>NW_004443981.1:8786364-8821929 GCF_000243295.1 Trichechus manatus latirostris
AGGGGTGGAAAGGAGGAGTGTGCTGTCACAGTATAAGGAGAGCAATTAGGGTCACATAACAACGTATGTATAAATTTTTGTGTAAGAGACTAACTTGAAATCTAAACTTTCACTTAAACTACAACAATAAACAAAAAACAAAAAAATCAACCATCATTCACATCAACTGCAGTCATATGTTGACTATAGTTGGCTGAAATTGATTCTGTAAGAATTCTGTAAGAATCAATTGTTATTATGGAATATATAATAAAGAGTGTTGCATATTTTTAATTATGTGTAAATCGTGTAAACTTTATAATAAACTCATGTACATATGTAATTATGCATACATTTTTTTTTTTTTCAGAGAGCCAGTTGTTAAATATAAGTATCAGCACACCATTGCTAAGGCCTCATTCCTGGTGGTTATTGATAGCCTGAGCATAGGTATTTTTTAAATCTAGCCGCTCAGTCTAACATGCAGAGCAGTTGAGAACCACTTTAGAAGGAGGTAGGAAAGGAGAGGAAGCTGCTGGTACCTGGCCCAGTGTGAGCCTCCCCACTCCAGTGAGTGCAACTCAGGGTTGGAGCAGGTGTTAGGAAGAGTCCCCACCCATTAGAGAAGCCTGCTCTGTGGCCCGTGGCCTGTGTCCATTTTGTCCATGGGTTCCTCTTGCTCTGACACAATGGCTCAAGATCTACCCAAGAAGGGGAACTCCTTACGGGCCAGGACTGTGTCCTGTTTCTGGAAGGCCTGGCATGCAACGGATGCTCACTGGATGTCTGGCAAGTTAATTAATAAAGTGTATGACAATATGATGATTCCAAACATCCAAAAATAATACTTTGGATAAGTAAATTATGATACGATAATTTGATGAAATGCTATACACCCACTAAAAATGACAGAAGAAAATGCTCGTGATGTATTGTAATTGCAAAGAAAAAGCTAAAAAAAGCACATAAATTATGAACATAATTTTGTTTAAAAAAAAAACCTCACACAAAATATAGTCCAAAGGTAAACAGGGTATACATCAACTCCTGGCCTGTGTCTGATTCATTACGGGAACGTAAGTACTTCTTGACTCTTAGTTTGGATTTTTTTACTGACACTAATGTTCCAAGGGAAGAATTTGTTTAGTTCACGATTATTTTGACAGCCATAGTGTAGGCTACAAAGGCAGTGCTCGAATTCAGAGCAATGTTTTGCCACACTGGAGTAAAATAGGCCACCCCAAAGCTTGACCTTTGCCCTGTGGTCCATTCAGAGAGAACATCTCTACCACTTGTTGTTGTATTGATGTTAAATGCCATCAAGTTGCACCCAACTCATGGCGACCCCATGCACAACAGGATCCATCTGTTGCGATCCATAGGGTTTTCACTGGCTGATTTTCAGAAGTAGATCCCCAGGCCTTTCTTACTAGTCCATCTTAGTCTGGAAGCTCCACTGAAATCTGTTCAGCATCAAAGCAACACGCAAGCCTCCACCAACAGATGGCCAGTGAGGTGCACTGACCAGGAGTTGAACCTGAGTCTCCTGCATGGCAGGCGAGAAATCCACCGGTGAACCACGAATGTTACCTGATGCCCACTTAGACATTCATAAATGTCATTCACACGCTATATCAGCATGTGAAGAAATGTCATTCTAATACAAAATGGATCAGGACCTGTTTGTGATTAATTTTTTTGATTTTTAATCATTTGGGGTATCTTCAATTTAATTTCTATATTTACAGAACATTGATTCCCTCCCCTTGACTAAGAGGGTGGGAGGCACAGTGATAATTAACCCAAGGGTGGGAAGATTGAGGGGAGAGAGAAAATAGCACCTTGAAAAATCATACAAACTAAGTGAAATTCCTCCCGGATGTATCTGGAAACTATTGGCTGGGACAGAGGAAGGAGGATAGCTATTTACATGCTCAGTAACACTTTGGAACCCAAATCCACTTTGCCAAATAAATCATTCACCATTGTTCTAGGGCTGCAGCCTCCCTGGGCATTGTGGGACAAACACTTCTGTGTGCCTGTGCCAAGATCAGGAAAGCACAGGCCCAGCCAGTTCCCTCTGGACCGATAGTTTTAACGGCTGATGTGTGACATTGGCCTTGGCCCCTACCTCCGTCCCTTCCTCGCCCAGCCTCGCAGTGTGCAGAGCAGGGGAGTGTTTAACAAGCAGGGCAGAACCAGCTTCCAAAACAGGGGTAAAAATGCCCAGGCCACCTCGCTTGCATCCTGCAATGTACAACTACAGCAAAGCACCAGCAAGAATTCAAAGATGCAAACGAGTAAAGTCCTGACCTCACGTGTTCCCTGGCATGTAGTGGTTCAAGCAAACACATTAGAGAAATCTGGAAAATACATGTTGATAGAGTGGTTACCCTCCTGGTGACTCTAGAAATCGTGGGTCCTTCACAAATGCATTTTCATGCTGGTTTTGGGGTCTGCTTCATTTTTCATTTTGAAAGACATTGATTGAGTGCTTACTAGGTGCATGCTGGGGGCTTGGGATACAGAAATCCGACACTCTTTCTTTCTTCTAGGAGGTTATAGTTCAGAAGGGGCGATAGATAAAAGTAACCAGTGTAATGCAAGACAGAATTAAACAAGTAGTCATGATCGCTGTCACGCCACCGTCATCAAATCCACTAGCATTGATAGAGTGTTATATGGTAGTGCTATAGCACTTTACATACCTGTATCATCTTGGTACAAACAGCTAGTGTGCTCCCCTGCTAACCCAAATGTTGGAGGTTCTAGGCTACTCAGAGGCTCCTTGGAAGAAAGGCCTGGTGAACTACTTAAAAATCAGCCATTGAAAACCCTATGGAGCACAGTTCTACTCCGACACACCTTGGGTCGCCATGAGTCAGAATCACTTCACTGGCAACTGGCTAATCATCTCCTTTAATTCCCATGACAACCGATGAGGGAGTTCCCATTATTAACCCCACTTTACAGATGAGAAAACAGAGGCTTAGAAAGGTTACATAACTGGTCCAACATCTTAAAACCAACACGCGGTGGACCCAGGGTATACACTCAAGTCCTTCTCCACAGCCACCACTTACAGCCATCATTTTATACTAAAATAGGATATGAGCAAACTCCCATGGGGCAGTGATGGGGGAAGAAGGGGAATTCTGAGAGGGGGAATCATGGAAGGCTGTACTGAATGATGAGCACAATGTCAAAAGGTGAGGAAGAAGGGAAATGTCATCTGTTATGGATTGAATTGTGCCCTCCCCCGCAAATATGTGTTGGAATCCTAACTCCTATACTTGGGAATGTGATCCTGTTAGAGGTAGGCTTTTCTTTGTTGTGTTGACAGGGTCCTATCTGTGTAGGGTGTGTCCTAAACTTAATCACCTCTGAGTTATAAAATGAACAGATTCGACACAGATGCAAGCACACACGGGGAAGACAGATGCCATGTGAGGATTGTCAAGGAACCAAGAAATGCCCAGGGCTACCTGCAAGAAAGGAATCAAGCCTGATTTAGACTTTTAGCATCCATAACTGAGAACATAAACTTGTCTGTCACAGGAGTACTAAAAAACTAAGACAGCACCCTGCACACAAGGAGCTGCCGAGCTAGTGCCAAGGGCTGGATTCTAAAAGTCCTACAAAAATAATCCAAAATCTGGCCAATGCTGGAATAAGTCAATTTATTTAACCACCGATGGTGACTAGATGATTGGTCTTCAAGGAGGTCCTCCTACACATACTAACTGTCCTATAACCCCGGCCACCTGCTGAAACAGAATCTCAAGCTTCTCTTCTGTAATTGGAGTGTGCCCGTGTTGTATACAACAGCCTCCAGGGTGTCACATCGCTTTCCTTTCACGGCCGATTTCAATTTGAGAAAGAACCAGAAACCACCAGTTGTCAAAACTCATCAAATTGTACGTTTAAGATCTGTGCATCTTACTGTACGAAAATTTAACTTCAATAAAAAAAAATTGCATATATAGCATCCCTAGACAAATAAAAGCAAAGATGTCACTTTGATGACTAAGGTGCGCCTGACCCAAGCCATACATAGTCTTTTCAATTGCCTCATATGCATGTAAAAGCTGGACAATAAAAAAGGGAGGTAGAAGAAGAATTGATGCGTTCAGTGTGGTGTTGGGGAAGAATATTGAATACTCGAGTGGCTCCCCAGGTGTGAATTCTTGCTCCAGTGAAAAGGAAGCGGCTTTCTCCGAAGTGTCCAGGGCTCCTACTCCTCCTGCTCAGGTCCTGGGACCCACTGGAAGAACCAGGAGGCGCCACCGCCACAGCTCCTGTCCACGGGGGTCCCAATCTGCCTACACTCAAAAAGGACAGCCACCTTGAGGGCACTGAGGACTCAGGAGCTGAGAGCACTGAGGAGCAGTGTGGCGCCTGCGGCAGGAGCACACCTGCAAGATGTGATGGGTGATGGGTGTGGTCTTTGTACCCTGCGGCCACCTGGTCTGCGCCCAGTGAGCCCCCTATCTGGCCTGTGCCCCATTTTCCAGGTGCCCATCCGCAGCTGTGTCTGCACCTTCCTGTCTTAGGCCAGCGCTGAGCCAGGCCCAGCAGCTGCCGTGGGCCTTCCCCTTGGACCACCGAGTGTGAGTTCCTGCCTCCAGGATTCGCTGAGGACACTGAGCAGGTGACCAGCTCTGACCAGCCCTGATTCCTGGACAGCTGAGAGGCCAAAGGAGGGAGCTTGGATGGGTGGGGTGGAGATAGTTTTACTGTACTTAGTTTGGATATTTTGAAGATTCTCAATAAAGTGGAAGTTTTTCCAGAAAAAAAACTGAGAGAAGAACGAACAAATCTGTCTTGGAAGAAGTATAGCCAGAATGCGCCTTAGAAGTGAAGATGGCGAGACTTCGTCTCACCTACTTTGGACAGGTTATCAGGAGAGACCAGTCACTGGAGAAGGACATCATGCTTGGTAAAGTAAAGGGACAGCGGAAAAGAGGAAGATTCTCAACAAAATAGATTGACACAGTGGTGGCAACAATGGGCTCAAACATAGCAACCATTGCGAGGATGGCGCAGGACCAGCCAACGTTTCGTTCTGTTACATGTAAGGTCACCGTGAGTAGGAACCAACTCGATAGCACCTAACAACAACAACAAAACAAGTGATCTAAAATGAAAAAGAAATTTATGTATAGAATACAAAATTTGAATGATAAAAATAGAACAAAGAAGAAGGACAGAGCTTCATCCAGGCAGATGGGCTCATGCTGGAGGGCATGGCTCTGTGAACGAAGGCAAGCTGGATTTTAGCACCACTCACTCCTCCATTAGGCACCCTTGGACAGGGCACCACCTGCATGATTCTATGAAGGAGTCCAGCCAGCACTCCCCTCAATGGAAGTACAGTGATACACAAACTAGAACATTAAAAGCCTAGTTTCTAAGCTGGTTGGAGTGGTAGAATGGGGATCTGGAGACCTGGGTTCTTTTTATGGCTGCCATATATACCCTGTGTGACCCTGCACGGTTACATTACTTCGCTGAGCCTCACTTTCCTCATCTCAAAATAAGCAACCCTGTGCATGTGGGAGAGGGGTGGCTGGAGGAAGAATGGGTACAGGAGCTTCTAGGTCATTGACTTTTAACAGGTCATTGGTGGTTCAGTGGTAGAATTCTTGCCTTCCATGGGGAGACCCAGGTTCGATTCCTGGCCAATGCACCTCACGCACAGCCACCATCCTTCTGGCAGTGGAGGCTTGCATGTTGCTATGGTGCTAAACAGGTTTCAGCAGAGCTTCCAGATTAAGACGAACTAGAAAGAAAGGCCTGGTGATAGTTTTCTGAAAATCAGCCAATGAAATCTCTATGGGTCACAACAGTCTGATCCACAACCAATCACGGGGATGACACAGGACAGGGCAGTATTTCATTCCATTGTGCATGGGGTCACCACGAGTCAGGGGCCAACTCGACAGCAGCCAACAACCACAGCATGTCCTTACAGGAAGTGTGGCATTGAGGTCCAAGCATTGTCAGGTTTGACAAACCTCCCAAGTGACCCTACAATGCAGGTACTACAAGAATCAGACTTGCAGATCCCCAGTGACCCTCCCCAGTTCCAATATTCCGTGGTTTCACCCTCTGCTCAGTGTAAAAGAGCATCTTAGAAGGGTTCCGCGTGTGGAAGGGAACACAGTCCTGGCTGTGGGCCTAATGTGCTTTTAGAGAAGTCGCCAGAGACCAATCATCTGTCCAGAGTTAATGGTAGCAGAAGCATAATTACATTGGCATCGGGAAAGCAGCTGCAAAACCCGAACCATTGCACTGTTAATCACTTTAGGGACTCATGTTTCCTGGATTGTAGCTGGCAGTGCCCCAGTATGTGGGACCTGATGGCTGAGAGCTTTGTGGGAGCTCATTAACAGGAAAGCCCCCTAGACTAATCAATTATGGGAGATATGGAACCAGGAAACCAGGGAAGCCAAGCCATCCACAGCATGCCAAAACCCCATTCTGAGTAGGCACTAGCTGGTACACACAGAACAACCCAACAACAGGGAGACAGGGAGTTTGATGGGAAAATAACCTCTCCTCCTTTTCTTTGAAACGTTGGTTGCTTCACAGACCACTTTGGTGCTGCTCTAATCACCCAGCCTTCTGGGGTCGTACGGAGGCTTAAAGAAAAGATATACTTTGAAATACGCTGTAGTTGAGAAAAAATTCAAACCCTAGATGGAAAAGCTAAGTGAATGGTGGTTTTTCAAGAATGGGGCAGCCTGTCTGCTCTTTGAGAAAAGAATGGTAGGTGAGAGGCAAAGATTGACCGGCCAGGTTGGGCAGAAGTGGTTTCTGCTGGAGTTGGACACGGAATCTGAGTCAAGTAGAATTAACTTCGAATCTCTGCAGACATAAAGCAGAGCCCAGAATGAGGGCGAACAGAGGCAGGAGGGATCAAGGAAAGAGTATATGGTAGACATTGAGGTTGACTCCCCGACACTCATTCCACCCCTGGTAATTAATCTAACCAATCAGCCCAAAGCAATCCCCTGGCAACTATTATTTGTCGAGGGGTGAGCACGCATCTTTATTTGGCCCAACCAGACTGAAGACAAACATTCATAACATTGGGAATATGTTTCTCTTTTTTTCTCCTGGTGGATATGAGTAAGGAAGAATATTGCCCCAGTTGTCACTGGCCACCATCTTGCAAACATGAGATAAACAAGCCTGAAGGTGACACCAGTACTGAGAATGGCAGAGTAAGGTTAAAAGGACCTGGGTCCCAGATGACAGCATCAAACCATTGATCAGACTGTACCTGCGACCCACCTGCCTCTGGACTGACAGTTACGTGAAACACAAATTTCTTTATGTTTAAATTGTTGATATCTTTTATTTGCTGCCAAAAGCTTCCTGGCTAGTCCAGCATCCTATAGAAAGTGTTTCACACACAGACATGAACAGGAGCCAAGCAGAGAATCTGAAGTGAAGTAGGCCAGGGTGTATGCACCTTCCAAGTTGGTTTCAAACTTCCAAAACATGTCAATTTTAGTGGCATTCTTTCAACAAAGACACACGATTTGCATATTACGCTTGAGGAGTATTCTTTAGTTCCACCAAGGAAAATGTTCTCTCCCATTTGTGAAAACTAAGGCCCTCTCAGTCTGTCCTTCATTTTCCCACTTTTGAAAGAAGCATACCTAGGAGAAATACTTCACTCTTCTCTTTGAGAAAAAAATCAGCATAAGTGCAATGAGAAATGGCTCCTGCCATATAACCTTCACTAGAGGAGACAATAGAGAGTGGTGGAGACTGGGGTAAAAGAGAGAGCACATGCACGTATTGAAAAGAGCAGTTGTACTCAGCTTCAGCAGATGGTCACATGCAGGAATGCAGGCCCAGAGTCACCCAAATCTTCCGATTCTTCAAAAGAAGCTGTAAATTCAAACGTGTATGTGAACTCTCCGGATATTTCAAGTTATTTAAAAAATGATAATAATAAAGCAGATCAACACTGTGTAGGCAAAACAAAACACATCTGTGGCTGTTTACTGCCTAGCCAGAGCCCAGTCTTGCAGATCCCAGGCTGTGTAGAGCAGACCATGAGTCTCCAAATATACTGCCAAACATGTGCAGACTATGCAAAGGGATTTGACTGTATGGATCATAACAAATTATGGATAACATTGTAAAGAATGGGAATTCCAGAATACTCAATTGTGCTCATGCAGAAACTGTACATGGACCAAGAAGCAGTGGTTGGAACAGAACAAGAGAATACTGTGTAGTTTAAAATCACTTTAAGGACTAAGATGTGCCTGACCCAAGCCATGATGTTTTCAATCATCTCATACACACGCGAAAGCTGGACAGTGAATAAGAAGACAGAAGACTTGATGCCTTTAAATTATGGTGTTGGCGAAGAATATTGAATATACCACGGACTGCTGGAAGAACAAACAAATCTGTCTTAGAAGAAGTACAGCCAGAATGCTTCTTAAAAGCGTGAAGGGTAAGACTTCATCTCATATGCTTTGGACATGGTATCAGGAGGGACCAGTCCCTGGAGAAGGACATCATGCTTGGTAAAGTAGAGGGTCAGCAAACAAATAAATAAATACAATAGACCCTCAGTGAGATAGAGGGACACAGTGGCTGCAAGAATGAGCTCAAACATAGCAAAGGTTGTGAGCATGGTGCAGGACCGGGCAGTGTTTTGTTCTGTTGCACGTACAGTCGCTTTGAGTCAGAACCGACTGGACGGCACTTAACAACAACAACAGCAATATACAGAGTTGTGTCATCATCACAGTGTTATCTATTGCACTGAAAATGTGGAAAGAACCTTAATTCCTAAAAACAAGAGAACAGCTAAGTAAACGATGGCAAATGCACTCGGTGGAGGATTACACAACTGTTCTAAAAGATATTTACAAACAGTACCTTGAGGAAAATGCTTATGATAGAATGTTAAGTGGGGGAAAATAGTCTACAGAGTTGTATATATAACAGGAATACAACTCTCGGAGAGAGTACAGATTAGAGCAATGCATTCATTCGAACAGAACTCTAAAAGCAAATGAACCAAGTAGTAACAGGCATTGTCTGTGGGTGGTGAAGTGTATTTATTGCTCATTCTTCTTTTTCTTTATACTTTTTTTTGATCTTGCATATTATCCATAATTTTATAATCATGAAAAAGTGAGCTTTGTTTTCAGGTTTCTAAGTCATGAGTGTGATGACTTTGCTGAGCCCCGTCTTCCTCCCTGTCAACCTCAGCAGGCCAGGTTCAAATTCGGTTCAGGTTTGCAAACATTCTCCGAGCAGCTGCTTCATGCCATGTGCTGGGCCAGGCATGGAAGATGGGAGCTGAATTAGAGCCAGTTCCTTGCCCAAAGGAGCCCACAGACCAGTTGGTGCAACCAGATAACTTGGTCCTAACGCCACAGGAGCCCAGCAGCGGATCAATGGCCCAATCTGCAGATCCGGGAAGGGTTCTTGGAGGAAGAGATGTCCTAGCTGAGTCGCAGGGCTTGTACCAGCTCTCCAGCTTAAGAAAAGTGGGATGGAGTTTGAGGGAGAGGATCAGTACAGTGCAAAGCCACAGATGAAGAGAGCAAGGTGGCATATGCAGGGACGCCAGGTCATTTGGGGAATGACGAAGGTCATGTCTGGTGTGATGGCCTCACACTGCTCAGATCTGTCTGCCTTGACTCCTGTTGGGGTGGGTCAGGTTGTATGAGTCCCTCTCACTACGGTATGGGGCCAGTTTTCCACTAGAGGCCTGAGTCACCTTGGGGACACCCAGGTTCGAGGACAGAGGCTCTGGGGCTGCTTGGTTCACTTGCACCCTCATGTCTAAGAAGCATTTGTCCCTAACACACCTGAGTGCCCACTGAGATGGCCACTGCAGGTGCTGTTTTGTGGGAGCCTGGCTCTGGGGAGATCAGCAGACCACCAGGGTGGTTGTCACAGCCACTGTCCTAATCATTGTCACAGATGAGAAGGAGAGGTGGAAGGAAGTAAACATATTTGAGCACTTACCTTGGGCGCTTCTTTGCTTTCAGATACACGACCTCACTTAACCCTATCAACTCAGTGAGGCAAGTATGATTGTGTTTGTTTCAAAGGAAAAAAAACAATCAAGGCTCAGAGAGGTCAGTTAGCCCCCCTGAAGTCACACAGTTAGTAAGTGGTGGGAACAGGACTAGAACACGGCTGCCTGCCTCCCAGATCTGGCTTTTTCTACCACACCACATCGTCTCGAGGAGAGGAACCATATTTATGGGCCTTTGTGGCTAGCTTAGAGACTGGCATTGAGCTTTCTTTGCACATAGGTGCTCCATAGTGAGTGTTCACCTGGGCTGAAGGAAATGCAGCCTTGTTTTCCAAGTCCAGACATCTTAGCACCAGAACTCCTGTGAACACTCCTTTTCTAATCTACCTGGACTTTCCAACCATTTCGCATTTAACTGTGCCTCCCAGGCCCCGCGTAGCACCTGTCTTCTCGACAGGGAATGAGTGTGTCTGCACAACTGGAGGATCTCCTGCCGGCCTCTGCTGGCAGGATCCCAGAAGGGCAGGTGCCAGTCCCCGTGTCTCCTGGATGCCATCTCTTGGGCACAGCACAAACTGACTCTGATTCCAGAAATTTCCATCTCTAGTCATCTCCTCTCTACTTTCTTAGGGTTTGTTGTTGTTACCTGCCTTAGAGTCTGTCCCCAACGCATGACGACTCCATGCACAATGAAACGAAAAACTGCCGGGTTCTGCGCCATCTTTGTTGTTGTTGTTGTTAGGTGCTACCCAGTCAGTTCCAACTCATTGTGACCCTATGCACAACAGAACAAAACTCTTGCTGATACGGCACCATCCTGACAATTGTTCCTACGTTTGAGCCCATTGTTGCAGCCACTGTGTCAGTCCATCTGGATGAGGGTCTTCCTCTCCTTCGCTGACCCTCTACTTTGACAAGCATGATATCCTTTTCCAGGGATTGGCCCCTCCTAATAACATACCCAAAGTATGTGAAATGAAGTCTCACCATCCTAGCTTCCAAGGAGCATTCTGGATGTTCTTCTTCCAAGACAGATTTGTTGGTTCTTCCGGAAGTCCGTGATATATTCAGTATTCTTTGCCAACACCATAATTCAAAGGCATCAATTCTTCTTCAGTCTTCCTTATTCATTGTCCAGCTTTCCCAAGTATATGAGGTGTTTGAAAATACCATGGCTTGGGTCAGGCACACCTTAGTCCTCAAACTGACATCGTTGCTTTTTAACACTTGAAACAGGTCTTTTGCAGCAGACTTGTCTAATGCAATGCATTGTTTGATTTCTTGACTGTTGCTTCCATGGACGTTGATTGTGGATCCGAGTAAAACGAAATCCTTGACAACTTCAATCTTTTCTCCATTTCTCATGATGTTAGTGAGCATTTATTGTGTGCTGGCCAAAGACTAGACACTACACCCTCAGAGATGAACCCAACAAAGTCTTTGTCCCTGAGCTGCTCCCAGTTTTGTGGAGGAGGACCACCATAAATGAGAATGAGGAAGGAGGGAGTTGCATGAGGGGTGTCACAGAACCCAACCGGACCCCCAGGGCATTTCAGAGACGTGGGAGACGAGACTGGCCTCTGACCCAACATCCTCATTTTACAGACCAGAAAGTGTCGTTGGCAACAAAGCCAGGCTTAAACCCGCCTCTCCTGACCCCTGGCTTTCTGTCACTCCGTTCAGGGATCCATGGCAGGCTGTTTGCCCCTTGAGACACAGTTTGCCACACTGCTGATTCCAGCACCCCAATCCCCACCTCCTGCCCGGGAAAGAGCGGGAAAGACACTCAGCTGCACCCTCAAAGCTAGAAGAGAAAAAGGAAAAGAGGACAGACATGCCAGTCATCTGCCTCCTCTCCTCTCTCTCCCAGCATCTCCTCCCTGCTCCCAGCCCAGATGCCACGGACGATTGGGGGCAGGCAGGGGTGATAAGGGCTGGGGACAGATTGATTCATTCCTCTGCCTATAAGGACCCAGGGCAGATTCCCAGGGTGACAGGAGTTTCTGGCATTTCTGAGCTCCCATCCCCACCCTAGTAGTGATTGCCTGTCACAGGACTCCAGAGACAGAGATGAATACCCAAACCATAGGGCTTCTCAAGAAATGCCATCTGACCACACAGTTCCCTTAATACCTCCTCATGCCAGAGAAGGATTGCTCGAAACCCCTGATCACAGCCAGGACCAACCTCTTCCCGCACTGGGCTGCCTGCCAGGAGCCAGAAGAATCCAGAAGCATTAATGTGGAACAAATGCCCTGGTAGTCATGATGGAAGCAGATGGGACAAAGGAATGTGTGGCTGTCACTTCCCTTCAAGTCTGGCACACAGAGAGGCCAGGATACTGGCACAGCCCTCTGTCCAGGAAAGGAGGGACAGTCTGGTTCTCTGCAGTCCAAGAGGCAGACAGGGACCAACAGGAGACTGACTTGGGCTTCATATAGGAATTTAGGAGAACTAGAGAGAGAGGGAGCGAACTGCTATTTGCAAACACGTCTCCCTCCTAAAGGGGAAAGAGCTTGTCCTGTGAAGGTCTTGTCTCTTGCTGAGCACAGGGGGGATTGCAAGTGCAAATGCGGGGCTGAGCAGAGTGGGTTCTCTGCATACAAAAGCCCTTCAAGTCCATTTCGGCTCATAGCGATCCCATGTGCTACAGAGTAGAACTGTGCTCCACAGGGTTTTCTGGGTTGTAAACTTTGTGGGACAAAAGGAATAGAATATGGAATTTGGGGACCAGCAGGGAGGGTGGGGTGAGGAGGAAGAACTGAAGGGGCAAGACAGAGTCTTAAACTTGTAGGAGGTGGGCAGCTGGGACTGTGTGGGGCCAAGCAGCCAGAGAGATATGCTCAGCCAAGGGGCCCAAGGAGTGGACAATGGAAAGTCAATGTGAAATTGTTGGCGTCGCTGCAATGCACACCCCACACCACCTTCTCCCCAGACCTTCAGGGACTCTGCTCCACACACTCATGCACTCTTTGGGTGAGCATTGTTTCATTTTGCTTTGCTTGTGGAAACAGATGAAGAGTCAGATGCATGGCAGGTTTGACACCATGTTGCTCAGTCAGCACAGGTGGGATGAGGGGCAGTCAGGCAAGTCATAAGTTCAGTGGAATCAGGCACCTGGGCCCCAAGAGAAGCCTGGGAAATTAAATGCTCAAGAAGTCTTGGAAAATGTTTTGAATTTCCTCAGGATGAGAAGTGGGGGCTCCAGCCGATCTCATCTAAGTCTTAGGAGTCAGGGAAATCGCTGCTGACTCTGGTCCACATAAAGACCTTTCCATGATTCCTTCCGAGTGCCTGACTCCCAGTGCCAGATGAGAGCCCCATCTGCATTATACCTGCACGCCCCCACTGTAGCACCCATCACACTGCATCATCACTGCTTGTTCACACACTTGCCTCCCACTCTAGGCTCTGGAATCCTCAAGACCAGAGGCTGAGTTTTATTCATCTCAGATTCCCCAGAACTTAGCCCAAAGCTCAATAAAAATGGGTGTTGGATGGAAGAGGCCTGGGTGGACATGTATGGAGTTAGACTAACATTGTGCCAGGCTCTGAGGCTACAGGCCAAATAAGACCTGCAACCTGTCCACTGTGTCCTCACAGTCTTAATAAAGTGGGCATGGTGGGGAGGTAGTGACAGCCCCATCTCTCGAGGTATTCAGGCAGAAACTGAACCATAGCTAGGCAGAGAACTGGGAAGGGTACTCAAGCTCCAATAGGTGGTTGACTAGATGGCTTCCATTGTCCCTCTGGTCCTTGTATTTCCTGATTCCTTAAGATCATGGTCCTGCAAAACATCAGCTCCCAGCTTGTGGCTACCCATCCACGGTGTTCTACTTATCAAGCAGTCCATGGGTGGAGAGGTAAATAAGAGCTGGGTAAATAATCCTCTGGAATGCCTGAGTAAAAGTCACCTCCCTTCTTAATCACCATTATAAACACATTAGCAGTAGGCTCTGTTTGTTTGTTCCTTGGAGTTTATGTTGCTGCACGAAATGTGATATCAAGGGGGAACCACAAATGTCTCTCCACCCCATATTTAGTCATCCTTATATCTGGCCTGGATGTCATTCTACTTCCAAGAGTCAACAAAACTTATGCTGCACGAGAAGAGGAGGTGTGGGCAGTAGCCCTCACCCCAGTCCGGCCCACCACACCAGCTGCGTGGCATCTTCACCCCAGCGCAAGCTGAGGGGGTCCTTTGGGCTGGGACACAGGAGCCACGGTTTTCAGTGTCCTACTAGTGCTGGCTTATCCCATTTCTGCCTACCCTAAGTCCCTCAGGAAGACTGGGCTCCACTTTCCTGATGGTCCAAAAACAAATCCCTAAGTTACTGGGAACCCACTCTGTATCAGATGCTATACATAATGGGTCTGTTGTTTCTGGTCTTCTCGATATATTAGGCTTTAAAATCCCCATTTCACAGATGAATAAACAAAGGCTTAGCAGGAAAAGATTCACTTGGCTCTGGGTGGCTGGCTCTTTTCATACCGTGCTGATCCTTCCAAACCCATTTCCTTTCCAGTGTTCCCAATGCTAGCTAACAGCAACAAGCTCCACCTGGTTCTTCAAGTTTCCAAGATCATTTCTAACATTTCCCTCATTCCCACTGTATCTCTTAGGATTGGCTTGAGCTGCATGTATCAGAAAGCCAGCTGCAGGGGCTTAACCAAATAAACACCTATTTGTCTCGTGTGACATGAAATCCAGAGGTAGGTGTTCTGCAGCTGGTGCACCTGCTTGAAGAAGTCATCAAGAACTCCGATTAGTTGTATCATGGTATGCGGAAGTATGACTTTGTTATTGACTTTATTTGGAGATTACATACAGTTTAAGGAGATGTGTGTGGGAGCCAGGTTGACAAAGGGTGGACTGTGATGGTTAATTTTTTGTGTCAACTTGACTAGGCCATGGTGCCCCGTTGTTTGATCAAACACTAATCTAGATGCTGTTATGAAGTAGTTACAGTGATGAAATCTGTTGACTTTAAGTAAAGCAGATTACCTTCCATAATGTGAATGGGCTTCATCCAATCAGTTGCAGGCCTCAAGAGCAAAAAAGAAGTGTTCCCTAGGGAGTATTCTGGAGCTCCTGGGTGACATAAATGGTTAAGCTCCCAACTACCAGCCGATAGGTGAGCTGTTCATGAACCCACACGGAGGCCCCTTGGAAGACAGGCCTGGCGATCTGCTTCTGAAAGGTCACAGCCTTGAAAACCCTATGGAGCAGTTGTACTCTGCACATATGGGGTCACCATGAGCTGGAATCAACTAGACGGCAACCAACAGCAATGTCCTACCTCCAACTATAAATAGACATCTTGCCAGAACTCCTCCACTCTTCACTCCTCACTCTTCCCATCACCTGAACTACGAATTTCGGGACACAAGACTGCAGAAATCACTAGCCTGTCACCTGACCTATGAATTTTGGACTCGTCAGCTCCCCAAAATCATGTCAGCCCATTCCTAAAAATAGGTTATCTATCTACCTATCTATCATCTATCTATCTATATTACTGGTTCTGTTTCTTGAGAGAAACTAAGACATTTTGGTACTGGTCTCCCTGCCCACATCTCTGGTTAGGAGCCATGTTCTATTCAAGCCAGCAGTGCCTGACACATAAACATTTGCTGTTATTCTTGCCAGATGCTTTGGCAAGCCAGTAAGTAAAGCACCTGGCACACATCAGTGCCAGGAGATATCTACTATCTTAATAATATTAATGTGTAATATTGACTACACAGGATCTGGCAACATTTCCTTCTGTTATACTTAAGGTCACCAGGAGTCAGAGCCGACTGGATAGCAACTAACAGCAATACCAATACTGGCTAACCTTACCAGCTGTTATCACAAGCACTTCACGTAGATCTGGTAAGCCTCCATCCCCAGGCCACCGTCATCCCTTGCCTGAATTGTAAAGAACTCATAACTGTTCTTCAACAGCAGCTCCGTCTGGAGGCCTTCACCCTTGCTCCTCCTGCCATACTGCTCCCCAGGGAACTGCAGGCATGTTCCCTCCCCTCCTTTGGGCTCCTGTCAAATGTCACCTCCTCTAAAACAGCACTTTCCTCAGCCCACCCAGCACTCCGTCCCCCTCACCTACCATACTTCCCAGCATGGGCATCTCACCACCTGACACAGTGTGTGTGTATCTGTCCCACAGGGCCAGCCTCTGTCTGCTCCCTGCTGCATCTGCAGGACTGACCAGGTCACACAACTCCCAGGGATGCAGAATACAGAGGATGTGGCTTTTGTCCTCCAGAAAAGGGTCGGCAGAACCCCTAGCCAAAGTGTCAGGTTGGGGAAATAGCCCTTTCTGTGACCTTTTTCCACTTCACCCCCCAAGAAGGAAAGGACAGACAGGGAAACAGTAACATTTCTTGAGCACCTGTTATGTGTGTTAGCACCTAAAATGCTAGGAGTTAACCTTAAAACGAAAGTTGCACAAACAGAAAGGAAAATCCAGGGAGAGTTGATTCATTTTAATTGAATGAACAAATCTGTCTTGGAGAAAGTACAGCCAAAACTCTCCTTCAAAGTGAGGATGGAGAGACTGCATCTTGCCTACTTTGGACACGTCATCAGGAAAGATCAATGGCTAGAAAAGGATATCATGTTTGGTAGAGTAAAAGGTCAGCGAAAAAGAGAGAGATACTCAAGGAGATGGACTGACACAGTAGCTGCAACAGTGGGCTCAAACATAGCAACAATTGTGAGGATGGCACAGGACCAGGCAACATTTCGTTCTGTTATTTGTAAGGTCACCATGAGTTGGAGCCGACTCAACAGCAGCTAGCAATAACAACCTTAAAATAAACACAAGGAAGTGAAAAAAAAGTACTCACTTGCCCATGCTGAACCATGGCACAGGCCCACACTTAACCCTGTGAACCTTTATTTGAAATATTAAATTCTCCACCCCTCCACTTCACTTGCTTTTTTGTTTGGATGGCCCTACTCTGCTGGTGTCATAAGCCAGCAGTTTTGTCTGCCTGTTGGACCACCTAATAGTGACTACCCTGATCTGTAAGGCTTGCAGATGACAGAACTGAGGCTCAAAGAAACCCAAATGCTTGCTCAATCATTCAATTTGGTTCTACCCAAGCCTAGAGCTCCCACTAACCATCCAGTCCTAGATGGAGCTCCTCTGATGGCACCCCCATATGCCTGTCCCTATTTCACTGTCCTTCCTGCTCTCCAGGACACTGTTCAGGTGCTGCTGACCTGCCCAGGACATCCGAAATATATCTCCAGGTACTGGCTGGACATGCCATGTTGAGAGGTGGCTCTGCTGCATTCAGGCCCAGCTCTTAGCCCACCCATTCCCATTTTGTTCACCACTCAGCTGCAGATACATCATGGGTGTTCCATAGTACTGAATTCACTGAGTCTATTTTCTGTATTATCAGGAGTAGATTTTCTGGGCCATGCCTCCCAGTTGCAAACATTCTTCTGCTGTTATGCTGTTGAGTAGAGTCCTGCATGTGAAGACGGTTAACGTTGGACTTTGACATGCTGTTGCTGCAGATGAGACCTTACAGAAGGCGTTTCCTCCAGTGCCAGGTTACCACCCTCCTCTCTGGCCACAAAGGAAATAATCTTGGCAGATGCTAGAGACCATCTTGTTTTATCAACCTCTGTGCCCCTTGGCCAATGGCAAGAAAAAAGCTGCCCTTCCCTGCTCTACTGAATCTATGATGTGGCTCCGGGTCCATAATGGACCACACGAGGTCTGCCTTAGCACGCAGTCCCCACCTCACAGGCACAGTCTGCTGTGCACACTTCCCATGGCGGGGGGTGGTGGGTAGCCGCCTCTGGGTTCCTGGGGGCCCAAATCTCTCAGGCAAGAAGCATTTATTGAGCACCTACTATGTTCAGGCAGTGTTCTAGGCACTGAGGATACAGCTGTGGACAGACAAGATGAACCCTGCCCTAAAGAAGCTTCCATTCTTGCGGGGCAGACCGTAGACATGTCAGCAAACATATAAATGAGACCACGTCAGAGGCTGAGGAAGTCTATGAAGAAGGTGAAATCGACACTCGTGGAGAGAGCAAGTGGGGTGGTCAGGGAGGGGGTCTCTGAGGAGGTGATGTTTAAGTCCTCTAGCTAAGAGGGGCAGGAGAAAGCAGCGTGGAAGATGTAGAGAAAGAAGAAGTGGTAAACTAGGAAGTAGAATAGCGAAATCCTAGGGAAGCGTAGGTGTGTTTTCTGAAAGTTTTAATTGTCCTCTAGAGAGCTGTGGTCCTGAACTTGCAGCTCAGGGATACAATTTTTCCCAGTCATAATCAGCTCACAGGGGCAAGCAGCGAGTAAGGGATGGTCGGAGTGGAGAAGGTTTGGAGGGATGCAAGCTGGGAGAATAGGAGACGATAGTCAGAAAGCAGGCTGTTGAAATCAAGATTGGGAAGGGGTGGCTGGGATGGGTGGCAGAAACGATCACTGGCTGTCCTTTGAGACCTAGCAACTGGGAGGTTGCTTGGGTTTGTATCAGTGTCCTAGGGCTGCGTAACAAAGTACCACAAACTATGCGGCTTAAAACAGAAGAAATGTATTCTCGCACAGTTCTGGAGGCTAAAAGTTCAAAAGGTGTCAGTAGGGCCACGCTCTCTGAAGATGTCTGAAGGATCTAAGGGAGGATCCTTCCTTGTCTCTTCCAGCTTTTGGCTGGCTCAGGTGTTCCTTGGCTTGTGGCAGGATCACTGTGTCTTCACATGGCTGTCTTCCCTGTGTCTTTCTGTGTCTCCTCTCCTTTTATAGGGACACAAGTCACGTTGGATTAGGGCCCAACTCCAGTAAGACCTCATGTGAATTTAGCTAATTATATCCGCAAATACCCTATTTCCAAATAAGCTCACGTTCACAGATACAGGGGTGTCTTAGTCATCTAGTGCTGCTATAACAGAAATACCGCAAGTGGATGACTTTAACAAACAGAAATTTATTCTCTCACAGTCTAGGAGGCTAGAAGTCCAAATTCAGGGTGCCAGCTCCAGGGGAAGGCTCTTTCTATCGGCTCTGGGGGAAAGTCCTTGTCATCAATCTTCCCCTGGTCGAGGAGCTTCTCAGCACAGAGATCCCTGTGCTCCTTTCTTGGTGGTACGAGGTCCCCATGTCTCTCTGCTCACCTCTTTTATACCTCAAAAGAGATTGACTTAAAACACAACCTTGTAGATTAAGTCCTGCCTCATTAACATAACTGCTGCTAATCCCACGTCATTAACATCATAGAGATCGGATTTACAACACATAAGAAAATCACATCAGATGACAAAATGGTGGACAATCACACAAAACCGGCCTAGCCAAATTGACAGATGTTTTGAGGGGACACAATTCAATCCATAACAAGGGGTTAGGACTGCAACCTATCTTTTTGGGGAGACACAATTCAACCCAGAACAGAGATGGATGGTGTCATGGATGCTACTGGTGCCCAGTCCAGACCCCAAGAGGCTATACTCCCTGCCCTCTGCAAACCTCAGCCAATGACAGACTGATGGCAGATACAAAGGCTGTCCCCTTGAGATGGAACTAACTCCAGAGCTCCCCAAAGGATTAAGCTCCAGCTGAAACCACTTATTGCTTAGCTTTTTCACCTTCTCTATCCTGTTTCCCTTGCTCCCTTTTTTCTGAGAGTTACCAGTTACCAGTCGCCATAAGTTGACTATGAGTCTTGGTGACCCTATATGTGTCAGAGTAGAACTGTGCTCCATAGGGTTTTCAATGGCTGATCTTTTGGCAGTATATTGCCAGCACAAATGGGTGAACTTGAATCTCCAGTCTTTTTGATAGCAGCCAAGCGTGGTGTTTGCAACACCCAAGGACTCCTTTTCTGAGTGTATTACCCAATAAATCATTTGCACGGAATCCTAGGGAACCCAGCCTAAGATAGATGAATACTCATGTGCAAGAATGATGGTGGGTGTGGTGGTGGAAAGTCAGTGAACCCACGACAGACATTGCTGGTGAATTTAAGGACAGAGCTGGGAAGGCGGGAAATGGTAGCAGCAATGAGAAGGACTAAGGGTCACAAAGACGCAACACACCTCAAAGGAACCAGGGGCTTTGAAGAGAAGGAGAAGGTTTGGAAGTGGAAGGAAGAGCAAGGAGGACATTCGCCCTCCCTCCAAGCCCTGAGATATGTGGAATGAGAGAGAAGAAACCAGCCCCTTGAGAAGATGGCGAAGGGAGAGATTTCTCAAGGGACAACCAGAGGCGAGTTAGTACGTTGTGCTGTTGATGGGGGCTGACTCCAAGTCAGCCCCCGACTCATGGCAACCCCATGCACTATGGTCCTGCACGGTCCCCCTGATGAGTTGCAGATAAGAGCATTGTGATCCGTGGGGTTTTCACTGGCTGATTTTCAGAAGTAGATCCATTGTGCATGGGGTCACCGTGAATCAGCAGTTGACTCCATGGCAGCTTACAAAAACAATGTTTTTCCAGCACTTTCCTTGTGCTTGACACTAGGCTGAGCACTTTATAAACATCATCTTATTTAATCCAACATTAGCCTGAAGACCTAGGAAGTACCCCCACTTTCCAAAGGGTAAAACTGAGGCTCAGTGATGTCAGATTACTTGACCACACTCTTGGGGCTTTGGGTTGGCCAAGCTGGGGTTCCAGGGGGGTCTTTTTTACTTCGAAGCCCTTGCTTTTAAACTCCCTGCCACTGATACGAGGACAAGAGTCCTGGGTCCCACCACTGGCTCTGCCACTAATCTGGCCTCTTCCCCTCTGGGCCTCAGTCGCCCCGTCTGTAAATAGTCTCTTCCAGCTCAATCAACACTGAATCTTTAACAATGACAGCCCTCAACCTGAAAGAGTTAACACAACTGCATGTGACTTTAAAATTCCCCTCTTACTAGAATCTGTCCCAAGTTTCCAAATAGCTTTGAAGATAAAAAGCACATCATGGCTCTATTTACTGGAAAGCAGGGATCAGGAGGAAGTGAGTATGCAAACAGCCTCAGCAGTTCTTCTGGGAGGTCCATAAATTATCTCAAAATATCATTTACTTTTTCAAGCTTTATATTTTATTCTTAATGGAGATTCCCCAGTGGAATCCTAGTGGCAGAAATCAACTCAGAGACCTCCCAGCCTTCACAGGGGGCAAGGCAAGGGAGCAGGGGTCCCTAAGCCCCTTCTGCGTGCCAGGCATCTTCACATACAAGACCATCCCATTTTACAGGTGGCCTACCCCGCTTCCCCCACTAGTCTGAGCAGACTCTGAGTCCAGAACAGTCTTTCCATGGTACCCCAAGAGGTCCCACCGTGCAACCATGCCAAGATCCTGGCTCCCCAGACTCCCAGCCAGCACTCAACCCTCCTCACCTGTGTTTTTCTGGATTTCTCAGACATCTCTGGGGGCTGAGAGGGGCTGCCCAGGACCACAGCTCTGGGCCCCACCTGGCTTCAACCTGAACAGCTTTGCTTTTATCAATGTAAGATTTTTGAAAAAGTCTCCATTGCTTAAAAAAAAAAAAAAAGTTTGGCAATGCAGCTATTCTGTTCATTCTTGTCTTGCTCCTAAATTGGTCACAGCAAATATGCGTGGCTGTCTGACATCCAGAATGCAGAGTCGGGAGGAACATTTGGGGGCAGGGATTTGATTACATTGTGAGGATGCGCTTGTGTATGAGGGTGTGTATGAGTGTGTACCACAGCCCCTCATAGAAGTCAGAGTAGACAGGTCTTGCACAGCACATCCTGACTGTCTCCTAAGAGGCCACCACAGATGGCAGCCTCAGCCTTGTTTATGCTCCTGGATTCAGAGAGACACAAACTATAGGTCTGAAGCCACAACTGTGCAGGGTGGAGCCCCTCTGAGCACTTCAGACAGCGTGACAGGGAACAGCACAGCTCCCCAACGGCCTGGTGGCTAAGAATGAGGTTCTAGAAAGAGCCCTGCGTGGGGTACTGGCAGGAGACCCGGGTCTGGCATGCCCTGATCCCCCAGACGTCTCCTGGAGTCCCCACCTCCGCATTCACCCAGCTCAATCCATCGATCCCAGAAAAACAAGGCACTCCTGTCACGTTCTGGCTCCCACTGTCCCACTGTATTTCCAACAGGCTTCGACAACAATCATGCTTTCTCATCCCTGATTGCATATTGTTTGGCTGGATTACAAATGATCACCCTTAAAAATTTCTCTGTTGTTGCCCAATCCATGATCACACACTGATTAATTCAGATAAGCCGCCTATTGCAGCAACCCCACCCGTGACCTTTCGCCTACATACCCGTCATCTCCTCACCCCTCCCAGCTAGTCCCTTTTCTGCCCACGTGGTCCAGCTGAACACTCCTGATCTCAGTTGCTGAAGATCTCAGGTCTCATCCAGCTTCCCTCTTTCCTTTCTAAAGCGATAACCTAGTGGCAAATTCAGATTCAAGACCAGTTCAGCTACTAATGCTCTGAGTGACCTGGGGCACTTGGTTCCCCTCAGTAACCTGAAAGTTTGGCTCAGAAGGATTATCAGTGGCCTCACCACAGTGGCGTCATTAGGGGGGTACGGTGGGTGCAAACCTCACCTGGTGACACTGTCAGAGGAGGTAACACTAAAATGACTGTCTGTAAAATTTTTGTGTAGTATTTCAGCAGAAATTTATTACTTTTTATAAAAACATCCCTGTAGTTGGTTATAACAATAAAAACATTGTTTGTAAGCCCAGCTTACATGTAGCAATACACCACAAGGCTAAAACTCTATGCTAATTTATTTTTTGAACCTGCTAATGCCCTCCGGTCAGAGCTGTCATTACAAGGACACTTCAGATCACCTGATTCATCTGCACGCGCTACAAGCCTTCACTGTTGCTTTCGTTGCTGCCGTGTTTTTGTAGTCTCTGATTTTGTCAAATTTTCTGCTATCTAAGCTACAATATTGTGGTAATTAGTATTTGTGAACCTATATCAATAACTTTTTTGAGAATAAAGTAGTAATTAAAGGAAAAGAAGGAGTGATGTACAGGAAATACGATTTACAAGTAACATTAGTACAAAAACATTACTAAGGATTCCGTATGGTCTGGTACCAGAGGAGGTCCATGGTGGGAGGGGGTGACACCACAAGTTACTGCACGGGGTAACTCCAACCCCAGTGATGCCACTGTCCCTCCACTCTCACTGTGTGCAATCCAGTCTTTATTTCTTTCTGTGTCTTGGCCTGACGGCCCCTTCTCACTCCGAGGACTTCCTTTGCCTGTGAGCCAAACTCCACTGCTCACCGCTCCACTTGAGCCACGAGGCTGCGCCTCTTAGTCATCTAGTGCTGCTATAACAGAAATACCACAAGTGGATGGCTTTAACAAAGGGAAATTTATTCTCTCACAGTCGAGTAGGCTAGAAGTCCAAATTCAGGGCATCAGCTCCAGGGGAAGGCTTTCTCTCTCTGTTGACTCTGGAGGAAGGTCTTAGTATTCAGCAGTCTTCCCTTGGACTAGGAGCTTCTCTGCTCAGGAACTTCAGGTCCAAAGGACGCCCTCTGCTTCTGGTGCTTCTTTCTTGGTGGTATAAGGTCCCTCTGTCTCTCTGCTTACTTCTCTCTTTTATATCCCAAGAGAGTGCCTCAAGACACAATCCAATCGTGTAGATTGAGTCCTGCCTTACTAACACAACCCATCCTCCCTCATTAACATCATAGAGGCGGGATTTACAACAAACAGGAAAATCACACTATACTAGGAATCACGGCCCAGCCAAATGGATACACACATTTTGGGGGGGACATAATTCAATCCATGACAGCACCCTCTTCCCCACTCTGCCCTCGATGATCTGTCTGTCTCCCAGTTCCTGCATCTCTTGTGGCCTGTAAACACCTGTGATCAGAGATTGCACCGTATTAGTTTCAGCTTAAAGTGTCGCCTCCTCCACGGAGTCCTGCCCGATTCCCATCTTGCACACTCCCAGCTTCTATCGCTCACATCATGTGTCCCTTTGTTTCAGGCAGGGCATTTTGCTTGTAAGCAACAGAAACCAACTCTGGCTTATCTAAGGAGGAGAGTGGGAGGAGACAGAGAAGGAAGAGGTGATGGAGGAGGAGGAAGAAGAGCAGGAGGAAGAGGCAAAGGAGAGGAGGAGAAAGAGGATAAAGAGAGAAGGAGGAGGAGGAAGAAGAAAAGAAAGAGAGGAGGAAGGGGAATTGGAAAGTCTGCCAGAATTGCAGGAGAAGTCAAGCAGCGAGGTCTTGGGAAGGGCAAGGAAGGAGCCCGGCAGAGATCTAGGACCAAGAAGTAGCCCACAGTCTCTTCAGAGTTCTGTAAACAGGACAGATTAGCCACCTCTGTTTTTTTATTTTGTTGCAGAGTTTTATCATCCATATAAAAGGCTATATTTGTAACATATAGCAACCGGGGGCCAAGAGGGTTGCCCAAAGTACATCCCAGGTGCTGTATCAGGGGGTGTGGACATGAGTGCTGGACAGGCACAGCCACTGTCCACTTGTGGACTGACACATGTCTTCTGTCGTGCTTGAGAAGGAGTGCTTTTGGTTTGGACTCACTTTTCCTTGCAACCCCTCTCTGGGGTGCACACTTAGATGTGTGTTATAGATTGAATTGTATCCCCAAAAAACGTGTGTCAGCTTGGCTAGGCCACAATTCCCAGTATTGTGTTGGTTGTCCTCCATTTTGTGACCTGATGTGACTTCCTGTGTGTTGTGAATCCTAACCCCTATGATGTTAATGAGGTAGGATTAGAGGCAGTTATGTTAATGAGACAGAACACAATCTACAGGATTAGGTTATAACTTGAGTCAATCTCTTTTGAGATATGAAAGAGAGAAGCAAGAAGAGAGGAGAGGGACCTCATACCACCAAAAAAGAAGAGCCGGGAGCAAAGCATGTCCTTTGGACCCAGGGTCCCTGTGATGAGAAGCTCCTAGACCAGGGGAAGATTGATGACAAGGACCTTCCCCCAGAGCTGACAGAAAGAGAAAGCCTTCCCCTAGAGCTGGTGCACTGAATCCAGACTTCTAGCCTCCTAGACTGTGAGAGAATAAATTTCTCTTTGTTAAAGCTACCTCCTTGTGTTATTTCTGTTATAGCAGCACTAGGTAACTAAGACAATGTGCATCTGCCAGGCTGAGCCTGAGTGATATCTGAGTGATAGACAGCCAGCTGCACTCAGAATCTCCCCTCCCCTTATCTTGCCCATGTTTGCCTTGAACTCAGTATGAATGAGGCTATTACCCAAGAGGTTTCTGGGTCCTTTATATGAAGATGTCACTGGTAGACCTACCCTACCAGCCCTTACGTGGGCTCCCCCATCTCAATAAGGAAGGCAGGAATGGGCTGGAGCTAAAGCAATATCTTCTGTTGTCATCCAGCCTGACCAAAATGGCTAACTGTCTACCAAAATCTAGTCCCTTCTTTCTTGGTAATAGACATGTAACTGGAAATGGGCTACCGAGCTAGACTACATTCCCCAGGTGCTCATGGATGTATGCTATACATATTTGATATATGATATTTTGGGACCTGGAATTTCACATCTTCTTTCTTTTCCCATAAGCTGGAACCCAAGCATGGCCGTGATCTAGCTCCAACCATGCCAATGACAAAAATGACCTAGGGAATAATGAGTAACAAAATGACAGGAACCTGGGTCCCTGAATGACTACGTGGAATACAGCCACCCTGCCAACCCGGACCACTCATTTCAGGGCTATTACACGAGAGCAAGAGAGAGACTTCTAGGCAGCTTAAGTACTGGAGTGGAGGGGAGGCTCTGTTGCAGCAGCTCAATCCTCACTCTAATTGTTGTTGTTGTCAGCTGCCGTGAAGTCAGCCCCTGACTCATGGCAAGCCATGCACAGTGAAACAAAATGCTGCCCAGTCCTGCCCCATCCCCATGATCAGACCATTGTGATCCATAGGATTTTCACTGGCTGATTTTTGGAAGTAGATAGCCAGGCCTTTCTTTTTAGTCCATCTTAGTCTGGAAGCTCCACTGAAACCTGTTCAGCATCATAGCGACATGCAAGCCTCCACTGACAGAGGGCTGGTGGCTGCACATGAGGTACATTGGCTGGGAATTGACCAGAGTCTCCTGCGTGGAAAGCAAGAATTCTACCCCTGAACCACCACTTCCCTGCCTCCCCACTCTAACTAATACCCCTACCATTCAGAAAGCCTTTTATCTCGGTGTCCAGAAGAGGAACATCTCTGATAGGCAGGCTGTGGGACTAGGAGAGCCTACTGGTTAAGAGCTCTCAACCCAGCTTACTTGCCATGTGCCATATGACTTTAACCTTTAGGTAAAACACTGTCAACCTAGGAGACTAACCAAGAAAGTGAGCATGAGTCCTGAATGGAGTAACACATTCTTTATTTCATTAGCCAAGATTAGGGAACGTAGGGAGTGATACACAGAACTGACAAGATTGTATTGGGGAAGGAGGGAAAAGACAGATCTCTGAGACTACATTATGGTGTGATGGGGGTGGACTCAGAACCTCCAAACTTTTAGTGAACAGCCAAGAATTTTAGCCATTTTCCCCACCCAGGGTCTCTGCAGAGGATACCAGGGATTAATTTGTAAGGAAAATTAATCCATAAGGAAAAAAAGTGAGAAAAAAGAGAGAGAGAAGGACACAGAAAAAGACAGCAAGAAGCATTAACAAAAAAAAAAAAAAAAAGTAAAATCAGCCGGATAGAAAGGGGAGGAGGAAAAGCCACATCAACGAGAGAGAATGGCGTGGTTGGCCATCGGAATCACGTTTTATCACATCAGAACCTTGGATTTCCGTCTGCTCCTTGGTGACCGGAGTTTCATCATCACCAGGATGAGAACCATCTGGCCCTCTTCACACTACCGTTCAATACTGGTGTTTTTCCAGTTCACCCTACCACTTGGAGAACTTCATGCCTGAGTCAGAGGCTCCACGTCAGAAGCCCTCAATCATGTCGCCCACTGGCCTCACTTTGTCGATGGAGATGCCAGGGCTCAGAGAGTGTGACTTGCCCAGGCCTGGCAGCCCTGGCCTTGTACCCAAAGGATAACCCTCACCACCTATGCAGCCTGCCAGCTGGACAAAATGCTTCCATAGCACAGTTGTATTTGGTCTTCACAGCCTGATGATATGGCCCAGGTGAGATGAAGAAAAACTGGGGCCCAGAAAGGGAAGGCGACATGCCTAAGGTGACACTGCCAAGAGAGGACAGACTTGACGCTCCTCTCCAGGCCCTCTCTTCAGGGAGATACGAGCTCCAATCATGGCATCCATCTTGCCCAGCTGCAGAGAAGATGGTGGCATCAGACTTTATAGTTGATAGGTTGCCCCTCTTCCTGCCGCCAACCTGAGTGGTCTACGCTTGGCCAGCTCAGTGGGGAGACTAGGAGGAGCCAGAGGAACCACTGCCCTAGGCAGCTGCAACTCCTGACCTGCTAGGACCAGCCAGCAGCAAGTCTTGTCAAGCCGCAGGGGAAGCTTGGCTCACTTCAGCCCCATAAAATAGAAAGCAAAAGGGTACCCATTAACCTCCTCCTCTCTGCTTCCTGAGTCTCTGCATTAGTCTCTTCGCTTTTTTCAGCTTCTAGAGGTTGCCTGCGTTCCTTGGTTCGTGGCCCTTTCCTCCATCTTCAAAGCAACAATAGCTGGTTGTAGTGTGATGGATCACTTTTGTGTGGATTTTCTAGCCACGGTCTTGTAACTCGCACCCAGGTGATTGGGTGGGACTGAGCAGATATGGTAATTGTGGCCCACCAAAGGGATTAGTCAGTTTCGCCATCCCGCTAGGCTTGAGGTAAGCCCCCCCAGAGGCAGGAAAGAAAAGATACCACCACTACCAAGGAAGAAGAGCCAGGAGCCAGCACATCATTCGGACCTGGGATCCCTGCGCTGAGAAGCTCCTGGAAGCAGGAAGCAGGAAACTGAAAGAAAGAGCAAGCTGTAACCCTGAAGAAGCTGAGAAGTGGAGGCAGGAGAGACCTGGCAGCAGGAAACGGTGTGGTGGGCTTCCTGGCCCATGGAGAGAGAAAGCTGAGTACCTTTGGGCAGAGGGCTATGGCCAGGGAGAGGCATGCCTGTGAGCATGGCTGGGAAGAGGCTGTCCTGATGGAATAACTGTATCCTTGAGTGTTCCTAAGCCTGAATTGTAACCTGTTACTTCCCTAATAAACCCCATAATTGTGAGTACGGTCTGTGAGTTCTGTGTGGCCATTGCAATGAATTATCGAACCCAGCGGAGAAGTAGAGAGTGCCATGGGAGGGACAGCTGGTGTCAGAATTAGTAAAGATGGTGAAGAGAGAAGGCATGTCTGAACTCCACCTCATAGGAATCAGCCTTGGGCTGTTGATCTTGATTCTCCTCCCACCTTGTGGAGTTATAGGAGGTCAGACAGCGTCCCCACGCCATTTTTACACTGATTGAGTCTTTCTCTCATCACATCATTCTGACACTGACTCTTCTGCCTCCTTCTTCCGCATTAAAAAACCATTGTGATAACATTGGGCCCACCCAGATAATCCAGGATCCGCTCCTTATCTTAAGGTCAGCTAATCAGCAATTTCAATTCAATCTGCAATCTTAACTCCCCCTTGCCATGTAACATAACATAGGATGTGTACATCTTTGGGAGGGGCATTATTCTGCCTGTACTTCTTCCAAGACAGATTTGTTTGTTCTTCTGGCAGTGCATGGTATATTCAATATTCTTTGCCAACACCGTAATTCAAATGCATCAGTTCTTCTGCAGTCTTCAGAATGCTACAGCCAGAATGCTCCTTAGAAGCAAGAATGGTAAGACTTCAGCTCACGTGCTTTGGACATGTTATCAGGAGGGATCAGTCCCTGGAGAAGGACATCATGCTTGGTAAAGTAGAATATCAGTGAAAAAGAGAAAGACCCTCAACTAGATGGATGACAGAGTGGCTGCAACAATGGACTCAAACATAGCAATGATTGTGAGGATGGCACAGGACTGGGCAGCGTTTCGTTCTGTTGTACACGAGGTCCCTATGAGTTGGAATGAACTCAACGGCACCTAACAACGACAATAAATTACTCTGCCTACAACAGTCGCCCATTTGAGATTATGGGTTGGAATGCCTATAGGCTTGGCTCATCTCAAACCCCACAACAGATGACAGGCCACTTTCTCTTTCTCTTCTAGGATGAGACAAGGGTAAGAGAAGAACTGATCTGATAGCTTCCTAACATCAGATTTGTTAGGTGCTAAAATGGGCCTCCATCTGACCCACAGTCTGTGGATAGATGGACCCCATGCCTGTAGGGGGCCTGATGCTAGAAGTTTGCCAGAGGGGTGATTGGGACCACCTGCTCCAATTGGATTCTGGCTTGGGAACTTGGCAGAAGCTGAAGACTCATGGAGAGAAGGTCTCCATAGAAGAGGCCACAGGCAACAAAGATCTGAGAAAGCAGAAGCAGAGAGAGACGCAGATTAAAGAGGGCAGGACATGAGAGGCTGATGGTCGAGGAACAGGAGCAGCTGAGGCAGGTTAACAGTGCCACAGGGGAGTGTGGGCACAGGTGTCCACCCCACATCTTCTCAGCCTCACCCCTGCCCACAGCCATGGCTATGCTGAGTGGCTCTGCACAGGTTTCAACCTCCCTCCTGCTGATGGTCCTCAGCCTTGTGGGTGCACGCATCCTGCGTCTCTCACTTCCTGCCCTTGGTTTCCTGGCTGCTGCAGTGTGCACCACTTGAAGGATCCACTCCACACTCACCTGTGCACAAGCCAAGAGTTGTGGGATTTGATGCTTCACTGGGAAACCCTCAGCCCATGGGGGAAATCCTTCTCCCTTTTGTCCCTTAGATAGATGAGATAGATAGATAGGTAGGTAGGTAGAAAGAGAGGGATAGATAGACAAACAGATAGACAGGTAGGTAGGTAGGTAGATAGGTAGGTAGGTTGGTTAGTAGGTAGGTAGATAGGTAGATAGGTAGGTAGGTTGGTAGGTATGTAGATAGATAGAGAGACGGACAGACAGATAGCTGCCATCAAGTCAACTCCAACTTATGGTGATGTTAAAGACAACAGAACAAAATGTCGCCTGGTTCTGTGTCATCCTCACAATCACCAACATGTCTGAGTCCATCATTGCAGTTACTGCACCAATCCGTCTCACCAAAGGTCTCCTATGCCCTCGTTGGCCCTCTACTTCATCAAATATGACGTCCTTCTCCAGCGATTGATCCCTCCTAATGATATGTGCAAAGCAAATGAGTTGAACAATGTCTGTTGTGAGATTAGGGTTTTTATAGGCTAATTTTCAAAAGTAGATCACCATGTCTTTCTTCCTAGTCTGTCTTAGACTGGAAGCTCAACTGAAACCTGTCCCACCATGGGTAACCCTCTTGGTATTTGAAATACCAGCAGCACAGCTTCCAGCATCATAGCAACATGCAAGCCACCACAACATGGCAAACTGGTAGATAAGGTGGTAGTTTGGCCATTAGGTGGACATTTCTGGGACACAGTCCAAGGTTTCCTGGAAGGCCCTGCTGGTATTAGGCACCTGTCACCCACAGCGGTGACCAGTTCAGGAATGTGTGCTGGCATGGCCTTCCCCCCGCCCCAGCCCCTCTCTTCCACAGGGTCACCCCCAAATAAACACCTTGACTGGAAGTTTTCAGCCCAGGCTCTTCTTTGGAAGGACGCCCGGTTAGCACAGTGTCTAGGGTGGTGTTGGCCCAGACAGTGTCCCTTCTGGGAGAGGCACCTCTAGCCGTGGGTTCTGGAGCAGTTGGTAGCCATGTTGGTCCAGCATCATACATTTCCACTGCCTGGTATAAGCACATCACAGCAGGTGACTGGCCCGGGCTTGACCACTACCCAGAAGGAATGAAGAGGTGAAGGGGGCTCAGTGGCATTAAGCCCAGATCCAGGCATCTTGGGGGTTCAGGCCACCCCTCCTCTACCTCAGTTCCAAAAGCCCCCTAAATGAGTCCCTTTTGAGCCTAACGTAATGCAGGGGACATCTGTCTCTCAAAGTCAAGAGTCTTGAGAAGTTCTGGAGGATTTGACTCGCTCCCACCACGACGGGGTGGACCACCACGTCAGAACAGCGGGCCCATTTGGTGCCCCTGCATGTTGCTGTACACCCATCCCCCCTTCCATGTGAATGCAACCTGGCAAGATCTCTGATCCCCAAAGGGGTAGGGCACCCCAACCTGGAGGCTGGGCTACTCCCAGCCTCTGCAAGCCCTCTCCTAGCTCTTGATAATCCACAACATCAGTGGCTACTTATTGCCATGGCCCCAGCTTCCCTACTGTCTTGTCTTGGTTTTTCAGGGTACACCCCCAGTGCCCATCCTCAGGTGGAAGTCTCTCAGAGCGAGTGGCCACAGCCCCGGGCTGTGCACGAGACCCCTCGGCCTGACCACAAAGTGTGAAAAGCCTTGGTCTGTTCTGACATAGCCCTCCGGAGCAGATGAGAATGTAATTAAATGAGCATAACATTGAGGAAAGGAGCCCTAGTGGCGCACCAATTAAGCACTCGGCTGCGAACCAAAAGGTTGGTCGTTCGAACCCACCCAGTGGCTCTGCAGGAAAAAGACCTAGTGATCTGTTCCTGTAAAGATTTCAGCCTAGGAAACCCTATGGGGCAGTTCTACTCTGTCACATGGTATCGCTATGAGTCAGAATCGACTCAACTCCCCCAACAATACTGAGGAAATGCAGCGGGGCCAGGCATGACCTAGGGTAGTGGGGGCGGGGAAGGGAGCAGACGTACCCATCTGACCCCTTCGAGGGCACATAGCTGCCATCATCAGCCACCTTTACTGCCCTGACTCAAAGGTGCCACAGTCTCCCCCACAGACACAGGAAGACAGTTTCGTAAGCTTTCTACTGACTTCGGTCACGGTGTGTTTAACCTGGGACCCTGGTTAATAGTTATTGAGAGAAGCATGCCAGGCGGTGTACACGCATTAGCTCATTGAATCCACGCGCAGCCTGTCAGATGAGCACTGCTTTTATCTGCACCTGACAGACGAGGAAGCTACTACCAGGAAACTTAGAGCCTTGCTTCGGATTCACAGCAGAGCCAGGATTTGGTGGCACAGTGGCTAAGGGCTCAGCTGCTAACCAAAAGGTAGGTAGATCGAATCCACCAACCACTCCTTGGAAACCGAAAGGGGCAGTTCTACTCTATTCTATAGGGTCACTATGAGTCAGAATTGACTCGACGGCAAAGGGTTTTTTTTCAAACAAGCCTATCTTGCAGGGTGCCAGCTCTGCCACTCAGGGTCTGTGGCCTCTCTCAGCAGTGCTTCAGAGGGGTCAGGTGCACCCTGACTCCTGGTGGTTTGCCGAGATGGATCCCACAAAGCTATCAGGGCAGAGAACCCACCGGACGTTCACGCAGACCCAGACCCAGCTCCACAGCCTCGGGCCGGATGAGGTGAACACTCTGCGCTGGGAGCCTCCACAACCACAGGCACCTGGCCTTGGCACCTCTATGTCTGACAGGATTTGGAGGAATCCCGAGCACCTGGGTGGCTGCCACGCAGGGCTCTTACGTCTGACGTGGGACTGGGCAATCCTGTCTGCTGTAAGAGCTTTGGGGCAGCAGTGAGCGCAGTGGTGACGGGCAGTGGGGAGATGTCCGTGCAGGGAGACCACATCTTCCCAGGAGACCACCCTGAAAGGCGGCGTGCACCTGCTGTACCAACAAGGAGAACAAGGTCCCTGATGTCTTGGACGTTACGTTCTAGAGGGGAGGGACTTCACATTCATAGAAAGCCAGTAAGCAGGTGGATACTGGATAGATGATGGGCAGTGACAGAGAGCTGCAAGGAAACAAAACAGGGTAAAGGGATCGAGGGTGAGAGGGGTGTATCTGTGTGTGTGTGTGTGATGTGGGGTGTGTGAGGTGTAGGTGGGAGGGTGAATGGGGGGTATGGTGGACATAGGGCAACGTGTGAGGCTGTCTTCTGTCTCTTAGAAGGACACTTGACATTGGATTCGTCCCTGGATGGCGCAAATGATTAAGCCCTAGACTACTAAAGTAAAGGCTGGCAGTCGAAGTCCACCCAGAGGCACCTCAGAAGAAATGCCTGGTGATCTATTTCCAAAAAATCAGCCGTTGAAAACCCTGTGGAGCACAGTTCTACTCTGACACTCATGGGGTTGCCATGAGTCGGAGCTGGCTTGATGGAAATTGTTGTTTCATTTTTTGTTTTTTTTTTGGGGGGTGTCATTAGATTTAGGGCCCACCAGATAATCCAGGATGACCTCATCTTGAGATCGTTCATTACATCTTCGAAAACCCTTTGGGGATCAGAACGTGGGCATATCTTTCAGGGGCCACCACTCAACCCACTGCAGGGTACCCCCTCCCCACCATGAGCCATGGAGGACGGCACATACTTTCCCAACCTTCTTGCACCCAGAGCACATGTACTGACTGGATTCCCCAGTCGGATATCCTCAGGGGGCCTTAAGCATACAAAGAACCGGTTTGGTCTGGTTCGACCCCCTGCTGAGAATTTGCTGAGGTGGAAATGCAAATTATTGGCAGGGGGTTGAACCCAACGACCAGGGTCGATGCCCTGCAAGGAACCCTCTGAGGAGGGGGTGGCAGCTGCGTGGGCTCCCAGGTGTGTCGGGGGCAGCGTGGCGCCCAGGCCCAGGTCTGGCGTTTCAGCAGTGCCCGCCTCAGGGTTGGAGCCCAGCAGGGCAGCATCAGTGTCTGCACCGGAGCAGCTCCGAGGAGACTTATAGCCCCATTTCTGGCTGCACAGCCTCCAAGCCCCCCTCCATCCCGCCTCCCACCCAGAGAGGCTATGAGCCTCCTCATAATAGCCTTCGAGGTCAGACCTGCCTCAGTTTCCCCATTTGCCTCCGAGCTCTCTTCACAACCCGGGGCCAGAGAAAGATGGCAGTTGTTTAACCGATGAAACTCTTCCCTGGGCCGAGCAGCATGTCAACCTCCATTATTTGAGGTAATTCACTTTTGCTTCCTTCCGTTAGCTTTCCCCAGATAAACCCTGGAGTCCGAAAAGGAGCCCTCAGGAAGGGACAAGGTCACCTCCTCACTTTCTGAATCATTCTCCTCTGGGAAGAGGCCTAAGTGTGGTGCCCGGAAGGGTGGCCGGCCACCACCCACACATGGGCCCTGGCGGGGGGCATATGGCTATTTCTGGTGACAGGAACTCTTGCCTCTGCTTCCACTTGACAGCCCTTTGTGGGAGGGTGGTGCCGGCTTACAGGGCAGCAATAACAGGGCGTGCTCTTGGTCTCCCCACTTGTCAGGCTGGTTCCAGAGTGCCCCTCCTCTGCACCTCCCAGGACCCACCAAGACCCACTTCACCACGAGGGCAGGCTGGTGACCTGGGGAAAGTCCAGTCCTTCTCTGGTCCCCAGTTTCCGCCAATGTCACCAAGGGGGCCTCCAGCCCCGAGATTCTCCATGTTTCAATCTGCACCCCTCCCCCACTCCATCCTCTCTCAGGGACCCTCCCAGGCTCCAGGTCACCCACTGGGCCCACAGGAAGCCCAGTGTGAGTGACCGAGGGATGCTGTCCCTGGCACCTTCCTCCTGCCTCCCCACAAATGCTCTTTCTCGGATGGGTGCTGTGTGGCTCCGTGGGGTTGAGGATGCACTGCGCTAGCTTCAGCTCCCACTTGACTCGGGGGGGTGTCATTTTCCCTTATGCAAAATGGTGTTGCTAATCCTGGGTGGTGCAAATGGTTAACACGCTCAGCTGTGAAAGGTTGGAGGTTTGAGTCCACCCAGAGGCACTTTGGAAGAAAGGCCTGGCAATCTACTTCTGGAAAATCAGCCATTAAAAACCCTTTGGAGCACAGTTCTACTCCAGCCCACATGGGGTCGCTGTGAATGGAGTCAACTCAACAGCAACTGGTTAATCGGCGTGTCACCGTCTCCTGGGATGGTGACGAGGAGGTCCCGTGAGGGAAAGGATGAGAATGTCCTCTGGCCTCTCAAGTGCATATGGAGATTAACCTTGACATTGAAAAAGCAGGGACCATCCTTGCCCAGATCTGTGAGCCCTGGGCTGTGAGCCTTTCGCTAGAACAGAGGTGGCTTCAGGGGGTGTTTGCTGGGCAGATGGTTGGACAGATGGATGGATGGATGAGTGAGAATTCTGGGGAGGTATAGGAGAAAAGGCACAGACTCGGGAGTCAGACACAGCCTGGGTTCACAGCCGGCTCCCGTACTCCTTCATCTGTCCAGTGAGTGTTAACTGAGCACCTAGTATGAGCCTGCCTGTGGATTGGTGGATAGAACAGACATGGCCCTGCCCTCATGGGGCTCAAGAGCTCACGGTGGACTTAGACGACACACAAGTGAATAAGCGAGCACACTATTCCACATTGTGGATGTCCATGGAAGAGCCCCCCAGGGCGATACAGAATGAAGGCGGGTGGAGGGGCACCTTCTTAGCTAGGATGGCCAGGGGAGACTCTGTGAGGAGGACAGAGACCTGAGGAAGGAGAAAGCATCAGCCACAGAAGACAAGCAGAGAGCACTCCAGGCTGAGGGAAGCAGTCGTGCAAAGGTCCGGCAGGAAAGCGCTGAGTGCTGAAGAGGCCTGGGGGTGGTAAGGAAGTCGGCGG
>NW_004443981.1:8822029-8838343 GCF_000243295.1 Trichechus manatus latirostris
AGCTACGAGAGGGTGAGTTACATTCCTAAGAAAACACATCAGTGGTTTCCAGGGGGTGGGGTTGACTACAAAGAGGCCAGAGGAGGCAGCATTTAGGGCGACGGGACTGTCCTGTCCAGCGCTGGGTGGCGGATACATGACTCTGCGTTTCTCAAAATCTGCACAGCTGTACACCGCAAAGAGTGAACTTTGCTGTGTGCCAATTTTTTAAAAATTAATGAAAAAAATGATCTGGCAACTGCTTGGAGAACGAGCGGGAGGGGCCAGAGGAGACGTGGGGAGGGCAGCTAGGCGCCACCTGGGACCACGCTGGAGGGAGCCATTGGGTCTGGGCAGGTGGTGGCCGTGGAGAGGTATGCACTGATCTCTGGGAGCCTCAGTTTCCCCACTGGGGACACGGTGCACTGATCCGAATCTGGGGGCTGACCACGTGGGTTCCAGATGGCACCTGTCACCTGCCGGGCACATGGCAGGACGAGGCACTCAGCCTGTGGGAGCCTGTGTGACTGCTCTGCTGAGGGCCTGGGGCTGACCTCAGGGGCCTGAGATGAGCTACCTGGCCAGGGAGTGGCAGGGAGGGCCTGAGAACTGCTGGGCCTGTGTCTGGAAAACAGGCCTGAAGGTGAACCAAAGGGGAATTGCTCAGCAGTGAAGGGTGTCAGGCTGGAGGCCCCCAGCAGAGGAATGTGGCCAGAATGTTGTGTGCTTACAGCCTCTCTCTCTCCCAGGGAGGCCTGAGCATTTGCTTGGGGCTCAGTCAGGGTCTAACTGAGCCAGGGACCTGGCAGACAGCTCCCAGGGAAAGCTGGGGGAACGTGTGGGGAGAGGGCTGTGACTCACAGCAGCCCTGGGGCCCTGGGCCATCAGCTGAGAGGCCAGGACACAGGCAGGGGCTCCCTGCGGTGCAGGCCAGAGCACTGGGGCCAAGAGGACTCAATTCCCATTCCATCTCTGCCACCTACTAGCTGGGTGACCTAGGGCAGGTTACTCAACCTCTCTGTGCCTACACTATAAAGTTCAAATGAATAGCACGTGGGGAAACACCTATAAAATACTCTCCCGAAGCGGGGCTGAAAAGATGCTGATGTTAACTGTGACAAAGCACTGGCCCACCAAATCACCCACTCAAATGTCCCCTGGGTCAAAGTGTCCTCCCCGTCCCCAGCAGAGTACAGCGGTCTGTGTGTTCCGACCTGTGAGTGGAGAACAGAAGGGAAGGGGGGACATTGCTGGTGGGAACGTAAAATGGTGCAGCTGCTGTGGAAAACAGCTTGACGTTTCCTCGATGAAGTTAAGCATAGACTCACCGTATGACCCAGCAATTCCACTCCTAGGTACAAACCCAAAAGAAATGAAAGCAGGGACTCAAACAGACACATGTTCACTGCAGCATTACTCACAATAGCCAAAAGGCAGGAAACATCCCAAATGGCCATCAGCTGATGAATGGATAAACAAAATGGAGTCTAACAGACAACAGATTATTACTCAGTCAGAAAAAGGAATGACGTTTTGATACACGCTACTACGTGGATGAACCTCAAAAATATTATGCTAAGTGAAAGAAGCCAGACGCAAAAGACTGTACGTATTGTGTGATTCCATTTATGTGAAATATCCAGGACAGGCAAATCCATACAGACAGAAAGTAGATTAGTGCTTGTCACGAGTTAGAGCAAGAGGGGAGTGGGGAGTGGCTGCTTAATGGGCTTGGGGTCTCCTTTGGGGATGATGAAAGTGTCAGGGAATTAGATACAGGTGACCATTGCGCACCATGGTGAGTGTACCAAATGGCACCGCATAGTATGGTTTAAATGTTAATTTTATGTGAATTTCACCTCAATAAGAAATGCAAGGGAGGAGGAGCTTATGGCCTCACCGCCATGAGGAGAGCTAACTGGTTGGGCGTTGAACATTACACAAACTCCCTTGGGCACCCCCACAACCGTGATGGGTTTGTTAACGTCCTCACTTTGCCCACGAAGGAACAGGCTCCCGCCAGGATGGTGCAGTGTGTGAATGGCAGAGCACACACGGCTTACCCTGCACTCACGTCTCTTCTGCTGAGCCCGGCCGTGTGCCTGTGGCTCTGCCAGTTACCTGACACTAAATCGTCTCATCTAATTTTCACCACAACCCTGCAAGGTGAGGGTCTGAGTCCCCCAGGGCTGCCGCAGCAAAGAACCACAAAGTGGAGGGGCTGCGAGGAAATGAGTAGCAAGCCCTCCCCTCTGAGTCTCCCTGGGCAGGAAGCCACTGTGCTATCCCTGGTGAGCGCAAGAAGGAAACCCAGTTTGGGATAGAGAGGGCAGGTGGGGGTGGGGAGGCAACTCTGTGTTTTTCCAGCTCCCTGTCACATCTCCAAACATTTCAGCCAGTCACTCAGCCTCCCAGCAGACCCCAAGAGTCCGTTGAGAAGAAGCCTTATGGCAAACCAGAAAAATCCAAACCTGTTGCCATCAAGTTGATTCCGACTCGCGGTGACCCCATGTGTTACAGAGTAGAACTGCTCCCTGGCGTTTTCTTGGCTGGAATCTTTACAGAAGCAGATTACCAGGCCTTTCTTCCACGGCACTGCTGGGTGGGTCTGAGCCACCAACCTTTCGGTTAGCAGCTGAGGACAAATGACATGCACCACCCAGGGACCACGACTCCTCAGCTAGCTGAGCTCTGGGAAGTAACTCCCCACACTGGGCCTCTGTTTCCTGGTGAAGGTGAGGAGGAAGAGGACGACAACGGGGTGGGAAGGGGAGACTAGCAGCCTGAGCACTGAGCCAGCCCAGCGGACTCTAGTTACCTGGCTAGTCAGGTGCCCAGGCTGGGGTCTGAGGAACCGGCAGGCAGAGCCAAGTCCCTGGAGATCCTGGCTCAGCAGTCAGCCCCAGAAGAAGAGGGGTCCCGGGGTTCAGGAGCCAGCCTCCTTGCCTCACCCACTGAGGAATTTCCAGCCTCGGAAGCCCCCAGCCGGCCAGCCCTGCAGCAGGAAGTGAGCAACCACCTCTCTCGACTGGCCGGCGGCGGCCCCAGCGCCAAGGACAGAGGTAGGAAGTGGGGCCTGGCTGCCCAGCGGGCTGGGGGCCTCTTCCTGCCTGGGGAACCTGAGGTGATCCGCCAACCCCAACAGGACGAGGCCCCGCCATCCACCTACCAGGAAGCAGAGGAGCAGATAGACAAACAGAAGAAGGGCGGGTCTCTGTTCTTCACCTTCACCACCCCCGCCCCCCGCCCCAGTCCCTCTCCTGTCTCACCTCTGAACATCTTTGCACCACGGATTGCAAGGACTTCTGGTTTTAAGCATTTATTTTACTTGAAATCCGTTTAATAAATGCTTAGAGAAGACGGTGTATAGTTCCTCGGTGCTGTTGCGGTGGTGGTTGTTAACTGCTGTCCATTCGGCTCCGATCCGTGGGGAGCCCATGTACATGGGAATGAAAAGTTGCCTGGTCCTGTGCCAACTTCATGAACACAGATATGTTTGAGTCCATTTAATCCTCACTACGAAGGCACCACTAATTGTAAGACACGCCAGCTTGCAGGAGCAAAAAAAAAAACAATAACAGGTTAAATGAACACACCCATTAATGATAAAACACACTTCAGTGTACTAAATATTGTACTGAAAAGAAGGCTCAGCGTTGGGGGCACAGTCTCCACCGAGCACTCAATGAAGAGCTGCACCTCCCCTCTCGAGCGATGCCCCCGCCACTGCCTGACATCAGTGTGGGGCTCCATTCACAGAGGACGTGCTCAGGCTTCGCAGCGTGAGTGGTGTGTGGATTCGAACCTGTGTTCCCTCCCCCTCCTTGCACTGCAGAGTCTCTGCCTGGTGGTCTTCCTCTCCTCCCACGGTCCTCATCAGTCCACCTAGGGTGAGAAGCTGTCATCAGGGCGTGTGACCTGGGCAGTCACACAGGACCCTGAACTCAGAAGGCCCCGGCCGTTGAATTCTCTGCTGTTGCTGTTTTGAAATTCTTCATCTTTCTTTTTTTTCACAATTACGGGGTTTACTAAGTGTCATAGATTGAATTCTGTCCCCCGAAAATGTCTGTCAACTTGGCTAGGCCACGATTCCCAGTATTATATGATTGTCCACCATTTTGTCATCTGATGTGATTTTCCTCTGTGTTACAAATCCTACCTCTACGATGTTAACGAGTTGGGATGAGCGGCAGTTATGTTAATGAGGCAGGACTCAATCTACAAAATTAGATTGTGTTTTAAGCCAATCTCTTTTGAGACATAAAAGAGAGAAGCAAGCAGAGAGACATGGAGACCTCATATCACCAAGAAACAAGAGCCAGGAGAATAACGTGTCCTTTGGACCCGGGGTCCCTGTGCTGAGAAGCTCCTTGACCGGGAAGATTAATGACAAGGACCTTCCCCCAGAGCCAAAGGAGAGAGAAAACCTCCCCTGGAGCTGGCACCGTGAATTTGGACGTGTAGCCTCCTAGACTGTGAGAGAATAAACTTCTGTTTGTTAAAGCCATCCACTTGTGGTATTTCTGTTAGAGCAGCACTAGATGACTAAGACACTAGGGAAGTAACAGGTTGCAACTTAGGATCAGGATCAATTTGGAAATAACAGGGACAACTCAGGAGACAGGATACAGTTCATCAATCAGGACAGTTTCCAATCTCCCAGCTTCCTCTCTGCTGTGCCCACAGGCAGGCAGGCCTAGCTCTCAGCTGTGCCCACCACTGGCCTTCTCTCTCGGCCTCTGCCCTGCTTGGGAAGCATTACGGCTCTTTAGCTCCACTGACACGTGTCGGGGGGCACGCCACTCTACCAGCAAGCCTCCTGCCCGAAGGTGTTCAGCTCTCTCACTCTGTGTGTGGGTAAGCCCATGACAGTCACCTCGCACCGTGGGCCAGGAAACCCATGCACGCCAGTTGCCTAGTTCTCGAACCATCTCCAGCATTACAGCTCTCTCTGTTTCCTGGGTCTTAGGAGGTTCTCAGCGCAGGGACCCTGGGCCAAAGGGCATGCTCTGCTCCCAGCTCTTCGTGATGGTGGTGAGGTCCTCCCATCATTTCATTTTTGAACTTGTGTTTTGTAACTGAAGTTTGGTGGGACGCTGGAATGTGCTGGAATGAACAGAGGAGATGCCCACAACATGTGTGCCCACCCGTCCTTGCTGCTCCATTCACATACAGCCTTCGCGATGCCCCATCCGCAGAGAATTCCATGGCCCCACAATGTGTAGAGCTCAGCAAGACTTACAGTGCACACAAGGTCAATGTGTTACGTCTCCAACTGAGTAAGCAGGGAGGGCCACGGCCGATGACAGCCCCAAGAGGCAGGGAGGATTACTCAATAAGCAAGGTACACACAGGCTTACTTGAGTTTCCTTACTAATCTACAGTGCACAATTTCACCTGTTTCTCACCACGTCTTTGATGACACCCGTGTGAAATTGTGCACTCCAGATTAGTAAGGAAACACAATTCAGCCCATCTGTACCTTGCTTACTGGTAGCCTGTGCATCCCTTGCTTACTGGTTAATCCACCCCTGCCAAGAGGCTGTGCTTCGCATTTGAACCAGAACTTGCCCCAAATGCAGAAAGAAGGCTATGACATTCTACGAAACACGAGTAACCAAGGAATCTTATCATATCATTTCCTACCAGTGTTAATTCCCTGTGTTAGCCAAGCTCTCATGTTGAAAATGATGACATAGAAGGACAGAGAAAGGTAGGGTAACTCATAATTCCTTTTCCTTTCGGTCCTTCCTTACTCATCAGTCAGCCAAATGTAGACAGTCTTGATAGAATGTGCATACATTTAGAAGAGACATAAAAACAGGTATATTAGTCTTAAGCAGCCTTTCTGCTGTTCTGGTAAGAAGGAAATAACATACCAGGTACAAGCTACAAAGTAACGAATTACATAATTTCGGTGATTTCATATGCAAGTTAAATGCACTGATATTCGCAATGAAAATTGGCAATGCACAATATAAAAATGAACAGCAAAACTCACGCTAATAATTTAAAATTTTAATTTTTCATTACTTAGAATGATATTAAATAGCAAATAAAAAATCATAATGGCAAGTTGAGAGAGAGACGGCTTTATACTTTGGTACCTCGAGTAGCACTTTTTTCCTGCTTTCTAAACATGGGGCCCCACATTTCCACTTTGCACTGAGCCCCACAAATTATGTCTTCAGCCCTAGCTGTCTGGATCATGGCCAAATGCTCCGGAGAGGGGGTGGTCGGAAGGATGGGCAGGAGGGGAAGAAAAAGAACAAAGAAAAAGGGGAGCTGTATTCGTTTCCTAGAGCAGCTGTAAAAAGCACCACACACTGGGTGGCTTTAACCCACAGAAATGTCTTGTCTCCCAGTTCTGGAGGCTGGGAGTCTGATGTCAGAGCGTCAGCCACGTTGAATCCTTCTGCGGTTCTGAGGGAGAATCTGCCCCATCCATCTCCCAGCCTCTGGCAGCTCCAGGTGTTCCTTGCTTGCAGCTGCAGTGTCACAGTGTCCTCTGTCTCTATGTCTCTTCTCTGTTATAAGGACACCAGTCTTACAGGATTAGGACCCACCCTACCTCAGTATGACCTCGTGTTAACCTAACTGATAACATCTTCAGAGACCCTACAGGCAGTCCTCGGGTTCTGAACGTCACACTTCCGTATAACCAACCATAAACGAACCAACCTCCATAGAGCCTATTACATTAAAAATTCGAGGTGCACACAATGGTTCGAAACAACAAACAGGCGCTACTTGGCAATGCGCATCAAAACGTTATTATTATTATTACTGTATTATTGTGTTGAAGATGTGTTAGTGTATCTGAAGCGTTTCTTTAATGTTTTTATGCATAGAAAGGTACACTGTATACTATATACTAAGAAACATTTGACTAACTGACATTAAATATGAACTGTACCACAAATTCCACTTAAGGACAGACTTAGGAATGGAGCTCATCTGTAATTGGGGACTCCCTGTATTTCCAAACAAGATCATAATCACAGGTACCAAGAGTTAGGACTTCAACATATCTTTTTGGGGGACACAATTCAATCCACAACAGAAGTAGTCCCAGTTTAAGACAATAGCATATATAATGTGATCCCATTTATGTAAAACAATGTGTGTGTTATATGTACATCTAAGCATAGACGTATATAACACTGTATATGTATTATATATAATAAATCAATTTAAACTACATAAGGTAAAGTAGAGGGTCAATGAAAAAGAGGAAGACCCTCAGCGAGATGGATTGACACAGTGGCTGCAACAACGGGCTCAAGCATAACAATGATTGGAAGGATGATGCAGGACTGGGCAGTGTTTCGTTCTGTTGTACACAGTCGCTATGAGTCTGAACCAACTCCACAGTACCCAACAACAACAACACCTCAGGATGATGTCAAATCCTTAACCACTGTCTTAGTCATCTAGAGCTGCTACAACAGGAACACCACAAGTGGACGATTTTAATGAAGAGAAGTTTATTTCCTCACAGTCAAAGTAGGCTAAAAGTCCAAATTCAGGGCATCAGCTCCAGGGGAAGGCTTTTTCTCTCTGTCAGCCTTCTCATCAGTGTTCCCCTGGACTAGGAGCTTCTGGCACAGGGACCCCGATCCACAGGATGCACTCTGCTCCCGGCACTGCTTTCTTGATGGTGTGCGGTCCCCCGTCTCACTGCTCACTTCTGTCTTTTATATCCCAAGAGATTGCCTCAGGACACAATCCAGTCTTGGAGATCAGGTCCTGCCTTACTAACACAACCGCCACCCATCCTCCCTCATTAACACCATAGAGGCAGGTTTACAACATATAGGAGAATCACACAGTGGCAGGAATCATGGCGCAGCCAAACTGACACACACACTTTTTGGGGGACACAAGTCAAACCATGACAACCACCTCGAAGCAGTGTAAGTTCAGGTGATTTTCACTTTTTAATCTTACATATTAAATTTAAACAATACAGAAAGGTACCCATATATTATGTATATAATTGTTTTTTTTTAAAAAAAAAAAAGCTGTATTTTCATTTAGGGAAAAAGAGGAGTCAGACTTGGGCTCAAATCTTGGCTCTGTCATTTACAATCTGCAGGATTTAGGCCAAGTTGATTAACCTCTATTGGCCTCAGTTTCCTCACCTGTAAAATGGGGACAGTGACTGGCAAGCAGCTCATCAGGTTATGGCGAAGCTTCAGTGATGTAACCTGGGTGTATGCTCAGACAAGGCCTGGTAGGTAGACGTCAGCTAGCTGTGTGATTGGGCAGTGGGGGGCATGGGGGTTGGAGCTGGGGAGTGGGGGGCTCAGGCCTGTGCTCTAGGATGAGGCTGCTATCAGGAGCCTCTGCGGGGAGGCCAGAGTGGGGCAGGATGGAGAGGGCTGGCCCGGGCACACGGGCCAGGAGGTGCTCTATGAACACTGCGGGCTCTGCGGGGTTAACAGGTGTGGCTTCAGTGCTTCGCATGCAAAACTGCAGGCTAGTGTGTGCTTTGCTATGAATAAAATTAGCATTACTTCCAAGTCTACCTTCCAGTTCTCCAGAGCCGGTCTGTCTGGGGTGTATGTGGCAGCTAGTCCCCGAGGGTGGCTGCTGACTCACGGAGGGCAGAGGATTTGGCTTTCTGACAGCAACCTGGAGTTCTAACCAAAGCCTACCCACTCCTGAAGGCCGATGGATAATGGGCTGGGGGGAGTTTGAGAACTTCTGTCTCACATCTCCGTACAGAGGTTTGCAGAGAAAGGTCCCCAACGTTGGGGCAGAGGGGCAGATGCTCACATATACACACCACACCTGTGTGTAGACGTGTTTGTGTCTTTGTTTGCTCTTTACTTTGTCCGGACGAGCTTGGGCTCGGGGTCTTTTCCCCATAGACTGAGTGCATTTATATTCGGTCAGGAGGAGTTTATAGGGTGCCTACTATGTGCTAGGAAGTCCCTGGGTAGTGCAAATAGTTAATGCACTCAGCTGCTAACCCAAAGGTTGGAGGTTTGAGTCTACCCAGAGGTGCCCCAGAAGAAAGTCCTGGCGATCTACTTCTGAAAAATCAGCCATTGAAAACCCTATGGAGCATGGTTCTACTCTGACACACATGGGGTCACCATGAGTCGGAGTCGACTTGATGGCAACTTTTTTTTTTTAGTACTACATGCCAGACTACAAATAAGTCAGACAGAGATCTTTCTCGTGGCGTCACACCAGCAGGGGCACCACGGAAACACCAGGGCAGCGGTAGGAGAGGGCTAGGCTACTGAGTGCAGAGAGGTTGTGGACCCTGACCAGAGGCATCAGGAAAGGCTCCCAAGCAGCCTTGAAAAGAAGACTGGAAGTAACCCAAGCGAGTACAAAGCAAGCGTTCCAGACGGAGATTAAAACTTGTGCAAAGGCCCCGAGTCAAGTGTAATCCTGCCCCGCTGGGAAACCTGAACTGGTTCCGCGGGGCTCAAGCATAGAGGTTGGAGGTGAGGGCTGGAGAGGAGGGCCAGGCCGACCAGGAAGGGCAGCTCTTACCTGCCACACAAAGGAGCTCTCGCTTAGTGAGGAGGCCATCAGGACTTCGCAGGAATAACTTGGTCCCTCCTTGGTCCTGCCTGAATGCAGCTGGGCTGGGTAGAGCCTGGATCCCTGGCAGGCCTGAGCTCCTCATCTGCTCCCCGCCAAGCAGGGAGTAAGGACATAATAAGGCAGGGGCGGGGATTCTGCAGGAAGGATTTAGCCAAACTTTCTCATAGCAATAATGAAGTACAGAAGACATGCTAATCCAGAGATAAACTAATGTGGTGGTCATTCAGTCCATAATAATTCCCCATCACAGCTCCACCCATAGGCAGAGGACTGCCCTCCCCATGGTAGGCTCCTCCCAGGCATGAGTGTGTCTGAGTCACTCATTTCTGCATGACAACACACAGCCTGACTATGCGGATAGGTAAGTGGATGTGGATGGATGGATGGATGGATGGATGGATGGATGGACGGACGGATGGATGGATGGGTGGATGGATGGATGGATGGATGGATGGGTGGATGAAGTGTGTTGATAGATGTATGTCTTTTGGGGCTCTCGCAGTCAATGGTGGAAACCCTGGTGGCGTAGTGGTTAACAGCTACAGCTGCTAACCAAAAGGGCGGCAGTTTGAATCCACCAGGCGCTCCTTGGAAACTCTGTGGGGCAGTTCTACTCTGTCCTATAGGGTCGCTATGAGTCAGAATCAACTCGACGGCAACAGGTTTGGTTTGGTTTGGTTTCAGTCAATGGTATTTATAGAAGCACAAACATTGGATTCAGATCTTTGAGGCTTTTCGTCTGATAAATACAGATCCCTGGAATGTTCCAGCTGAAAGGGACTTCAGAAGGTGTCTGTCTGTTCTCATCTTTTTTGGATCATAGACTCCTTAAATAATTTGATGAAACTATAGAGCCTCTCCTCTGGAAAGAGCACATACACACAGCTCTGTTATAATTTCAGAGTGGACTCTAGGAAGTCTATCCACAGATGCCTACTCCAACCCAGCCAGTCTGGAAATCTCAGGTTAAGCAGCCCGATGTGGTTAATGGGCCAGTGTGCAGATGAGTCAACTGAGTCACCCTGGTCAGGGAGGGACTTCACTCAAGTGTTTACAACCAGTTCATAGCAAAGCCAGTGCTGGACCCCAGCTTCCTCATAACCCTTTCTGGAACTCAGTTTCCCCATCTCTACAAGGATGGGATTGGACTTGATCACTGGTTTGTAGACTTGGTTAGAGAAGTTACAGGGCAAAGGGAGGTAGCAGACGGGGGCTCTGGCCCTCCTATCTATCCCCCAGCTGCACCACACCCACCTTTCTCTGGTCTCTTTTGAAGGACAGGTTTAAGGCTCAAAAAACAATCTTGAAGGCCCCTGGACTTTCCGGGAGTGTAACATGATATGGATCGTCAGTAAGTCTCCACGGCAAAACCAAGACAGCCAAGCCGAGCGTTCAAGTAGGAGGAAATCCCTTCTAAGCATCCCCAAGGGAATAGTTGCATGTCTCGGGGGAACACAAACATTTACCTATCACTAGCAAATAGGATGAGGAGAGGTGTTCATTCTCTGAAGACATTTCATAATTTCTTGAGAGGCATGTGCGGCATAAAATAAGATCAGACATCAACCCGCCCTTCTTGGTTACACCTTCTGTGTAAACGTCCACTCTTTACATCTGAAACTCAGACACAAAACAACCGTCGTGAGAAAATAAACAATGATAAGCAACAAATGTTATATTAGACAAATTCCTTCACCTATGCAATGTGCCAGAGACCTACCTCAATGCCAGAGAAAGAAAACTAGCATCTGGGAGGGGGCTGGGGGGGTGCAGAAACTAGGCATCTGCTATTCATGTGCATTATTTCATTTCATTGAGAAAGCTGATGGCGTCGTTGCTTAGAACAGAGACTTTGGCATCAGATCGCCCGGGTTGCTGGAAGAATTAGATGAGTTAATGCATTTCCTTGCTTAGAAAAGGGGCCGGCACATAGTGGAAGTTACATAAGTGCCAGGGACCGTTATTAGTCCTCACCACACCCTCCAGATTTAACTCACAATCAGCTCCATTTCACAGCTGAGTAAACTGAGGTTCAGAGAGGGAAGTAACTTAGCCAGGTAAGCGGCAGCACTGGAACTGAAACCTAGGACTTCTAGCTTGTGGCCGGGAGACGCTAGCCACCCCAAACCACCCCTTCCGAGGCTGGCTCCGATAGGCGGCCAGGCTACACAATAGAGCATTCCTTTGGGACACGCAGAACTCTCTCGTGCGGCTAACCAAGCCTCCAAGGCACAGAGGGCAGGCAGAGCTGCCCTGGGCAGCTGCAGTCATTTCAGCCAGACCCTGGCCTCTGCAGACCTGGGTTCTAGAAGCTGCAGACAGCCTGGCAGAAGCGCGGGGGCCAGGCTGGAGGTGGAGGGAGGGAGTGCCCAGGAGGGCGATGACATCACCATCCAGCCCTTGAAAGATGAGCTGTTCCCAAAGCCACTCCAGCTCTGTTCAGGAGGGCTGGGGATGGCAGGCAGCCCCGCCGGACCAGAGAATGACCGAGGTGCTCGCGGGCTCATTCCGGACCAGGTGAGCGCAGGCAGGGGCTGGTCCGGTCGGCTCACCTTGGCCAGGAGGGCCGGCGGGCAGCCGGGCCGCAGGGGCTGACTCCTGGGTGCGGGAAGAAGTTTTCTTCCAGGTTCTGGGGAGTTTGGGAAAGCTCTTTTCCTCTCCTGGGTCTGAAGACTATCTGGGAGAAAGCTTCCCAGGCGGAGGAATGGCAGTGCGTGTCCGCTCTAGGTTTGTTTTTTCCCTGAAGCCAGGTGGCAGAGCAGGCGGACGGGAGAGCCATTTGTTGCTGTTAGGTGCCTTCGAGTCGATTCCGACTCACAGCGACCCTATAGGACAATATAGTACAACGTAGAGCTGGCCCAGCGGGTTTCCAAGGAGTGGCTGGTGGATTTGAACTGCTGACCTTTTGGTTAGCAGCCAAGCTCTTAATCACTACGCCACCAGGGCGCTAGAGAGCCATTTAGTGACTGAATTTTTATCGACTCTGGGTGGACACCTCTGACTGAAGCAGCAAGGAGCCAGCCTGGTGCAGTGGGGAAGAGTTTGGGATTGAGACTCCGGAACCTGGCTTGTCACTCACAGCTGTGACACTCAAATGGCAAACACAGAAATCTCTCGTGCAGCTAACCTGTGCGGCCTTGGGCAAGTTGCTTAACCTCTCTGTGCCTCCACTTTCCTGTCTGCAAAGTACTCTGCTTGCCAGGGGGTGGCAAGGGTTCATCAGGCAGCAGATGGGAGAGGGTTTTGTAAATGTGGTGCTCACTGAGGTTGTTGGTGGTGATGTTATCTCAGAGAGGACTTCTCGTCCCGCCTGTTTTGGTCCTGGCTGACCAGAATCGGAGGGCAGAGGGTAAGACCGTGCAGTGGTTCAGAGCACGGACTTTGCATCCAGCTCCGGGTTGGAGTCCCAGCTCTGCCTCTCACTGCTGGTGACATTGTTGGGAAAGTTACTTTGTCCCAACTTTTTAGCCATAAAAGGGGGTCCTAAGATTGATTGCAGGGTGATTGCAAAGATCAAAACGGGATCATACTATGTATGCAGTAGGTGCTCAATAAATGCTAACCGTCATTGGAGCTGCTGAGAGTAGGTAGTTTCCCGAGCCAGCTGGGGGTAGGCAGTGGGCGTTGCCCTCCCAGGCAGGTTAGAATGTGCCTGTCACTGAGTCATGGGCAGCCTGTGGCTCCCGCCAGCCCACAGGAAGTGGGAGCTCGGCCAGCTAGGGGGGCAGTTGGGGGACCTGAGCCAGCCACCCCTCTTGTTCCTTCTCTGGTGGCTGGGGCTGGATGAGCAACCTTAAGGGACAGTGTCCCCTTCTCTGGAGGAGATCCATGCATGGGGTTTAAAACTAGTCGGTGTCCTTCTGGGCTCTAGCAGCAGTGGGGGGTGGGGGGAGCATTCTGTAATCGGGAACCCCACAGGCTTGGCAGACGTGTTTGCTGTGTTTTTCCCATGCTTGGGGTGAGAGTTGGGGTAGCCAGGGATTTTGAAAAACAAGAGGGCATCTGTTCTGGCCCCACAGGCAGGACCCCAGGGTCTCAGACTGGCTCTGGCTTGAACTCGCAAAAACAGTGAAATCATGTGGTCTACGCCTCTCATGGTACAGAGGGGGAAACTGAGTCTCAGTGAGTGGACATAACCTCAGAAAAGCCCTCTGCTCGATGCCAGGGGCAAGTGTCCCAAGCTCTTTGGGACTCGGGCTCTCTCACTTGTAAACAGGGGGTGATTGGAAGGATTGACGGAGCCTGGGTAGTGAGCCGAAGAACTTCGAGTTGAGCCATATTCAGCAGACGCCAGCCAGGGGACCAAGCAGGGGAAACCACTGAGCTGTGTGGTGTCTGCACGCTGAGACTGGCTGGGTGGGAAGTTCAGAGGGGTTCCGAGGGGACCACTAAGGGCTGCGCCTCTTCTGGGTCACTTTGTGGTCATGGTTAGGGGAGGGGCAACCCCAGCAAGGGAGAGGTTCCCTGCAGACCCACCAAGGGACTCGTTTTCAAGAAGAAAGCAGGGACCTTGTCTGTCCATTCACGGCTGTGTCCCCTGCACAGAGAACCGATAGCTGAATACAAGAATGAATGGATAGTGGTCACATTGTTGTCATTGCTGTTAACTGCCATTGAGTCAACCCCTGGCTCGTGACCACCCCATGCACAACGGAATGAAACACTGCCCGGTCCTGAGCCATCCCCATGATCACTTGCAGATCCGACCATCAAGATCCATAGGGTTTTCAGTGGCTGACTTTGGGAATCAGCCTTTCTTCCTAGTCTGTCTTAGTCTGTACAATGGGAGTGACTTCTGCTATTTCTGAGGCCCATGGAGGGACATAAATCAGATGGTGCTGGCCCAGTGCAAGCAGGCGCTCAGTTAGCAGGAGCAGGGCCTGGGACCAGGTGCTCACAGGAGTGTATTTGTGCAGTCCCGGGGGCTCCCAGGGAAAAGGGTACCCCAGCGTGTGCACACTCATGTCTCGAGGCAAGCAGGTCTGTGGACAGTAACTGCAGGAGCCCTCACACGCTTCCCCTAGGCCCGAGGCTCAAGGTTCCCCACACACATTGCATAGCCCCTCTGATCTCTGTGCCCCGGGAGCTGAACCACCTCAGGCTAGCCCCATGGCTTCTCTGAGCCTCAGGCTCCACGTGGGACAACCAGCTGTGCCTGTCCTGGAAATGTGGCAATTCAGAAATTCAGCAGGGGCCGAGGCCCGAGGGCAGTGGCTGGGGGTGGGAGAGGAGTCTTTTGGGGGACCTCCCCAGAGCCCCTGGGATGGAACCACACCAGAGCACTAGCTCGGCATGGTTGCGGTCTCCTGGGGAGTCGTGGGGTGGGAGGGGTGTCACCTCTTGGTACTCCCTGTAGATACCTTGCACAAGTCACCCCCTCTTGGAGCCTGCCTTGCCATTAGTAACATTTGGGGTGGGAGAAAGGGGCCCCTACGGGCTTTCCCAACTGGAAACTTCCAGGAGTGAATGATCCAAGTGCAGACATGAAGGTGGAGGTGCAAAGGGAAACAAGGGCTGCGACAGGAGCAACGTGCTGTCGACAGGAGCAGCTGGGGACGGGTCTGGGGGCAGGGGCAGCTACCGCAGTGTGTGTAGTAGCCAAAACAACAGATAGACAAAAAGTAGGGGGGCTGTGAAATTACTTGGAAATCCTGGTGGCGCAGTGGTTACGAGCTACGGCTGCTAATCAAAAGGTCAGCAGTTCAAATCCACCAGGCACTCCTTGGAAACCCTACGGGGCAGTTCTACTCTGTCCTATAGAGTTGGAATCGACTTGATGGCAACTAGTCTTGGTTAAATTAGTTGATGTCCCTGGGTATCGCAAACAGTTAGGCGCTCAGCTGCTAACAGAAAGGTTGGAGGTTTGAGTCCATCCAGAGGTGCCTGGGAAGAAAGACCTGCCAATCTACTTCCAAAAAAAGTCAGCCATTGAAACCCCTGTGGAGCCACATAAACTAGAGACTCCATCAGCCTGAGACCTGAAGAACTAGACGGTGCCTGGCTACCACCAATGTCCGCCCTGACAGGGAACACAATAGAGAGTCCCTGATGGAGCAGGAGAAATGTGGGGTGCAGGACCCAAATTCTAGTAAAAAGACCAGACTTAATGGTCTGACTGAGACTGGAGGAACCCCAGAAAGCATGGCCCCCAGACTCTCTATCAGCCCAGAACTAAAAGAATTTCTGAGGCCAACTCTTCAGACAAAGATTGGGCTGGACTGTGGGACATAAAATGATACTCGTGAAGAGTGTGCTTCTTAGCTCAAGTAGATACATGAGACTAAATGGGCAGCTCCTGTCCAGAGGCCAGATGAGAAGGCAGACAGGGTCAGGAGCCCCATGGAGCACAGTTCTACTCTGATGCACATGGAGTCGTCAGAAGTCGGGGTCAACTCCACGGCAACTGGCACTGGTATTTAATTAGGACACATTAAGGCAATAAAAAGGAGCCCTGGTGGTGCAGTGGTTAAAGTGCTTGGCTGCTAACCAAAAGATAGGCGGTTCGAACCCACCGGCCGCTCCACGGAGTAAGGTGTGGCCATCTGCTTCCGTAAAGATTACAGCCTTGGAAACCCTGTGGGGCAGTTCTACTCTGTCCTACAGGATCGCTATGAGTCGGAATCGACTTGATGGAGTGGGTTTGGTTTTGGTTTAGGCAATAGACTCCCATAGCGATGCTGTGTTGCTGCTTCTGGCTGCTGCTTCTTATTCCCCTTCCCTCCTCCTCCTCCTCTTTCTTTGCCTTCTCCTCCCCGCCTCCTTCTCCTC
>NW_004443981.1:8838443-8884306 GCF_000243295.1 Trichechus manatus latirostris
TCTCCTCCTCCTCCTTCTCCTCCTCCTCCTTCTCCTCCTCCATCTCCTCCATCTCCTCCATCTCCTCCTCCATCTCCTTCTCCTCCTTCTCCTTGTCCTCCCTCTCCTTGTCCTCCATCTCCTCCTCCTCCTCCATCTCCTCCTCCTCCATCTCCTTCTCCTCCTCCATCTCCTCCTCCTCCTCCCTCTCCATCTCCTCCTCCTCCTTCTCCTCCTCCATCTCCTCCTCCTCCTCCCTCTCCATCTCCTCCTCCATCTCCTTCTCCTCCTCCTCCTCCTCCTTTTTTTGAGACGTCTTAAGAGTGTGAGGTCTGGAAGCAGACCACCAGGTCGAATCCCATCCCCACTTCTCCCCAGCTGTGTTACCTTGGGCAAGTGACTTAGCCTCTTGAGCCTTAGCTCCTCCATCTGAAGATAACAATGTATTTGGAAACACCTAAAAGAACCCAGATCTCCTTGAGGAGTCTGGTTGGACGTTTTGTGGTACAGTCCTGCTCTGCAATACTGCATGGCTGTTAAAAAGTGTGAGGTGGGTCTAAACGCGCTGACACGGGATGTCTCCAGGATACATTGTTACATGAAAAGAGGCGAGGACAGGTGCAGGCCTTGTGTTTGGGATGCTTCCATTTGCGTCTCTAAACAATGGATACGCGTGTATCTGCTTGTAAGTGCAGGAGGCACAGAAACCAGCAAGAGTGGCCGTCTCTGGGAGGGTGAAGATGGCCGGGGGCAGGGCGGGAGGGAGACTTCGTTGGCACTGTATACTCTTTGATACAGTTTGAAATTTTTATCGTAAGTACATATACGTCTTTTCAAAAATTAAACTATTTCAAAAATTACCCAGACTGGAGTGGAAATACCGAAACGAAAAACCAAACCAAACCCATTGCCGTCAAGTAGATTCTAACTCACAGCAACCCTGTAGGACAGAGTAGAACTGCCCCACAGGGTTTGCAAGGAGCACCTGGTGGATTCGAACTGCCAATCTTTTTGGTTAGTCGCTGTAGCTTTTAACCACTGTGCCACCAGGGTTTCCAAAACACCAAAAGGAAAAACAAAAAAAAACATCCTACAAGGCCATTACTGTGCTAGTAAAACAAGACTGTGTGTGACAGTGCCCACACAGGGTCCAGCACTCAGGAAGCTGGCTGATTCCTTTCTTCTCTGGACCATGTACAGAGAGGCGGCTCTGGGCTCCCCCCAGCCCAGCGACCACTGCAGGCCAGGAGGGCAGAGCCTGGTAGGAGAGACAGGCGAGGGTCTAAGTGACTCTAACAGCACTTTGCATCCGTAACCCCAGCTCCCATCCCCACAGGACCCTGGGACAGGCCCATCAATGGCTTGTTCCTAAGTCTTCTGGATCAGGGGCCAGATGATAGGATCTCTGCTCTTCCCTTCCTCATGTCCCAACTGTAGTTCCAGCCGAGCTGCCTGTGGCCACCACCACCCCAATACACACAAGCACACACACGCATACACATGTACTCACATGCACACTCACTGATACACACATATGCACACAATGCACACACACACACTCATGCATGCACACACGAACACGTGCATATGCACGCTCACACACGTGTGCACACTCGTGCATACAGCCGTGCACACATACACACGTGCATGCATACATGCATACATACAATACTCACACCTGTGCATACACACATGTTCACAAGCACACATACACTTGCACACACACACCCTGGTCACGCCTCACCCTGCCTCTCTGCTGCCTGCATGTCCCCACAACCAACTTGTGCCGCCTCTGCAATGTTCAAATTAGAACTGTGTGCAGGTTTCAAGTTCTTTACCACCAGGGTCCTGCGCCCCGGTAAAGCTAAGGATGTGCCTAAATGGGGGAAGGGGAGTGTGGTGGGTGGGACAGGCAAAGAGGCTGCCCAGTGCCCCATGGAAGTGCATATGAGCCCCAGCTCTGGCCCTGCAGCGCCCTTGTCACTTCGTAATACAACTCCTGATACTTGGAGCCCCCTTGGCAGCTGAGGAAGTGGAGTCTCCAGAGCGGGTAGGAGGCCGAGCTGGGATCCCACTGCTTCTTCCCACCACAACAGCTGGCCTCCCGGATGGGAGCGGAGCTGGAGAGGCGGTGGGAAGTTCCTGGCCCCACTGAGCACTTCCTCAGGGTGTGGTAGCGGGGAAGCCGTAGCGGGGAAGCCTCACGTGTCCCCTCGTTTCCTGCACTCCAGTCCTCCCAGGCAGTGGAAAATGAACCTCCAGACACGTGTGTTTACCTCAGAGACAAACATCAGCCAAGGGGACTTTCCTGCAAGTGGCCTGGGAATCTCCTCCAAGAGTCTGTTTGGACTGCGGTGTCCGTTGCCGAGGGAGTGGGGATGGGGCATCTGAGGCAGTCACGTCACAGAACAATCCTGGGATTTGGGACAAGTGGAGGCAGTTGTCATTTCTGAGACAGGAAGGAGAGCCGAGGACTAATGTGATCCTGAGTGCCAGGATCCTCGTAACAACCCAGCAGGCTGGAGAGAATGACCCTTATCCCACAAGTCGGGGAACCCAGACCCAGAAAGGGGGTCACGCATTCAAAGTCACGTCACTAGCAAGGAGAGAGCCGGGGTTTGGATGCCAGCCAGCGTGACCCCAGTGTCCTGGCTCGTGTGTCACACAGCAGGTTTGCCCACAAACCAGGGTTGGCCTCGCTTGGGGTGGCCTAAGAGGGTAGCGAGGTGAACTAGCAGAACCCCTAAATGCGGGTTGCATTTCCCCTCCTCCTCTCCTCAGCCTCGATTTGCCCACCTATGAAATGGAGCAACCACTGTCTGCCTGGCCTCCCTCATAGGATGTGAAAAGGGGATGAGAGAGCCTCCCCTATGTACAACCTGACTGCAATTTTGAATTGCAAAGAGAAAAAAGAAAATGCTGGAAACATCCAGATTTGGGGGGAGAGACAGGGACAGGCAACATGCAAACGAATAAAAACCAGGGTGGCTTTAGGCTTTTCTGCAGCAACAAATACATCAGATGACAACTGAGAAGCCCCTACAGACGGGAGAAAAACAGGTGTGACGCGGAATCGTTTTTCGTGGGAGGGGGCAGCAGAAAGATGCACTCATGTATGAAAGGGCTCACGAAGCATTCCGGCCCTGGAACCTTCATGGAAACCTCCCCCAGCTGGCAGAGATGGGCTCGAAATCGAGAACAGATTGTGGAAAGGATTTGTTTCTGTCCTTTGCTTCATCCAGACCCCAGGTCCATGGAGTCAGGTTGAATTCTGTGATCACAAGTAGATTCTGCAGCCCAGTAGGAAATACCATCTCCCCTTCCTAGGAAATCTCTCTTTCCTCAGCAGCTTCTCAGCTGAGTTGTTAGAATTCATTCTCCCCTGGGTTACTAGAAATCCACGGGCTCCAGCTGCTCCAGACTGGGTGGGTAGGTAAAACGGGAAACCACTGAAGAAATAATTCACAAACACTTTAAACATTTCGTTGTAACTTCAAACATAATTGTGCGTGTATTTACCAATTCATATGTAAGCAAGTCCTCTCCTTTGAGCCCGGGTTGGCGGATTACCTTTCTTATGTAAACCAATCCATAATTCATTCTCTATTTACAAAAAAATAATAATAATAATAGAAGGAAAACTTGTGGCTTGTTTAAATATTTTTATTACAAAAGTAATATATGTTCTTCGTAGAAATTTTGTAAACTACTACAAAGAATAAAGAAAACATAAAAGCTCCCCAGGACCCCAGACTCAAAGGCAACCACTGTCAGTAACTATATGGTATTTTGCCTCCCAGGTTTTTTTCTAGCATGTGGTAGACAATGAGTACCCAGCGTTGTCACCTGACACAGTATCAGAAGTATTCTCTCATTTTTGGCAAACTCTTTGGAGTATCATTTTTCGTGCCTGCTTAATATTCATCACTCTTGGCTACAGGGTCATGCGTGACACCAGTTCCCTGGGCCTCAACATTTAGGTTGTTTCTCGGTTTTTTTTGTTGTTGTTGGTTGTTTTTTTTTAACTCTTCTAAATGATGATGAGGGCATTGGTGGTTCAGTGGTAGCATACTCGCCTTCCATGCAGGAGACCTGGGTTCGATTCCTGGCCAATGCACCTTATGTGCAGCCACCATCCATCTGTCAGACGCCAAACAGCTTTCAGTGGAACTTGCCGACTAAGACGGACTAGGAAGAAAGGCCTGGCAATCTATCAACCAGTGAAAACCCTGTGGGTCACAAAGGTCCAATCTGTGACCAATCATGGGGATGGCGCGGGACCGGGCAGCGTGTTGTTCCACAGTGCGTGGGGTTGCCACGAGTCAGGGGCCGACTCCAGGACGGCAGCTAATAACAACAAAGTGATGACGACTATCTCCGCGCGGGAAGCTTCCCCTGTCCTTCTGATTATGTTCATAAATACCGAGCAAAAAGGAAAAGGCATTTCTGAGGCTCTTGATATGCTTTGCAAAATATTCCAAAACTGAATTTTCCAGAGGCAGGTTTGGGAGCCACTCACCCTGTCCTCCTGCCTGAACCTCTGACCCTGCGCAGAGAAGACGCTGCAGCTGCCGGCTACCTGCCTCCCCCAGTCTGCCGCTGACCCATTAAATGCTGGCAGACTCGTTTTATGTTGTCGTGGCTCTTGGGGTCTCTGCAGGAATCTGGGACAGGCCACCAAAGGCAGTTGGTTGGAGACAGAGGAGCCGGTATCCTGTCAGATGTAAACTCCTGCTAACAGCAATACCACCTATTGACGGAGCGCCTGCTACTAACCAATCCCATTTTACCCATAAGGAAACTGAGGCTCTGAGAGGGGAAGGGGCCTGCCAGGAAGCAGACACGGAGGGGACCCATCTCCCTGTCCAGCACATGGGCAGTGAGCCACCTGGGCGGCCCCCTGCCTGCTAGGGCCGGTAGCTGGATGCACAGCACAGGGGTGGGGGATCCAGGAGGATTTTGTTTCTGGCCCCAAAAATGTGAAAGACAAGGGAACCAGGCGAGCTGGTGCGTGTCAGAAGCTCTCTGCAATCCCTGCTCAGGAAGTGGGAATTTTCCAATTGCTTTAGCACCAGGGATGGTGACTCAGGGCCCAGCACGAGGCCTAGCCCCGGGCAGGGTCTCTGAAGGCCTCAAAGCCCAATCCCCACCCCACCCCATCCCCACCCCACCCCACCCCGTCCCCGCCCCTCCCCCAGGCCGAGTCAAAGGGCCCCTGGTGGCCCAGGCTACTTAACAGAGATGTCAGCCTTCCTCCACCTCTTTATCTACAGAAAGCAGGCAGCCTGGTGGCGTGGAATAAGTGCAGACCTAGGGTGCTCTGAGGTGCCCAGTGGACTCCACCACATCACGGCTGTGGGGCCCCCAGCCCCCTCCCTGCCCTCTCTGAAGTGCATTTTCACACTGAACTTCAGGGGGCACCATATCCCCTGTCATGCCCCCTGCAGTGCTGCCTAGAGCCTTAGGGAGAACCAGGTGCCTGCATCCCCTGACATACCGTCAGCACCTGCAGGATCTCCACATTGTACACTTTTCGTATATGTGGAATATGTGGCCAGAAAAGCCCGAGGGACAGACGAGGGGGCCACGGAGGCAGATGGTGGGCCATACATGGCCCTAAGGCTTAAGTTCATAGAATTTAGAAAGCCTTAGTCCAAGTACATCGAAACACTGCCAGACTTTACTTGAGTACCTCTAGTGACAGGGAACTCACTACTGCCAAGAAGAGCAACCGAATTCAGCAAACGTTCATTCAATGAGCTTCCAGGATGGGCCAGGGCCAGGGAGTCAGAGACACGAAGACCCTGTCCTGTGCTGAAGGGGCTGGTAGAGTGGCACTCAAGATGGGCGTAAAGAGAAAGAGTGTGTGCACATGTGTGTGCACGCTTGTGTGTGCGTGTGTGTGAGCGCATGCTCGTGCACTCACCAATCGCTGGAACGTGTGTTAATAGAAAGTCTCTGCAAGTGTGAGGAGCACACGGGCGCCAGAATGAACAGATTGAAGGAAGCTGGAAATCACAGACTCACAGCTGCAAGAGCCTTATAAATGGTCGTGTAATCCCCTCCTTGCCCTACAGATGGGGAAACTGAGGCCTGGAGAGGGCAAGCCACCTGCTTAGAGCCCCAGAGTCAGTCCATTTTAATAATATATATAATACTATATAATAATATTATAATAATATAAGGATAATATATAATATAGTGATATTATATATTATTATATTGTTATATAATAACATAACATGTTGTATTATATATGACATATATGATACAGTAGCAACAACAGCAGCAGTGATGGCAGCCGCGTGGACGCAGTGCCCGCTCTGCGCCAGCCCCTGTGCTAAGCACCCGACACACACTGGCTCATTCCGTCATCACGCCCACACCCAGGAGTGCCCACTATTAGGTCCCCATCTTGCGGATGAGGAGACCCAGGTTCAGAGAGGAGACGTGAGGAGCAGTGGGTCAAGTCCAGGTCCGTCTGTCCCTTCCCACCTCTCCCAGCAGCCCCAGGATGTATGTCCAGCCAGAGCATCTCTCCTGTGAGCCCCAAGGAGAGAGTGGACCGTGGCACCTGAGGAGCCCCCGGCTCTGAGAAGGCAGCCCTGTAACTGCTGGGAGGCCACGGGGGTCTATAAGCCCTCTGAGCCCCAAGATCCAGGCTTCTCCAACCGGGTCTGCCTTCCATGCTGGACTACACTCTTAGTTCTTTTCAGTTTTGAGCTTTGTGTGGAATCACCTGGGTCCCCACTTCTGTGTTTGTGACCTGGAGAAATCACTTCCCTTTACTGACCCTCAGTTCTCTGGTCTGTAAAATAGGCGTAATAGGCAGAGTAGGGCAATTGTGAGGACCAGGGAAGGAACTGGCATGCAAACTCTCCGTAACGTAGACCGTAAAAGGCCGTGCCCGTTGTCCTAAGAAATAAGTGGCATTGCGGGTTGTGGGACATGCAGAGGGGTGGGGATCGGGACACTCCTGCGTGACTTTGGACAGGTCACTCCCCTCTCAGAGTTTTTGTTTCCTCATCTGTGAAATGAAGGTTGAACTAAAAATCTCACAATAATGCGATTCTTCCACCTGGGAAATACTACGGTTCTAACATGTCTGTGGTACTTGACAGTTTACAAAGCACTTTTGCATTTAGCTTCAGAGACCTCTGGTTCTAATCCTACCCCACTCTTACCCACCTCCCCCCCACCCACCTCTTTCTCCTTGGCTACCTCGACCCCTCGCTGCCTCCAGATTTAGCCCCCTCAAAGCCAGCAAGAGTGATGGTGCCAAGCGTACGCAGTAACACAACGCTCTGGCCGTGTCCAGGCTTCCTAGTGGAGAAGCCCAGAGAATGAGCTCCTCAGCTGGGCAGAGAGGTCAGGCCAGAGCTACACAACTGAGACCACCTGGGGTGTGTGGACCCAGTCGGGGCCTCAGATAATCACCTCCTCCAGGAAGCCTCCCATGCTCTGGGCATAGGCTCCTGTTCTGTACTTTCCACTACCTGGGGGACACATGAGGGTAGGTGCCGGCTCTGATCACCACTGCAGACACACTCTAAAGAGAGAGTCAGCGAGTTGGTCAAGAGTGGGTCTTGGCCCCATAAAACAAAACGAGACTAATGGGGCACAACAGTCCAGGGACAAGCACTAGAAGGCAGGAGGAGACAGGAAAGCTGGTAATAAGGAACCCATGGTTGAGAAGGGACAGTGTTGACACGTCGTGTCAACAATATGTGTACTGTTTAATGAGAAACTATTTGTTCTGTAAACCTTCATCTAAAGTACAATTAAAAATAGAAAATAAATTAAATTAAAAAAAAAAGAGTGGGGCTTGGGCACCAGACTGCCAGGGTTCAAACCCCAGCTCCACCAATAACTAGCTGTGTGACTATGGATGCGTTATTTCACCTCTCTGTGCCTCAGACTTCTCATATGTAAAATAGATACAGTAATAGAACCTACCACCTAAGGGGATTGTGGGTTATATGAATTAATTCAGGGAAAACACTTAGAATACTGCTTGGCACATAGTAAGCCCTCAAAAAATGAAGCTATTATTATATCCTTGTAGCTGACATGGAACCCTCGTGGCACAGTGGTTAAGAGCTCGGCTACTAACCAAAAGGTCAGCAGTTCGAATCTACCAGCTGCTCCTTGGAAACCTTACGGGGCAGTTCTACTCTGTCCTACAGGGTCCGACTATGAGTCGGAATCAACTTGACAGCAAAAGGTTTGGTTTTTGTTTTGGTTTGGTAGCTGACATGCAGTAGGCACTCATAAATTGGTTGAAGTGTAAACAGGGAGAAGCTTTGTAAATATAGGTGCAAACTTGTGAGTTTCATCGTCTTCACCAGCGTTCCCCCAACACTGTCCTCACTGGGTGTCCTGTCGACAGCACAGCGGACGTCAAATAGAGCAAGAGGCCTGACCTCAACTACAACACCGGACAAGTGGTGTGGGCATAGTCCTACTCCCCCATCCCCCTTCCCCCAGGTGGGATATCTGAGGACTCAGATGTCAGTAGACACTCGAAAATATTTATATTCTGACCAAGGTAACTGAGTGGAGTCCCGGAGGACAGAGTTCTGAATTTATTTGGAAGGGGCTCCAGCAAGACTCAGCTGTCTCCTGGAAGGCTTCCTGGAGGAGAGGGAATTTCAAGAGCAGCCTGAATGGTTGACACAAGGGGGCTTGTGGGGAATGGAGTGCCCTGGGCGTGCGGATAGACGGATGGAAAGGCTGGAGGAGGGGCCTAGGGCGGGAGGGTGAACAGAAGTCAAGTCTGTTGACTTGAGGATAATGTTGGGACAGACAGGGAGCCTGACTCGGGAAGGAAGGGCCAAGGCCACAGGTGAGGGGGAGGAAGGAAGGACAGACGGTTCTCAAGTGGGTCATAGGGGTTAAGAACACAGGCTCTGAGAGCAACGTGCTGGTAAAACTCCAGAGCTGCGCTTGCCAATATGGTAGCCATTAGCCACGTGTGACTACTGAACACTTGAAATGAGACTAGTTTAGATTATGACGTGCTGTAAGTTTAAAATACACACCGGATTTTGACTACTTAATAGGAAAATATAGATGTATGTAATAGCTCATTAATGAGCTTTACGTTGATTACATGTTGAAACTGTAACATTTTAAAAGCATATTAGTAAAATGAATGTCACCTGTTTCTTTTTTTTTTTTTTTTAATGTGGCAAGTGGAAACGTGTTCATTCCTTCTGCAGCCACAGTATATTTCTAGTGGAGACACTGGGCTGTGGAAAATGCTATAGAACAACCAACCAGGATTTTTCAGCAAATAAATTAGAAGGTAAAAAGGAAAGAGATGGCAGGGGACCTGGAGATTAGAACAACTTTAAGAAGTATCAACCAACTCAGTGGGTGAAGTAATTTGGATTCTGATTCAAGAAAATCAACTGTAAAAAAATAAATAAATAAAGAGACATTTATGAGATAATTGGAAGCTGCTGGGTAGTTCATGCTATTAAGGAATTACTGTTAATTTCTTTGAGATGTGATAATGGGTGTGTGGTTATGCTTTCTGGAAAGAGTCCTTACTATTTAGAGATGTATCTTTAAATATTTATAGAGCAAATGATAGAGGTGCAGGATTTGCTTCAAAACATGTGGGAGGGTGGGAGGGTTTGGGCGTAGATGAAATAAGATGAGCCATGAGTTGGTAATTACTGAAGCTAATAGATGGAATTTCATAATGATGGTTGTTTACTTTTGTATGTATTCGAATTTTTTCATAATAAAAAGCCTTTTACAAGGCCTGGGGCTCTGGCTCAGACGTCCTGGGTTCAAATCCCAAATCTGCCACTTGCTAGCTGTGCCTCAGTTTCCTCATCTGTAAAGAGGGAAAAAAAAAATTGCTGTTGAGTTGACTCCAACTCATGGCGACCCCACGTAACAGAGGAGAACTGCCCCATAGGGTTTTCTTGGCTGTTATCTTTACAGAAGCAGACCGCCAGGGCTTTCTTCCACGGTGCCTCTGGGTGGGTTTCAAATGGTGACCTTTAGGTTAGTAGACGAAGGCAAACTGTTTGCATCACCCATTAATAATGTCCCAGATTACAAGGTTGTACCTAAATGCACTTAGAACAGTGCCAGGAACTGCAAACTCAGTAAAAGAAATGGAAATAGGTCCCAGGCACTTTACACATCGTCACCAGTCCTCACAATACCCTGTTCGGGGAGGTTATCCCCATGGTACCCAGAGGCTAAGTCACCTGTCCCCAGTCATCGGCGGTTCAAACCCACCCAGAGGCACCTCAGGGGAAAGTCCTGGCAATCGACTTCCAAAAGGTCACAGCCACTGAAAACCCCGTGGAGCACAGCTGTACTCTGACATACAGGGGATCGCCAGGAGTCGGAGTCAACTTGATGGCAACCGGTTTGGGTTTTTTGTTTTTGCTTTTCTGCATCTCCAGGCTCAAGAGATTTGAGTGCCATTGATAGAGGCCTGGTTGCACAGTGGTTAGGCCCTTGGCTGCCAACTAAAAGGTCAGTGGTTCAAACCCACTAGCAGCTCCGCAGGAGAAAGATGTGGCAGTCTGCTCCCATAAAGATTACAGCCCTGGGAGCCCTATGGGGCAGTTCTGCTCTGTCTCATAGGGTCACTGTGAGTCAGAATTGAGTCGACGGCAATGGGTTTTGCCTCTGCAGATGAACTGTGAGAAAGATGTTCTCCTGCCACACCTTTCCAGAAAAGACTGTCAGAATTCCAGAGCTCTCGAATTCCATAGGTTGACTCCCTGCATTCCAAAGGGCTTGGCCTCCCAGCGGGATTGGGCAGAGGGCTGAGGGTCACATGAGTGGGGCAAGGATTTGACTGGGGCAGGAATGTGGGCAGGACCGACAGGGCAAGGCTGGGACTAGCTCCGGAAGCTGCAGGGAGACAGGTTGGGAGGCCACCTGGTGAAGGAACTGGCTAGGACTGACTCATGCCACCCACCTCCAAAGGAGACTTTGGATACCAGTGAGTAGGGAGATGAACCTGAAAACACAGTGTGCCAAATCCCACTGCCTCTACTTGCTCACCTTTCAGGACGGGGAGCTCACTGCTTCCCCAGGGCAGCTCATTAAACTTTTTAGGGACACAGCTATGGAAAGGTCTTCAGAATCATCTATTACAATCCCTCACTCTCCCAGCGAGTGATGGAGGCAGGACTAGAACCCAGGGCTCTGACCCCCAGACAATTCTCCTCCCACCTCTTTGCTACAGTTTCAGACAAGGGTGGGACCTCTGCTGGCTGAGACGTCAGAAAATGCTTCTCGGAGGAGGTGGCATTTGAGAAGGTCCTTGAAGGGTAGTGCTAGTATGGTGCTTGATGACCATATTCTCTGTAGGCTGCCCACCATATTATTTGCCTCTGGATCCTCACACTGAACATGGCAAACAGAGCCCAGGAAGAGAAGTGTGTTGAATGAATGAATGAATGAGTGAATGAGCAGGAAGGGAAAGGGCAATGGCACAGGTCTTTAGAGCCAAGGACTTGTTGTAGGAAGCCTTTAGATGCCAGGATTATTGTGAGCCCCTGGGTGGTGCAAACTTTTAAACGTTCAGTTGCTAACCAAAAGATTGGCAGTTCAAATCCACGCAGAGGTGCCTCAAAAGAAAGGCCTGGAAACAGGGTTGGATTACCCAATAAGCAAGGTAAGCATAGGCTTACTTGTGTTTACTTCTTAATCTGTAGTGAACAATTTCAAATGGGTTTCACCACTGATGTGAAACCCTGTGAGTCGGAACTGACTCACTGAGAACTGGTGTGGTGTCTTCGGTATTATAGCGTGTGTGCAGGAAGGGACAAAACTCTTCCTGCCCCAGACGCGGTATTCTCGGCAGCTCCCCTTACTTGGGCGTTGGGCAGGGCCAAGACCATTGCATGACATGAAGGACTCTTCTTCCTCTGCGGCTGGTGCAGGGCCTCCGCTTATTGTGTCTCCTTCCCCCGGGTTTGTAAACCGAGGTGGGTGGAAGAAGGTCATGCACTTGCTCGCATGGTGGGGAGGCGGCCAGCGGCCAGCTCAGGGGAGGCTCCTGACCAGTCGCCCTCTGCACCCTCCCCAGCAGGGCCTGTACCACCCCCAGGTCATCGGGATCTGCAGGGGGCCAGGGAGTCTGAGGGAGACCCAGCCACGGCTCGCTTTCCTGCCCAAGCTGTTCCTGAGGAATTGCTTTTCTGAAAAGCATCCTCCTTTCTGGGCCTACCACCTTCCTTCCTTACCTGATTGTTGGGTTTGTTCTCCTGTCGTTATAAGTTATTTACATGCTCACGACAGGATACCTTGAGAATACAGGGAAGTAGAAAGAGGACATACCTCATCACACAAAGCCCACCGCTCCCAGCGTTTTGGTGTACAGCTGCCACACTTCTGCAGGGGGTTGGGGTTTTAGACATATTCTCAAGCAGACAATATTCCCACACAGCTCTGTCCTCACTTGGATGGGGGCATCTGGGAAATGATTAAAAGAAACAAAAGTTGTTGCAATAGAGTCGATTCCAACTCATAGTGACCCTATAGGAGGGGGATGAGAAAAAAAAAAAAAGAATTTAAAAAAAAAGTTGCCATCAAGTTGATTCTGACTCCTGGCGACCCTTTGTGTGTCAAAGTAGAACTGTGCTCCACAGGGTTTTCAGTGGCTCATTTTTCGGACTAGCTCGCCAGACCTTTCTTCCGAGGCACTTCTGGACGGACTCAAACCTCCAACCTTTTAGTTAGCTGCCAAGGCCATTAATTGTTTGCACCACCTAAGAACACTAATAAGAATGTTGTTGTTGTTGTTGTTAGGTGCCGATTTTTGACTCATAGCAACTCGGTGTGACAGAGTAGAACTTCCCCATAGGCTTTTCTAGGCTGTAATCTTTACAGGAGCAGTTTGGCACGTCTTTCTCCTACAGAGCTGCTGGTAGGTTTGAACCGCCAACCTTTCAGCTAGCAGCTGAACACTTAACCATTGAGCCACCAGAGCTCCATGATAAAAAGAATAACCCAAACCAAACCAAACCAACTGATGTTGAGTTGATTCCAACTCATAGAGACTCTATAGGACAGAGTAGAACTGCCCCAAAGGGTTTCCAAAGCTGTAATCTTTACGGAAGCAGACTGCCACATCTTTCTCCTGTGGAGCGGCTGGTAGATTTGAACTGCTGACCTTTTGGTTAGCAGCCATGCGCTTAACCACTGCACCGCCAGAGAAAAGAAGAGCCCATAACCCGTTGTCATCAAGCCAGTTCTGACTCATAGTGACCCTATAGGACAGAGTAGAACTGCCCAATAGGGTTTCCAAGGAGTGGCTGGTGGATTCGAACTGCTAGCAGCTGAGCTCTTTAACCACTATGCCACCAGCGCTCCATGAGGGCCTGAAAATCAGGATGCCAGGACCCAGGTTAAAGGTTGGGCGCTGCCACTAGCTGGCTGTGTCCTTGAGAAAAATGCCCACTGTCTCTGGGCCTACAAGTCCACCTCTGTAACATGAGAGGCTCTGATGAAATATTGTCCAAGAGCCTGTCCCACCCTAATATTCCAGGAAGGTTTAGCCAGGAAGGGCTTCAGGGAGGGAAAAAAGAAGAAACAAGGAGGCATAACCCTATGGTGCAAGTGAGAGCAGTTTCCCCGAGGGCTCCCGCCCTGACTGCTGACCTCTGAGCTGCTCAGGACCCCAGGACACCTCTGGCCTAGGCCAGACGCCTGAAAGATCACTCCAGCAGGAGAAGGCGAGGCCATGGCTCCTTTCCTTGTTGTGTGGCTTTAGGCATTTTTTCACATCTCTTGGCCTCAGTTTCCCGGTAAAAGAGAAGGTGGCGGTCAGGGCAGATCGGGCATCTCCTTTTAAAGCAGGAGAACTCTTTCCTCTGATAAAATTGTTTGCAAAAACCTAATATAGAGCAGAGAGAAGGGACACACTGACATTTATCAAGCATTTAAAATCTTCAAGCCCTGTTCTATGTGCTTTCCATTCCTTCACTTACTTTAAACTCAAATCAGTCCCACAAAGTAAGTGCTATTCTCATCCCCATTTGACAGATGAAGGAACTGAGGCCCCGAGTGGCTAAGCTACTTGCCTGAGGTTATGCACAGCTAGTAAGTGGGGGAGCTGGGACTCCAACCCTAGTATCTACCTCACCCGGTGAAACCACACGTCCCTTGCAGTTCCAACCCCCTGGGACGTCTCCAGACACCTAACCCATCCAGGCCCACATTCACACAGACACATACATGCACACACACAAACACAAAAACACATACACGTGCACACATACACACCCGCACAAGCACACACACAATGCACACATGCACACACATGCACAAACACACATGTACACACATACACACACATGCACGCGCAGACATACGCATGCACACATACACACCTGCACCATCACACACACAAGGCACACACGCACACACACACGTACACACATACGCGCACATGCACGCAAAGATACACGTGCACACATACACACCCGCACAAGCACACACACAGTGCACACACGCACACACACACATACACACATACGCGCACAGGCACAAACATACACATGCACACATACACACCCGCACCAGCACATACACAATGCACACACACACACATGCACCAACACACGTGTACACACACATGCGCACACACACACTGACCACTCCTCTGCAGCCCGCCTGCCAAGCTCCTCAAGTCCTAAACCAAAGATCTCAAGATCAAGAGACGAAAGCATCCCGGTGGTGATCGAGGAATCGTCAGAGCAGAGAGGGAGGGAAGAGCCTCGCCCCTCAGCTGGAAGCTGCCTGAGGGGCTGCTGACTTCCTAGTCCTTCCATGATCCCTGGAGCCCTGGTGGCGCAGGGGTTAAGCGCTCGGTTGCTAACCGAAAGGTCAGCATTTTGAACCTACCAGCCACTCCACAGGAGAAAGATGTGGCAACCTACTTCTGTAAAGATTTACAGCCTTAGAAACACTATGGGGCAGTTCTACCCTGTCCTATAGGGTTGCTGTGAGTTGGAATCGACTCGACAGCAATGGGTTGGTTTTTGGTTTCCATGATCCCTGAGTCACCCCCATCTGGCCAGCAGAGTGTCCCAGCTGCTCTCTGACGGTGCCTGTACGGAGCTTTTTCCCTGGGAGATGTAAGTCACAGCGCCCCCTGCTAGTCTGGGACAGCCAGTCCTTCAAGCCCCTTCATCCCTCAAATATTCCATGGGGGTGGGTGGCAGGGGCACCCTGTGGTGTGTGGAAGGCAGTCCAGTGTGAGAGAAGGGGCTTGTGATTTGGATTCAGGCAGGTCAGAGTTTGAATCCCAGCCCTGCCACCGACTAGCTGTGTGAGCTTGAACCAACTCGGGCTACTTCCCTGAGCCTTCGCGTTCTTATCTGGAATGTGGGCGTGATGATGCCTTAATCACGCAGTACACTTCTGAGGATGTCACAGGCTGGCACACAGAAAGTTCTTCCTTTTCCCTTTGCATCTACCCTGCAAATATGTGTGCTGGGAAGAAAAAGAGAAATAAGGATCACCCTACCTTCTACCAGTCAGTCAGTCAACCATCACTTATTGCGCACCTACTGTGTGCCAGGCACACAGCAGAGAAATAGGAAGGTGCAAGATCACTCTAATAGATGTGCCCTCTGATAAACATCATAAGGCGGGAAAGGAGGGAGAGAACACCTCTGCTTCAGTCAGGATTCAACCAGAGAAAAAGGCCCACTAGAAGATACGTATGAAGAGATTTATTGCAAGGAATTGGCTTGCACTATTATGGAGGCTCGCTAGGCAAGTCCAAAATCTGTAGGGCAGACCATGAGGAAGGACAGACCGGAACTCTCGGGCCTGAGCTGAAGCTGCAGTTCACAGGCAGAATTTTTCCTTCTTCAGGGAAGTCTCCACTCTGCTCTTAAGGTCTTTCAGCTGATTGGATCAGGCCCACCCAGATGATTGAGGATAATCTCCCTTACTTATAGTCAACTGCTTGTGAAGTTTAATCACATTCCAGAATAACCTAATCATAATGAACAGGAAAAAGATAAAAAGTGACGTGAAACGCAGGATGACTGAGGGTGAGGACAGCTAGGGAAGGCCTGTCCTCCTCTAGAGAGAGCAGGAGGGAAAAGCCTCTGCTGCCCAGGGCTCTCCCTCATTTCCACTGCAAATGTTCTACAATATTCCAGGCCCATAAGTATCCCGATGCTGGAGGGCCCACACACAAATATCTAGGATTAAATCAGAGTTTCTGACTCAGCTCCCTTTAGGGGTTCCTGGAAGGAGGTCAACTTCTCAGAACCCCATCCTTCTCCCACAGACCAGCTTCGGCCTTTTCCTCAAGGAAAATGAGGAAAAGGCTTTTTGTAGCCTCCATGCTTACGACCACGCCTTCTCAGCCTGCCACTGAGGCAGATACGTTTTATCAGGAGTCCCTGGGTAGTGCAAGGGGTTTAAACACTCAGCTACTAACAGAAAGCTTGGAGGTTTCAGTCCAAGCAGAGCCACCTTGGAAGAAAGGCCTGGAGATCTACTTCTGAAAAATCAGCAATGGAAAACCCTGTGGCGTGCAGTTCTACTATGACACATATGGGGTTGCCATGAGTTGGAATCTGGAGAGATCACCTCCGACCCACCCCGGCATTTGCTGTGGCCTCAAGTTTTCTTTTGAGACTCTTGTAAATAGCTTCCTTACTCAGTAATCATGTAAACCAGATTTTAGAGGAAAATATTTATTCTAGGGAGGTGTCTGGGAAAGGGTTTTCGATTCAGCAGGCCTTGGTTCTTTCTAGCTCTGGCCTTGACTCTAACTTGCTGGGTGGTCTTAGGGGGTTTATTTAATTATAGAGCAAATAGAAGCCCAGGTGGCATAATGGGTAAGGGCTCAGTTGCTAAACCAAACTGTCAGCAGTTCAAACCCACCAGCCGCTCAGAGGGAGAAAGATGTGGCAGTCTGCTTCTGTAAAGACTGCATGCTTAGAAACCCTATGGGGCAGTTCTACTCTGTCCTGCAGGATTGCTATTAGGGTTGCTATGAGTTGGAATCAACTCCAAGACAACAGGTTTGGTTTTTGTTTGGGTTTGTGGAGCAAATGTTTTTCAAGAGCTTAGGTTGTAAAAAAAAAAAAAAAAAAACATAGTAGCAGGCAAGGCAGAGGGTGGAAAGATGAACAAGGTATGGGTCCTCCCCTCTGAGGAGACTCTGAATATAATGGGATAGACAGACATACACACACCTCACATACACAAAGACCTCGCTCACACACTCACACCCCTCACATATACATGTATCCCTCACCCACCTCTCTCTCACACACACCCCTCACACACATATCATGCACACACACCTCATGCACACACACACACCACTCTCACCCACACACCTCACACTTACACCTCTCAGACACACACACCTCACATACACAGACCTCTTACACACAGACCCCTCACACACACACCTCACACACATACATCATGCACGCACACACCTCACGTACACACACTTCACACACATACAGACCTTCACACACATATCTCTCACACACACCCTTCACAACACATACCTCATGCACACATGCCTCACACACATACACACAGACCCTCACACACACACCCCTCACATACACATCATGCACACACACCTCATGTACACACACATACACTTTCACACATGCCTCGCACTCACACGTCTCACACACACACCTCATGCACAACTCACAAGCACACATTATACACACACAGACATCATGCACACACACACCTCACACACACACCTCACACACACACACCTCACACACACACCTCACACACACACCTCACACACACACCTCACACACACACACCTCACACACACACCTCACACACACAGCTGTCTCTGAGAGAGCGGATGCAAAAGAAAAAGGGAAAGAGCTGCCCTCGGATCAAGGAAGGAACACAGCAGTCTCAAGAGTTCCTCCTGGATCCACAGGCCTCTGACGTCCCAGCAACACCCTAGTCTCGCCATCCAGCTGGATAACCGATGTCTGAAAACCCTACCTGACTCTGTGAGCAGGAGAGCAGGCCGGGTGGAAGGGGCTCCTCCTGCCTCCTACCTCACGGTGGCTGAAGCAGACAGCTCTGAGACGCTCTAATTCTCAGATAATGGAGGAGGAGTAGCTCACCTTACCGGGCACGCGAGCCACGTTGTGGGCACAGTTTTCATACATCTCACATGTATTTATTCATCTAATCCTCACGTCAGCCCTAGGAGGTAGGGGCTGTTTTTATACTACTCCTCATTTTATAGTTGAGAAAAATGAGACACCATGAGGTTCCATACCCAGCCCAATGGATGGAGACAAAAGTCCAGAGCCCACAGGCTTAACTGCCAGGCCGCGCTTCCCCTGTGCGGAAGGCAGATTTGCAACTAATGTGGTAGGGCTGTGTTTCCCACATCGGATCATTCCACACTCACAGTCTCAGCCAAACCTCTGTAGCCTGTACAATTATTTATTTAATACTGGCTTGCTTTTTAACTGTGACTTCATATCACTAGCTTAAATGGAAAATGAGTGTCATTGGCCATAAAAAGATAAATGTAAAGCATAAAGACAATGGAATATGACCAGTAAACCAATCGCTGTCATCTCTGACTCATGGCGGCCCCGTGCGCGTCAGAGTAGAACTGTGCTCCATAGGGTTTTCAATGGCTGTGACCTTTCAACAGTGGATCGCCAGGCCTTTCTTCTGAGGTGTCTCAGGGTGGGTTCGAACCTCCAACCTCTGGGTTAGTAGCTGAGTACTTAACCATCAGTGCCACTCAGGGACTCCTAATGGAATATAAACAATGTTATTAAAATCTGGCTAGATTCCAGAGGCCAGCCAAGGCTCTGAGCCTGCTTTCTTTGTTGAAAGGGAAGAGTAGCAGATGCTAGAGAGGTGTTGAAGACACACGAGCACCAAGCTGAGACTTTCTCCTTGATCCAGTCAGAGTGACTAAATGATCCAAGGGCATTTACTCAGTCCATATCCTTCCCTTTGGGAAATACTTTCTGGCTGTAACTTGTAGCTACAAAATATTAGTCACTAAGTGGGTTCAGGTACAGGCGACTACACAGTCGGGGGGCTCCTCCATACAAGGCAAAACTTGGCCCTTGAGGAAGTGACACCGCGTGTCTCAGAGGCCACAGCCTCAAAGGTCCCTCAGACATGAACTCTTAGGAGAACAAAACAGGCCTTCTATGAGGCAAAAATGGAATTCACTCCTGACAGCCCTGAGACCCAGTGTTTATATGATTAAATACAGGGAACTATGTTTACAGTAAGTCTTCTTGGACCAAATTCTGAGGCGAGAGAGTACAAGTGAATCAGAACGCTGGACGTTCCCACTGAAGCATCCGTTTGAAAAATGAGGGGAAAGCCCAGCTGCACAGTCATCCCCCATGAAAAGCATGTCTGTGAGCGGCGTGGGGGCCAGATGGCCACCCCTGGTCTGTAAATGAGGAAAACAAGGCCCGGGGAGGTAAAGGGACTTGCACAAGGTCACACAGAGAGTAGCTCGAACCCACTCCTGACCACCACTACCCCCCAGCCAACGTGCCCACTATCCCCCACTATCTCCCCTCATTTCTTTAAATAGTCTTCTGACATCTGACTTCCATAATCCCAGGATATATTAGCCAGGGTCCCGGAAAGAAAGAGCATCCAAACTGAGTAATAAGAGGAGAATTTAAATAGAGGCTGTTTGTTGTTAGGTGCCATTGAGCCGGTTCCGACTCATAGCAACCCGATGTACACCAGAACGAAACACTGCCGATCCTGCTCCATCCTCACGATCATCGTTATGCTTGAGCCCGTTGTTGCAGTCACTGTGTCAATCCATCTCATCGAGGGTTTTCCTGTTTTTCACTGACCCTCTATTTTACCAAGCATAATGTCCTTCTCCAGGGACTGGTCCCTCCTGATAACATACCCAAAGTACGTGAGATGAAGTCTTGCAATCCTCGCTTCTAAGGAGCACTCCGGCTGTACTTCTTCCAAGACAGATTTGTTTGTTCTTCTGGCAGTCCATGGGATATTCGATGTTCTTCTCCAACACCATAATTCAAAGCCGTCAATTCTTCTTCGGGCTTCCTTATTCCTTGGTCAGCTTTCACATGCATCTGAGCTGATTGAAAACACTGTGGCTGTTTACAGAGGTGTAAACTACAAGGCTATGAGTCGGAATGGACTCAACCTCAACGGCAGTGGGAGAAACTACACGGGGAGCAGGGGAGGGGGGCCGGCCGTGGTTCAGCGGCAGAATTCTCACCTTCCCTGCAAGAGACCCGGTTCCCTTCCCAGTCGATGCGCCTGTGTGCCAGTGGAGGCTTGCGTGTTGCTATGATGCTGAACAGGTTTTAGCGGAGCCTCCAGACTAAGATGGACCGGAAAAAAAGGCCGAGGGATCTATTTCCAAAAACCAGCTCAAGAAAGGCCTGTGGGTCACGAGGGCCCGATCCCATTGCGCATGCAGTGGCCATGGGTCAGGGGCCAAGTGGCCGGCAGCTGACAATAACAGACTTCAAGGTAGCGTGCAGCACCCAGAGCTAATACAGCAAAGGCATTTGCCCCACCCACCCCTGGCCCCAGGCCTGAAAGGGCAAGAGGAGGTGGCAGTCACTAGAATGAGGAGACAAGGGCCCCCAATAAGAGCTGTGAACTTTGGGCCAGCACAGCCAGCTCCTGGAGTCCCCACAATGAGGGAGCTGGGAGAGCAGAGCCAATATCCCTCCCTCCCTCCCCCCGACCCCGCTCTCCTGCTGGTGCCTCCACTGGTCAAGAACCCAGTGGTGTGCTCCTGTGGCCCCCAGGGGTCGGCTCCTGAGGCAGAGGGCAGGGAGGAGAAGCGGGAGAGTGGCCTGGAGTCAGTGACTGCCCCACGTCAGCTGTGCAGCCCGGGGTCCACCCAGGCCCATCTCGAAAGCCATGGCTAGAAGCGACAAGTCTACTTCAGGCTCCTAAACTCTCCTATGTCCTCAAACCCCTGCTCCCCAGACATCTGGAGACCAAAGCCGTCCCAGAAGGCTGGGCGGGAGAACCCCTCACCTGTGTTTTGAAAATGTGAGCAATGTTTACAGCTATTAGCAAGCAATTAGGATCCGACTGGACTGATTCGGCCAGATCCGGGGACTCCTAAACAGGTAGACCCATAGCGGAGGGCAGGGAGGAAACATGACCCAGGAGGCCCTGACTTACCTGCACTCGTGGAGTGGGAGGCCCTGCCGGGAGGCTGAGTGAGGTCCCCAGAGACACTTGTCCGTGCTCTCCTCCCCCACCCCGGCCCATAATACCCACTGCGATCGAGTCAAACTCCAACTCATAGCGCCCCGATAGGACAGGGTAGAACTGCCCCATAGGGTTTCCAAGGCTGTAATCTTTACAGAAGCAGACTGCCACATCTTTCTCCCACAGAGCAGCTGGTGGATTCAAACCGCCGACATTTCAGCAGCAGCCAAATGCTTAACTACTGCGCCACCAGGGCTTCTTCAGCACATAATAGATAGTTAATATTTGCTTTTAATGAGCCTGGGTGGCCCAAGCGGTTTGCAATCAGGTGCTAACCTAAGGGTTGGCAATTCGATCCCACCTAGCAGCTCCATGGAAGAAAGGCCGGGCGATCTGCTTCTGTAAAGATTACAGCCAAGAAAACCTTATGGAGCAGTTCTAGTCTGTCACACATAGGGTCCCCATGAGTTGGGGGTCCACTCAATGGCAGCTAACAATCACCACCACCGCCACAACAAACTGCTTTAAATAAATGATTTAAACACCTGACTTCTGATTCACAGCCCAACTTCCCTTCCATGGGCCCAGGAAGGCCCCTCAGAAAGGAGAACTGTGAGGTCCTCCCTTCCCCAAAGCTCCTCCTTCTTTGCTGCTGGTCACTTCCCCGCAAGCTCCCAGCCCTGCTCTCAGCCCTTCCAAGGGGCTCATGCAAACCTTCCCCAGGTGCTGAGTGTCTTCTGCTTTGTTTGCTTTTCTTTTTCCTAATATGTTCAGATTCCCTGAACTATCTGCTGGTTTCGCTCCATCTCCCATAACAGCAATAGGGGAGCTGGATTTCTGAAGCCCCGGTACCCAGTGCTGCAATTCCTCTGGCTGAGGAGTGGCTCAGGTTGAGGAAGGCAGATATGTGGCTTCGCCCGAGTGCACACACCCACACACACACACACACACACACACACGCACGTACACACGCATGCACCACAGGTGCCTTCTGATCCTTCCTGGGCAGGAGTGAGAGGTCACTTAAGACATGGAGAGAGCGGAGGGCTTAGTACCAGAAGACAGGAAGTTAAGTCTCGCCTCCAGATTTTCCCAACGATGTGATTTGAACAAGTCACCTCCCCTCTCTGCATCTTATTTCCCCGTCTGCATGGCAAACACAGGGCTCCTAGCCACCTCGCTGGGTGAGAGTGAAGTTGAGGGTGAAGAAAGATAGAGAAGGGCTGGTCCGTGGAAGCCCCACCTGGCAGAAGGGTTTGCACCTTTCACCAGGGGCTCAGGTGTGGCCCTGGACTCAGAACGTGAGAGCATCGGTAGCAGTAACCACCACGAATTGTTGGAAGTATAGGTAGTCACCGACTTCCGACGGGGTTTCATTCCAACGGCTTCATCGTAAGTCGAGTACCTCTTTTTTTTAGTTTTCAGTATTATTGCCTTTTATTATCAGTATCTTTGTAAATTCAATCTTTATCTGTCAGCGTCAGTGTCGTAACAATGAAGTCGGAGTCGGAACGGCTGTCGGGCTCGTGCACAATTCAGCTGTCCTATGTCATTAGAATTGAACATTGCCCAACTTCCTATCCGTTCCGACTCCCTACACCCACACCGACACAGACTTCATTGCAGAGCAGGCCATGGCCTGTCACACGGCAGTGTTTTGATCAGTAAATCGTAACATTGAACATCTGCAAGTGAACGTCTGAGAATGATAACATCAGCAAAGTGAGCACTGCAACGCTGTGTGTAGTATATATTACTAACAATAAGACATACGAAGAAAGGATGGTCCTCGTAACTGGAATATGTCGTAAGTCTGTACCTGTTTTTTTCCTCCTTTGTTAGGCTCAAAGCCCCTGGATACCTCGTGCCTAATTTGCTTCATCACACCAGGACCGAGCCTGTCCTCCAGCCCTGACCTCTCCCTGAGCTCCAGACTGACGCTGGACCCACCAGCCACTCCACAGCCCCACTTGGAAGTCCCAAAAACACCTCAAACATAACAGGTTCAAGTCTAAACTCATGATCTTTCCTTCCAAACCAGCCCCACCTTTTCTCCCCTTCTCAGTAAACAGAAGTTCCTAGGGGTCATTCTTCATACCTCCTCCCCATTGTTCCCATCCCTCCACGTCCAGTCTTGCACCAGGCATGTCCAATTTACACTGTAAACAGCCCTGGAACCTACGCTCTCAGTCTGCACCATCCCGGGTCTAGACTAACGGGCAGCGCCTGCTGACTGCTCTCCCTGCTTTCACTCTGCCCTGCCACCATGCGTCTCCCCCAGCAGCCACCGGGGCCTAGCACCCATTCACACGAAGCTTCTTCCTGCCTCAGGGCCTTTGCACCTGCTGTTCCTGCTGCCCAACATCCTCCTCTCCACCCCATCCTTTCACCCAGTTTATTCCCACTCAGATCTCATCATAAATATCCACCTCCCACCCCCATACTGCTTAGGACACCATGTATATGCTGTCACGAGACTTTTCCTTTTACTTCCCGGCACTTAAACCAGGTTGCAATTGCTTAGTGACTATGTGAGTGATGTCTGGCTTCTCCATTAGCCTGTACGCTCCTGGAGGACAGACGCTGTCTCTGTTCTCACCATTATGTCCCTAGCACACAGGACGTAGCAGGGGCTTAACAACTATTTGTTAAGGGAATGACAGAGTCCCTGGGTATCACAAAAGGTTAAGCACTCAACTGTTAGCCAAAAGGTTGGTGGCTCGAACCCAAGCAGAGGCACTTCAGAAGACAGTCCTGGCAATCTGCTTCCAAAAGGCCACAGCCTTGAAAACCCTATAGAGCAGTTCTACTCTGCACACACTGGGTCGCCATGAGTCGGAATCGACTTGACAGCAACTACAACAAGGAAATGACTGAAGGAAAAAGCAGTTCAGCAGACCCATTTCCCTTCCAGAGCAGAGAATACATGTGTTTGAGGCCTCCAGCCACCATCTAACCACCTTTTCTCCTTCAGTTAGCCCAGGCGGGCTGCACTTCCCGTCTGCTCTGAATCCAAATATTCTCTGCCTGGAAGAGACCCATGTTCCTGTTCTTTCATGAGGACTCGGAGCCCACCACGGCCCCCTTTAGGTGAGTCGAAAAGATGCCTCCATTTACTACCTGTCGGGGGCACAGGCAACCTGGATAATGTCCAGGAAAGCGTGGCTCGGGGTTGAGGGAGCTGGATCCTCATCTCCTGGGCAGCATCGAAGGAACAGGTAACGTTAAACCCAAAGACAAAAACTGTAAGGGCTTGAGAGGCCAGTGTTCAAATCTCCTGTCAGGAGAGGGAGTGGATTGTTCTGTGGGGCTCAGGGGTGGGAGGTGGGAGGAAGCTTTCCTGGTGGTCTTATGTGAGCAACCCTGGATGAACATGGACATGAAGGTAAGAGAGTTAATCCCTCAAGTCCATACTCAGGGGATCAGACAGGGATGTGCAAGGTCACCCTGAGAGACAGAACGTCTCTAACACGTTGCTGACTTCTGATGGACGGCCAGTACATGCTAAGGAGAGAATTCAGGGGGAATTGTCTGAAATGGAGGCAGAGGAATGGCAGGGCAAACCCTGAGGGCACCAGTGTTGGCAAGATACAGACGAGAGAGGCCCAGCCCAGTCTCTTCGCCTGTGGCATGTACGGCCTCCTATGGAGTTGACCAGATGACCATCTCAGCCAGAGCCATAGAGCACTCTGATTCCCAATTCTGTATTCATCAGGCTGCTTTCTGACAATCCCAGGGCTCCGCAGAGCCAGCTACGGGCCAGGGTGCCATCCTGCTGGAGAATTAACAAATACAATCTGGTGCTATTTTTTAGCTTCAGTCTCTAGTGAGTTGGACCATGACAAGCAACTTCCCAGGCCTGGGGCACTGAGCAAAAAAGAGGGCCAAAGGCAAGAGCAAGGGGCATCCAGGGGAGCTCTTACCTGTGGAGGGCTCTGAGGAAGATCCTGCCAGGCCTGGCTTCCTTGGGCATCCCTGGTCTCATCCGTTTGATCTTTTCCTGGCTCCAGGACCATCCCTAGCACCCAAGCAATCTCTCTAGGGGAGGGGAAGAGGAGGCAAGGAAGGTGGGGTAGGATGTGTCTCAGGTTGCAACAAAACAAAGTGAATAGAACAGCCTCTAAATACATAATGCATTGGTCACGTACCTTCAATGGCTCCCAGTCACCCACATGATTAAATGCCGATTCTTCTCCTGGTACTCAAGCTCTCCATGCTCTGTCCCAGCATTACTCCTCACATACGCCCTATGGTCAGCCTAAATGAGAAGATCCCCCTCCTGAACTTCACCCAGTACCTCCTACCCCTCTGCCTTTGCTGGTGCTGTTCCCTAGATCTGGAACACCTCCTCATGTCATCTCATCCACCCCAACTTTCTCCTTCCTCTCAAATAAGTCACCCATCTTCTCTCTCCAGATCCCTCCCAATTGTATAAAATCAAAAGCCAAACCCATTGCCGTCGAGTCGATTCCAACCCATAGAGACCCTATTGGACAGAGTAGAACTGTCCATAGGGTTTCCAAGGAGTGTCTGGTGAATTTGAACTGACAGCCTTTTGGTTAGCAACCGTAGCTCTTAACCACTACGCCACCAGGGCTGCTCCCCATTGTATACTTCCTCACAATTTCTTTCTTGCTCACTACCACGTGTCTTCATCTCTGGGGTGTTTATCATCCCTTCACTGGGGTATAAACACTATGCAGTAGGGAAGGAAGAGCCCTGGGTTTGAATTCTGACTGTGTAACCTTGGGAACCAGTTGCCCTTGAGTCAATTCCAACTCACAGTAACCCCATGTGTGTCAGAGTAGAATTGTGCTCCATAGGTTACTAAAGGGCGTAACTCAAGTCACACCCTTACTCAAGTCATGCTCTTACTCAAGTATCTGACGTAAAGGAAGTTTCCTTGAGGGTGAGACCTGCATCCAATATGTATGGATGCTCTGGCAAAACTTGCTCTGGATCCTGCATCCAACTCGTCATCATCTGACCTCTGGTTCTTGGGACTTGAGCCAGCAGCCTGCCATCTGACCTGCCGATTCTGTGATTCACCAGCCTCCTCAGCCGCATGGGCCAGCAGACTGTCATCTGACCTGCCAATTTGGGATTTGTCAGCTCCTGCAACCAAGTGAGTCAGGAGAAGCCTCCAGCCTGACACCTAACCCCCGGACTTGGGACTTGCCAGCCTCCACAACCGTGTGAGCCATTTCCTTGAGATAAATCTTTATATATATATATATATATATACGCTTCACTGGTTTTGCTTCTGTAGAGAACCCACCCTAAGACACCCCTCGTTCTACCTCCCCAAAGCTGGGCTGCAGTTGCAGTTGGAGTTCCCACAGGGCAGGGCCACATGGTACCCCTCTCTGTGTCGCTACACTCAACGTAGAGCTCAACATGGAGCAGATGTTCAAGAAACATTGAAAGGATAGATACATTGATTAAAGAGTCCATCACAAGTCCTCAGCATGGCTCCAGGAAGCTGGCCAGAGGCTGTAGGAGGCAGAGAGCTTTTCCTGGGAAACCACAGAGGCTATCAGCAGAGCCTGTCCCATACTTTGTCACCAACAATTGACCTCCCCGGAAGAGCCCCTCTACCTCCCCTCACTCACCCCACTGGGCTCTGGGGACGTGCCCAAATAGTCCAACCCTCTGGGTTGTGCTTTAGGCTCTTCAGTGTATCTTCACATCCATCTTTGATCTGAAACTTACAACAGCCCTGCAAGGCGAGTCAGGAGGAGATAAAGCAGTACTCCAAAGAAAACCAAATGGAAGTTTAGAGAAGTCAAGCAGTTAGCCCAAGACCACACCACTAGGACTGGAACACATGTCTGTCCAACTTCTCTTTTTTCCACTATGCCCCATGCTTCTTTGCTGGGGGTAGAGATGACTTAGTCTTAACAGTAACTCTTATAGAAAGTAGGGTATCCTGTGCTTGTGCCCAAGAGGGAATGAGGAGCCAGTGGATTAATGATGGGGTCACTGATACCAGAGCAAGAACTTGCAAAAGAAACACTGGAGTTTGATATCTCTTGCGTTAATAGGTTCACAAAAATAGATAATTATCAAGATAGCACCTAATGTTTATTGAACCAAGTGTCATTCCTGGGGCTTCTTGTACATTGCCTCAAGTCCAACCACAACCCTGGAAAGTAGTTTTTGTCATTCTCATTTTACAAGGTAGGCCATCGAGGTTCAGAGAGGTTAAGTAATTTCCCCAAGTCACACAGCTTATGAATGAAAGACCCAGGATTTGAACCCAGGAGAACTGCCTGGCTCCAAAGACTTAGCCTTCCCTCTCCACCACGCCCGCTCTGATCATCAACACTTCCCAGATGAAGGGTTTGGAAGCACGATGCTGCCCTTTGCCAGAAGAGGCATGTTTTCTAAGGAGATAATGTGTGGTAGATGGGCCGTGACCCTGGGACCAGGCAGGAACCTCCCTGTCTGGCATGATCTCATTTTTCTCTTTAATAAATTACTCTTCCATGGCCAGGCTTTTTGGCTAATGGACGACCAGCTCCTTTGGGAGGGGCCCATGTGATAAGAAAGGAATGTGCAGTATAATCACCTTTCCTGGAAGCTGCAGGGAAGTCCAGGGTTCCAAGACTTGTGATTGTTAGCGCTGTTGATGGACTCCAGCCAAGGAAACAGGCCAGTGGAGCCAGGAGGCAAAGAACTTGAGGTCTCAGTTTAGGCTCAAGGAGCAGGGAGTCAGATGTGCTGGGACATGCAGCTCTGAATGTGGGGCTCCAGAAAAGGGCCTGAGTTCCACTCCTGACTTCACCTTCTGGAAGCTTTTTGCTAAACAGATCACAAGAAAAAAAAAAAAACCCTGTTGCCATCAAGTTGATTCTGACTCACGGCAACCCCGTATATTACAGAGTAGAACTGCTCCATAGAGTTTTGTTGGCTATAACTTTTATGGAAGCAGACCACCAAGCCTTTCTTCTGCAGAGCTGCTGGATGGGTTGGAACTGCCAACCTTTAGGTTGAGCAGATATGCCTCCTAATTCCCCCTCTCCTTCTGTACCAATGGTTCCTCCTTCGTCTTGTGACCTTGAGGTGTAACAGCCTCTTTACCACTTTCTTTCAGTGCCGAGATGCTCAACATCACCTCTCAAGTCCTCGAGCCTGCTCTTAACATGACCCTTCCCCAGAGCCCAGACTGCCCCTCCATAGAGTGGTGGAACTGGCTCAACACCATCCAGGCCCCCTTCCTCTGGGTCATCTTCATACTGGCCGTGCTCGAGAACATCTTTGTCCTCAGCGTCTTCTGCCTGCATAAGAGCAACTGCACAGTGGCGGAGATCTACCTGGGCAACCTGGCGGTGGCAGACCTGATCCTGGCCTGCGGGCTGCCCTTCTGGGCCATCACTGTGGCCAACAACTTCAACTGGCTCTTTGGGGAGGTCCTTTGCCGCGTGGTGAACACAGTGAGCTACATGAATTTGTACAGCAGCATCTGTTTCCTGATGCTGGTGAGCATTGACCGCTACCTGGCCCTAGTAAAAACCATGTCCATGGGCCGTATGCGTGGGGTGCACTGGGCTAAACTCTACAGCTTGGTGGTATGGGGGTGCGCCCTTCTGCTGAGCTCACCCATGCTGGTGTTCCGAACCATGGAGGAGTATAATGATGAGGGCCACAATGTCACCGCCTGCATCATCAGCTACCCGTCCACCACCTGGCAGGTGTTCACCAATGTCCTCCTGAACTTCGTGGGCTTCCTGCTGCCCCTGATCATCATCACCTTCTGCACAGTGCGGATCATACAGGTGCTGTGCAACAACGAGATGCAGAAGTTCAAGGAGATCCAGACAGAGAGGAAGGCCACGTTGCTGGTCCTGGCCGTGCTGCTGCTGTTTGTCATCTGCTGGCTGCCCTTCCAGATCAGCACCTTCCTTGACACCCTCCTCCGCCTCGACATCTTAACCAGCTGCTGGAATGACGTCTTCACGCAGATCAGCTCCTACGTGGCCTACATCAACAGCTGCCTCAACCCACTGGTGTATGTGATGGTGGGCAAGCGCTTCCGGAAGAAGTCATGGGAGGTGTACCGGAGAGTGTGCCAGAAAGTGGGCTGTGAGCCAGAGCCCATCCAGACAGAGACCTCAATGGGTACGCTGCGGACTTCCATCTCGGTGGAACGCCAGTCACAAATTGCCCGAGTGGGTGGGGAGCAGCCAGAGATCAATGCCACCCGGGCTGCTGCTAATTTCTCTGAGGATTGATGGATGAGTTGCTCTTTAGCATGGCCCCACGGAAGACTGGAAGGCATTCCCAACATGTGAGCTTGAGCAAGGAGCAGTGTCTCCATCAAAACCTAGGAGAGTAATCCCTGCCCTGCCCAAGCTGCAGTGAGCAGAGCTGTGAGGATGGGGCAACCTCATGGCCAGCTGAAGGCTGCACACACGCACTACAGTGTTATTGTCCTTATCAGCTCCTTCGGCGAGGAGGGGTGGTGGGGGGAGAGGAGCGAGTGAGCTTCCCTCCACCTTGTCCCACCTGCCCCAGCACGACAGTGCGTGTCTCCAGGACAGCTGTCCCCAGGTCTGGCGCAGCAACCGAGTGCGCACTCGACGCCTTGCTGACTATTTGGGGAGGTTTCATTAATCCACTCAGCTAGGATTTTGGAGGATGGCCTCTCAGATTCACGAAGGCTAAGCCCGAGGGTCACCTTCTGATGAAATCTGAGGGATCCCTGATAAGCACATGAGAGACCAGCAGTTATTGGGCACTTGCTGTATACCCAGCATTGGGCACTGTGGACAGAAGGGAAGAAAGAGAAGGCCTGGTCTCTGTCTTCAAGGAACTCAAAAGCTCACCTGAGGATAGCTGGGCCCTTGCAGCCACCAGGCTGTTCCAGGAAGGATCAGCCCAGCATTTCAGGTAGTGCAGACAGCAGGCGCTCCCAGCTCAGCCTATAACTAGTAGCACAACTTAAGCCTTGTCTCTGCCTCAGTTTCCTCCTCTGTCAGATGAGGTTGTTGTGAAGATTACAGGCCACAGGCAGAAAAGTATTTTGAAACGTGAAAGGTGCTATGTACAGTGGAGGCGTTGTTATTATGCATACAGAACGGAAAGAAATTTATTAAAGAAGAAGCCACTGCCAGCTTAGAAATAGCCCCACAGAGGAGAATCAGTGTTGGTAGTTAAGGTTTGTTTAAAACTCCCATCAGTGTCTAACACATAGTAAAAAAAACCAAACCCATTGCCATCGAGTCGATTCAGACTCCTAGCGACTCTATAGGACAGAGTAGAACTGTTTCATGGGTTTCCAAGGAGCAGCTGGTGGATTTGAACTGCCAACCTTTTGGTTAGCAGCCATAGCACACAGTAGCTCTTAAATGTTAGCTCCCTTTCACCTTTCCTTCCACCACCCTGCGCACATCCCTTCCCTACACACATACACACACACGTGTGTACACACAGGAAGTCTCGGGGAAAGCCACCCCTTAAATGTTTGATTTGTGATGAGGCAGAGAGAAGAAAGGATTCGGATGGGACTTGCCCAGAGATCACCGGGCTGACCCTCCCCGAGGTTAGTAGTGGTGGTATTAGAGGCTCAATCAATGGTTTACATCAAAGGTGGCCCCGTGTGGTCCAGAGAAGAACTTGAGCAGGAAGTAGTGGGGGCCACCCAAGGGCAGCAGACCAGTGACTGGGCATGAGAGTCATCTACCTCCAAGCAGTCCATTCCCAGGCCCAATCTCCCCAACACGGGGCTGAACACCTCAATGGGGACACTCGGGTCCGTGGCCAAACAGAGATGGGCAGAAAATTAATCAGGTTCCCATAGAATCAAATGCAGAGGGGCCACGGCTCCACCTCCAACCCACGCCAATGGGCGGGGCCTGCAGGGGTAGGCAGGGGTAGACAGGGAGCGGAGCCCAGATGTCAGGCCAAAGGAAACTGGTACAGCATCCTTGGCCAGAGGCGTGGAGACAGCCCTGCTCCCAAGTCCCAGATCCTCCTCCAGGAACTCACTTCTTCCTTTTCTACACATCTTAATAAGCTGCCTTTTGCTGACAGCCCCGTGCCCCAGGCGGGAAGCTCAGTAGTACTATAGTTGTGGGTATCGTAGGACGGTGATGTAGACAGCGCCCCAGGCCACACTCACCCCAAAAGAGTGTCTACTACCTTGCTGGCTCTCTGGAGAGGCTGGCACCTGGAGGATGGGATGGATCTGCATGGCAAAGAGCCCACAAAGCCTGGCCAATCCAGCTAGGAATTTCAAGACAAAATGGGTCAAAAGCTTCCCTCCCCACCCCACCCTTTTTTTACCACCCACACCCTTCTGCCCTGATGAATAAATCTACACACTTGTAGCTGGAAAAAGAAAACAAGTGAAATAAGAGGTACAGTGCCTTCACTAGGGGGTGTGGGGCGTACAGACTGCACCCTCTGACACTGTCAGAGGGCGTGACACCAAAATGACCCCAGGGTCCACAGTGGCATGTGGCAGCAGCAGGCAGGCCAGCACCACCAGGGGAGGGGTTGCTAAGGCAACGGTGTCACTAGGGGTGAGGTCACCTGTCACCTAGTGTGATAACATGTCACCCCCCATCACCCACCAGTCACGAGGGTTGGTGTCACCCAGTGCAGTAACTCACCACCACTGCCCCCCACATCACTTGCCAGTCAGGATATGGGCAGCAGGGCCATGGGGCCGCGGCACCCACCATTGGGTGAAGAGGAGGGTCTCCCCCTTGGCCAGTGGGAGAGGGACGGCGCTGCAGGGATCTGTGGTGGGGGCGGGCTGGGAGGGGCAGGGCACACCTTGGCACTCAGCCCTGTGCAGAGGTGGGGTGGGGCTGGCCCCGTCCGTGGGGGAGTGTGACACCATGAGTTACTGCACTGGGTGACATTAACTCTAGTAACACCACTGAAGCAGTAGGAACCATTTAGTTCTAGAAAGAGCTAAACCATGCACATTGTTGTTAGTTACTGCAGACTAGGCCCCCAATTCATGGCAACTCCGTGCACAACGGAATGAAATACTGCCCGGTCCTGTGCCATTACCACGCTCAGTTGCAGATCAGACCGTTGTGATCCATACGGTTTTCCAGAAGTAGATCACCAGGCCTTTCTGTCTTAATCCGAAAGCTAAAACTGCAGGAAACCTGTTCAACATCATAGCAACACACAAGCCACCACAGATGGGTGGTGGCTGCACATGAGGTGCATTGGACGGGTATTGAACCCAAGTCTCCCGCATGGAAAGCGAGAATTCTACCATTGAGCCACCACTGCCCCATTAACCATGCACATATTGTGAATGAAACCAAAGGGGCTGTGCTTTGTGATGTACAGTAGTCATTCAACGGCAGGTATGTGATGGCCTGAGGGTCTCCTGTGAGCATAGCTACACCACAGCCCTGGGTTCCTAATTGTCATTTAGGGTCCACATGGTTTTAGGAGCAACCTAGTCTGTGGGAGAGGAGCTGCCCTGTGCACTGTGTTGATACTCTGATGAAGAACTTTCTCTGTCTTGTAAAAGACCCTAAGAGTTATTGTAAAGAGGAAGCAGTTCACGTATGAATGAGAAAATAGATAAACTGTGTAAACGTGTCTTCTCTGTACAGCATAATAAACAGAAGAAGTTCTTTACACAGCTATCATTTATTACAACTCCTGAACCCCCTGAGTTTTATCTCTGTCTTTGGTCAGGGGAACTGGCTTGGGCAGGCTATAGATTTGGTGGGGGAAGGGTCCATTTATTTCTGCTCAACCTTTTCTACGGTTCCTGTCCTTTAAATCACTGGCCTCCAAGCTTTTGTGATGTGTATCCCTATAAGTAAAAAAATAAAATAATAATTTTGATTATACGTGTTATTAGCTGCTCTCAAGTCAGCCTGACTCATGGCGACCCCATGCACAACAGTCGTATTTTGACCCATAGGGTTTTCAGTGATTGATTTTTTTGGAAGTAAATCACCAGGCCTTTCCTCCTACAGGTGCACTAACCAGGAATGAACTTAGGTCTCCTGTACGGAAGGTGAGAATGCCACCACTGAACCACCACTGCCTCCCATCAATTATCCATATCTAATATATATATATGTACTTATTAATATGTATTCAAATGTACATTCTATGTGTGGCTAATCACCTCCATGAACAACTCCTCCTTTGGCATGAGACCAGAACTGGATGGTGTCTGGCCACTAATACTGAACATTTTTGGTTAAAGATTCTACAGAAGAATCCCGATCAAAAGGGGGAAAACACAGAACAGAATTTCAAATTATCATGGACTCCAGACTTCCTGGAGCCATGAAGTTTGGATGAACCCCTGAAACTATTGCCCTGAGATAATCTTTAAACCTTAAACCAAAAATATCCCCTGAAGTCTTCTTAAAACAAAAAAATAAATGCTGGTGATCATTAGCCATTAGAGAAATGCAAAACAAAACTGCAATGAGATATCATCTTACCCTGACACTACTGGCACTAATCAAAAAAATAGAAAATAACAAATTGTTGGAGAGGTTGCAGGGAGATTGAACTCTCATGCACTGCTGGTGGGATATAAAATGGTACAACCACTATAGAAAACAATATGGTGCCTACTTAAAAAGCTAGAAATAGAAATACCATAAACCAAAAAAAAAAAAAAATCTGTTGCCATTGAGTCGATTCCAACTCATAGCAACCTATACAATCCAGCAATCCCACTCCTAGGAATATCTTCTAGAGAAATAAGAGCCATCAAACGAATATACCTAGGCACATTCATGTTCATTGCAGCATTATTCACAATAACAAAAAGATGGAAACAACCTAAGTGAGCACCAATATATGAATGGATAAACAAATTGTGGTGCATACTCACAATGGAATATTACACAATGATAAAGAACAACGATGAATCCACAAAACATCTCACAACATGGGTGAATCTGGAGAGCATTATGCTGAGTGAAATAAGTCAATCACAAAAGGACAAGTATTGTATGAGACCACTATTATAAAAACCAAAGAAAAGTTTTACACAGAAAAAAACAATCTTCAATGGTTACACGGGAGGGGAAGGGTGGAGGGGAAATCACTAACTAGATAGTAGACAAGTACTAACTTTGGTAAAGGTAAATACAACACACAATATAGGGGGAGTCAACACAACTTGACCAAGGCAAAGTCATAGAAGCTTTCTAAACATATCAAAACACCTTGAGGGACCGAGTTACTGGGGCTAAGGGCTGGGGACCATGGTCTCAGGGGACATCTAGATCAATTGGTAAAATATAGTTCATAAAGATAATGTTCTACATCCTACTTTGGTGAGTAGTATTTGAGTCTTAAAAGCTTGTGAGCAGCATTCTAAGATACATCTATTGTCCCCATTCCATCTGGAGCAAAAGAGAATGAAGAAAACCAAAGACACATGGAAAATATTAGTCCAAAGAACTAACGGACCACATGAACCCACAACCTCCACCAGCCTAAGCCCAGAAGAACTAGATGGTGCCCAGCTACCACCACCGACAGCTCTGACAAGGATCACAATAGAGGGTCAAGGACAGAGTAGGAGAAAAATGAAGAACAAAATTCAAATTCACACAAAAAGATCAGACTTACAGGTCTGATAGAGATTGGAGGAGCCTACGTGACTATGGCCCTCAGACACCCTGTTAACTCGGAAGTGAAGCCACTCCCAAAGTCCACCTTTCAGCCAGAGATTAGCATCTGTCAGTTTGTCATACTGTGGTGGCTTGGGTATTGCTGTAATAATGGAAAATTTGCCACCAGTATTTCATATACCAGCAGGGTCACCCTTACTGGACAGGTTTCAGTGGAGCTTCCAGACTAAGACAGACTAAGAAGGACCTGGCTCTACTTCTGAAAAAATTGGCCAGTGAAAACCTTATGAATTCCAGCAGAACATTGTCTGATATAGTGCAAGAAGATGAGCCCCTCAGGTTGGAAGTCAGTCAAAACAAGACTAGGGAAGAGCTGTCTCAAAGTAGAGTCAACCTTAATGACATGGATGGATTAAAGCTTTCAGGACCCTCATTTGCTGACATGGCATGACTCAGAATGAGAAGAAACACCTGCAAACATCCATTAATAATCAGAACATGGAATGTATGAAGTATGAATCTAGAAAAATTGGAAGTGGTCAAAAATGAAATGGAACACATAAAGATCGATATCATAGGCATTAGTGAGCTGAAATGGACTGGTATTGGCAAGTTTGAATCAGAGAATCATATGGTCTACTATGCTGGGAATGACAAATTGAAGAAAAATGGCATCGTATTCATCGTCAAAAAGAACATTTCAAGATCTTCTCTGAAGTACTACACTGTCAGCGATAGAACAATATCCATATGCTTAAAAAGAAGACCAGTTAATACAACTGTCATGGACTGGACTGTGTCCTCCAATAATATGTGTATCAATTTGGCTAGGCCAAGACTCCCAGTGTTGAGTGCTTGTCCACCATATTGTCATCTCATGTGATTTTCCTATGTGTTGTAAATCCTGCCTCTGTGATGTTAATGAGGGAGGATAGGTGGCAGTTACGTTAATGAGGCAGGACTCAATCTACAAGATTGAATTGTGTCTTGAGCCAATTTCTTTTGGGATATAAAATAGAGAAGTGAGCAGAGAGACAGAGGGACCTCATACAACCAAGAAAGCAGCCCCAGGAGCAGAACGCGTCCTTCGGACCAGGGGTTCCTGCGCAAAGAAGCTCCTAGTCCAGGGGAGGATTGATGAGAAGGACCTTCCTCCAGAGCCGACAGAGAAAGCCTTCCCCTAGAGCTGAAGCCCTGAATTTCCTACTTTACAGCGAGGAAATAAATTTGTTTGTTAAAGCCATCCACTTGTGGTATTTCTGTTATAACAGCACTAGAGAACTAAGACGACTATTATTGAAATTTATGCACGAACCACTAATGCAAAAGATGAGGAAAATGAAGATTTTTACCAACTTCTGCAGTCTGAAATTGATCAAACATGCAATCAAGATGCATTTATAATTACTGGTGATCGGAAAGTTGGAAACAAAGAGGAATGATTGGTAGCTGGAAAATACGACCCTGGTTTTAGAAACGATGCCCGACATCACATGACAGAATTTTGCCAGACCAACAACTTCTTCATTGCAAATACCTTTTCCCAACAACATAAACAGGGACTATACACAGGGACCTCACCAGAGGGAAAACACAGGAATCAAATTGATTACATCTGTGGAAAGAGATGATGGAAAAGCTCAACATCATCAGTCAGAACAAGGCCAGGGGCCAGCTTTGGAACAGACCATCAATTGCTCATATGCAAGTTCAAGTTGAAGCTGAAGAAAATTAAATGAGTCCGCAAGAGCCAAAATAGTACCTTGAGTATATCCCACCTGAATTTAAAGACCATCTCAGGAATAGATTTGAGACTGCTCTGACCAGGATCACAACAGAGGGTTCTGGACAGAGCTGGAGAAGGATGTAGAATAATTCTAACTCACAAAAAAAGACCAGATTTACTGGCCTAAAGGAGACTGGAGAAACCCCGAGAGTATGGCCCCCAGACACCCTTTTAGCTCAGTGGTGAGGTTATCTCTGAGATTCACCGTTCAGCCTGGGAGTGGACAGCCCCATAAAACCAAATGGGACTAATGAGGCACAGCAGTCCAGGGACAAGGACTAGAAGGCAGAAGGGGACAGGAAAGCTGGTGATAGGGAACCCAAGGTTGAGTAAGGATATTGTTGATGTGTTGTGAGGTTGTTAACCATTGTCATAGGGCAACATGTGTAGTAACTGTTAAATGAGAAACTGTTTTGTTCTGTAAGCCATCATCTTAAGTGAGAATAGCAGCACAATTGGAAGAGCGTAGTCAATGTCACTGAACTGTGCATGTAGAAATTTTTGAAATGGTGTATCTTTGGCTATGTGTATTTTCACCCAAAAAAAGGTTAAGAAGTTAGAGGGTTGACATGTTGTGGGGTTGTTAACCAACGTCATAAAACAATATGTGTGCTACTGTGTCATGAGAAACTATTTGTTCCGTAAGCCTTCACCTGAAGTACAATTAAAAAAAAAAATCAATAGTCCATATAGATATAAATTTAAAAATGAATAAATTGAAAGTTTTATGAAAAAGAAAAAAAAGAATAGATTTGACACACTGAACACTAATGACCAAAGACAATGAGTTGTGGGATGACATCAAGTACATCATACATTAAGAAAGCAAAAGGTCATTAAAAAAACAGGAAAGAAAGAAAAGCCCAAAATGGGTGTTAGAAGAGACTCTGAAACTTTCTCTTACACATCAGGTAGATAAAGCAAATGGAAGAAATGATAAAGTAAAAGAGCTGAACAGAAGATGTCAAAGGGAAGCTCGAGAAGACAAAATATTTTAATGACATGGGCAAACACCTGGAGATAGAAAACCACAAAGGAAGAACACACTCAGCATTTCTCAAACTGAAAGAACTGAAAAAAAATTCAAGCCTGGAGTTGCAATATTAAAGGATTCTAGGGGGAAAATATTAAACGACACAGAAAACATCAAAAGAAGATGGAAGGAATACACAGAGTCGCTGTACCAAAAAGAATTGGTGGACGTTCAGCCATTTCAGGAGGTAGCATATGATCAAGAACCAGTGAAGGAAGAGGTCCAAGCTGCACTGAAGGCATTGGTGAAAAACAAGTCTCCAGGAATTGAAGGAATACCAACTGAGGTATTTCAACAAGCTGATGTAGCACTGGAAGAACTCACTCATCTATGCCAAGAAGTTTGGAAGACAGGTACCTGGCCAACCGACTGGAAGGGATCCGTATTTGTGCTTATTCCAAGGAAAGGTGATTCAACAGAATGCAGACATTATCAAACAATATCATTAATACCGCATGCAAGTAAAATGTTGCTGAAGATCATTCAAAAATGGTTGCAGCAGTACATCAACAGGGAACTGCCAGAAATTCACTCCAGATTCAGAAGAGGATGTGGAAAGTTGGATATCATTGCTGATGTCAAAAGAATCTTGGCTGAAAGCAGAGAATGCCAGGAAAATATTTATCTGTGTTTTATTGACTATGCAAAGGCATTCCACTGTGTGGATCATAACAAATTATGGATAACATTGCAAAGAATAGGAATTCCAGAACACTTAATCGTGCTCATGAGGAATCTGCACACAGACCAAGAGGCAGTAGTTCAAACAGAACAAGGGGATACTGCCTGGTTTAAAATCAGGAAAGGCATGCGTCAGGGTTGTATCCTTTCACCATACTTATTCAATCTGTATGCTGAGCAAATAATCTGAGAAGCTGGACTATATGAGGAAGAACGGGGCATCAGGATAGGTGGAAGACTCATTAACAACCTACGATATGCAGATGACACAACCTTGCTTGCTGAAAGTGAAGAGGACTTGAAGCACTTGCTGATAAAGATCAAAGACTACAACCTTCAGTATGGATTACACCTCAACATAAAGAAAACAAAAATCCTCACAACTGGACCAACAAGCAACACCGTGATAAACAAAGAAAAGATTAAACTTGTCAAGGATTTCATTTTACTTGGCTGCACAATCAACGTCCATGGTAGCAGCAGTCAAGAAATCAAATGAGGTCTTGCATTGGCAAATCTGGGGCAAAAGACCTCTTAAAATGTTGAGAAGTAAAGATGTCACTTTAAGGACTAAGGTGGGCCTGACCCAAGCCATGGTATTTTCAATCACCTCCTATACATGCAAAAGCTGGACAATGAATAAGGAAGGCTGGAAAAGAATTGAGACATCAATTTAGGGTGTTGGCAAAGAATATCAAATATACCATGGACTGCCAGAAGAAAGAAGTCTATCTTGCAAGAAGTACAGCCAAAGTGCTCCTTGGAAGTGAGGATGGCTTGACTTTTGTCTCACGTACTTTGAATATTGTTATGGGTTGAATTGTATCCCCAGAAAATGTGTATCAATTTTGGCTAGGCCTAATTCCCAGTATTGTATAATTGTCCACCATTTGTTGCAAATCCTACCTGTAAGCTAATGAAGCAGGATTAGAGGCAGTTATGTTAATGAGGCAGGACTCAATCTACAAGATTAGCTTGTGTCTTCAATCAATCTCTTTTGAGATATAAGAGAGAAGCGAGCAAAGAGACAAGGGGACCAAGAGTGAAGAACCAGAAGGGGAGCGTGTCCTTTGGACCCAGAGTCCCTGCACTGAGAAGCTCCTTGACCAGGGGAAGATTGATGACAAGGACCTTTCCCCAGAGCTGACAGAGAAAGAGAGCCTTCCCCTGGAGCCGGTGCCCTGAATTCAGACTTCTAGCCTCCTAGACTGTGAGAGAATAAACATCTGTTTGTGAAAGCCACGCACTTGTGGTATTTCTGTTATAGCAGCACTAGATGACTAAGACAGACACGTTATCAGGAGGGACCAGTCCCTGGAAAAGGACATCACGCTTGGTAAGGTAGAGGGTCAGTGAAAAAGAGGAAGACCCTCAATGAGATGGATTAACAGAGTGGCTGCAACAATGGGCTCAAACATAGAACAAGTGTGAGATGACAGGACATGGCAGTGTTTCCTTCTGCTGTACATGGTTCGCTATGAGCCAGAATTGACTCGATGGCCCCTAACAGCAACAATAACATAAAACAAACAATAGCACAGGTGAGGAACATTCTTCTTAGTTCAATCAAGTCTACTAGACCAAGTGGGCAACATCTGACAAAAAGCAAAGGCAAGAAGGCAGGAAGGGACAGGAAAACTGGGCAGCTGGACACTGGGAACCTGGGACGGAAAGGAGGAGAATGCTGACACATTTCAGAGATTACAACCAGTCTCACAAAACATTCTGTATACATTTTTGAATGAGAAACTAATTCGTACTGTAAACTTTCACCAAAAGGACAACTGTCATGGATTGAATTGTGTCCCCCCAAAATATCTGTCAACTTGGCTAGGTCATGAATCTCAGTATTGTATAACTGCCTACCTTTTGTCATCTGACCTGATTTTCCTGTGTTGTCTATTCTATCACTATGATGTAATAAGATGGATTAGTGGCAGGTATATTGATGAGGTCTACAAGATTAGATAGTGTCTTAAGCTAATCTCTTTTGAGATATAAAAGAGGGAAGCAAGCAGAGAGACAGGGGACCTCATACCACCGAGAAAGCAGTGCTGGGAGCAGAGCGAGTCCCTTTGGACCTGAGGTTCCTGTGCTGAGATGCTCCCAGACCAAGGGAAGATTGATGACAAGGTCCTTCCTCCAAAGCTGACAGAGACAGAAAGCCTTCCCCTGGAGCCAGCGCCCTGAATTCAGACTTCTAGCCTACTGGACTGCAAGAGAATAAACTTCTCTTTGTTAAAGCCATCCACTTATGATATTTCTGTTATAGCAGCACTAGATGACCAAGACAACAATAAAATTAAAATGAAATAGTTTCGCTTAACTAGTAAAAAATGTCTGCCTTGAGTATTGCGCTTTTTTAAAAGTTATCTAGATGGGATCAAACTGACCACAGCAACCTGAAAGATTAAATAGGAACCTTAGGGGCAGTGAGTTTATGTTAATGGGGAGGAACAACTCAGAAAAGGGGGGTGAGAATGGCTATACAACTTAAAAAATGTAATCAATATCACTAAATGGTACATGTAGAAACTGTTGAATTGGTGTACGTTTTGCTGGGTATGTTCTCAACAACAACAACAAAATAAATAAAAGTTTTTAAAATGTACATTCTAAAACACACTCAAAAAGTAGAAGTGTAAGAAAAAATATGAAAAACAAAATATTAACCGAGTTTAAATGTTTTCACCCACCCTCCGTTGGTAACTCTTTACCAGGCTTCTATGTGGTGCTCATGAGGCTCCATGAGGCCCTAGAATCTAGGGCTAGAAGCAATTCAATCATTCATTCATACTATATATAATTATTGAGTGTCTACCATTTGACTTCCCCTTCAAATCAGAAGTTCTTGCTACAATATCCAGATTAAGCAGTTGCTAAGCCAGCGCTTGACTACTCCCAGCAATGGGGAACTCATCAGCCATTCCATCTGGCTACTCCTTTGTTGGAAATTTTTTCATTCTTCATATATTCTTTCATTCATTCATTAAACAAAACTTGGATGCTGTATCTCCACAAATGCTATTTGCTCCACGCACACATGCATCCAACCATGTCAGAAACCTGGGGCTCAACATTAAATACACCTTCTTCCTCATCCCTTCCTCCTAGTGGATCAACATCTCTTACAGATTCCACCTCCTAAGTGTCTCCTGAATCTGTTTTCTTGCCTATAAAATGAGCATTATGTTCCCTGCCCCATCCAGGTGTTGTAAAGATTAAATGAGATGCAGGTATTGTCGTGTGTTGAATAGTGTCCCCCCAAAATTGTGTCCACTCAGAACCTCAGAATTTGACCTTATTTGGAAATAGGGTCTTTGTAGGTGTAATGAAGTTAAGATGAGATCATACGGGAGAAGGTGGCCCTTAATCCAATGATGGTTCCTTGTAAGAAGAGGAGAGGACACAGAGACACGGAGAGAAGGCCATGTGAAGATGGAGGCAGAAACTAGAGAGATGCAGCTACAAGCCAAGGAATGAGAAGGATCACTGGCAGCCACCAGAAGCCGGAAGAGGAGCATGGAACAGATCCTTCCTCAGATCCTCCAGAAAGAATTAATCCTGCCAGCACTTTGATTTTGGACTCTGGCCTCCAAAATAAATTTAAACTACAAAATAAATTTCTGTAGCTTCAAGCTACCTAGTGTGTGGTACTTTGTTATGGCGACACTAGCATACTTGTTGTTAGGTGCCATCGAGTCCCTTCCGACTCATAGCGACCCTGTGTACAACAGAATGAAACACTGCCCGGTCCTGCGCCATCCTCACAATCCTTGTTATGCTTGAGCCCATTGTTGCAGCCACTGTGTCAGTCCATCTGGTTCAGGGTCTTCCTCTTTTTCGCTGACCCTCTACTTTACCAAGCATGATATCCTTCTCCAGGGGCTGACCCCTACTGATAACATGTTCAAAGTAAGTAGACAAAGTCTCACCATCCTCCCTTCTAAGGAGCTTTCTGGCTGTACTTTTTCAAAGACAGATTTTTTTCTTTCTTTTGGCAGTCTGTGGTACGTTCAGTATTCGTTGCCAACACCATAATTCAAAGGCATGAATTCTTCGGTCTTCCTTATTCGTTGCCCAGCTTTCACATGCATGTGAGGCAATTGAAAACACCATGGCTTGGGTGAGGAGCACTTCAGTCTTCAAGGTGACATGCTTGATTTTTAACACTCTAAAGAGGTCTTTTGCAGCAGATCCTCCCAATGCAGCACATCATGTGATTTCTTGACTGCTGCTTCCATGGACGTTGATTGTACATCCAAGTAGAATGAAATCCTTGACAATTTCAATATTTTCTCCATTTATCATGATGCTGCTTATTGGTCCAGTTGTGAGGATTTTCATCTTCTTTACGTTGAGGTGTAATCCAGAGTGAAGATTGTAGTCTTTGATCTTTATCAGTAAGTGCTTCAAGTCCTCTTCACTTTCAGCAAGCAAGTTTGTGTCATCTGCACAATGCAGCTTGTTAATAAGACTTCCTCCAAACCTGATGCCCCGTTCTTCTTCACTAAGTCCTGCTTCTCGGATTATTTGCTCAGCATACAGATTGAATAAGTATAGTGAAGCAATACAACCCTGACATACATATTTCCTGATTTTAAACCATGCAGTACACCCTTGTTCTGTTCAAACAGCTTCCTTTTGGTCTATGTACAGGTTCCTCATGAGCACAATTAAGTGTTCTGGAATTGCCACTCTTTGCAATGTTATCCATAATTTGCTGTGATCCACACAGTTGAATGTCTTTGCATAGTCAATAAAATACAGGTAAATATCTTTCTGGTATTCACTGCTTTCAGCCAGGATCCATCTGATATCCCTCATTCTATGCCCTCTTCTGAATCTGGCTTGAATTTCTGGCAGTTCCCTTTCGATGTACTGCTGCAACCGCTTTTGAATGATTTTCAGCAAAATTTTACTTGTGTGTGATATTAATGATATTACTCGATAATTTCCGAATTTGGTTGGATCACCTTTCTTTGGGATGGGCATAAATATGGATCTCTTCCAGTCGGTTGGCCAGATGACTGTCTTCCAAATTTCTTGGCATAGATGAGTGAGGACTTCCAGCGCTGCATCCATTTGTTGAAATATCTCAATTGGTATTCTGTAAATTCCTGGAGCTTTGCTTTTCACCAATGTCTTCAGTGCAGCTTGGACTTTTTCCTTCAGTATCATCGGCTCTTAATCATATGCTACCTCTTGAAATAATTGAATGTCAACGAATTCTTTTTGGTACAGTGACTCCATGTATTCTTTCCATCGTCTTTGATGCTTTCTGTGTTGTTCAGTAATTTGCTCATAGAATCCTTCCCTATTGCAACTCAAAGCTTAAATTTTTTCTTCAGTTCTTGCAGCTTGAGAAATGTAGACTGTATTCTTCTCTTTTGGTTTTCTAACTCCAGATCTTTGCACATGTCATTATAATACTTCACTTTGTCTTCTCGAGCACCCCTTTAAAATCTTCTGTTCAATTCTTTTACTTCATCATTTCTTCCATTCACTTTAGCTACTTGACATTCAAGAGCAAGTTTCAGAGTCTCTTCTGACATCCATTTTGGTCTTTTCTTTTTTCTTGTCTTTTTAATGACCTCTTGCTTTCTTCATGTATGACGTCTTTGATATCATTCCACAACTCATCTGGTCTTCTTCAGTCATTAGTGTCCAAAACATCAAATCTGTCCTTGAGATGATCTCTAAATTCAGGTAGGATATACTCAAGATCCTACTTTGGCTTTCATGAACTTGTTCTAATTTTCTTCAGCTTCAACTTAAACTTGCATATGAGCAATTGATGGTCTATTCCACAGTCGGCCCCTGGCCTTTTTCTGAAGGATGATGTTGAGCTTCTCCATTGTCTCTTTCCACAGATGTAGTAGATTTGATTCCTATGTATTCCTTCCAGCGAGGTCCACTTGTATAGTCACCGTTTATGTTGTTGAAAAAAAGTATTTGCAATGAAGAAGTGGTTGGTCTTGCAAAATGCTATCATGCGATCTCTGGCATTGTTTCTATCACCAAGGCCATATTTTCCAACTAGTGTTCCTTCTTTGTTTCCAACTTTCACATCCCAGTCACCAGTAATTATCAATGCACCCTGATAATTACACTAAGACAGGTGTTTTAATGAATTGTTTTGCGCACATTCTCACTAGTGAGACTGCCCATCAGAGTGTACTCATGCCCCTTCCTTCCCCCAACAGTGGAAGAGGGTTTGGGTGCTCTCTTAGGATCTCCTTAGGGTTAGAGACGCTAGTTGGTGATAGGTGCCTCCTAACAAAGATTAGGATATACCATCTTACAGGATTTTCTAAGTTGTTTCAAAAGGAGATTACCAAGGCCCTACCCAAGGTCATACAGCACATCTGGGGCCAGCCCAGGCCCCCAGAGCACATGAACCACAGGCCTGGTGGTGCTAGGCTTAAATGCCCCAGTCTCTGCAGACCCTGGACCTGGGCTGCCCGGCTTGTCTCATCCTTTCCCAGATCCAAAGGGCAGGCAGACCCAGGGAGTCTCAGGCCAGGTCAAGAAGAGGCCACAGGGCCCAGCTCCCAGCTTCCAGACGGCCCAGTCACCAAGCCCACCAAAGGCAAGGCTACTTGTAGCTGATCCTGAAGGATCACCAAAGACGAGGCTTCGTGCCTCACTGGATGCCTCTCCACACTGAGCCACCCTTCACGGCCCACTCGGTGGCCAGGATTGTGCGCCTGTTTCTTCTCTCCAGTTCTGGCCAAGACAGAGGACAACTTGTGTGGCTCCTCCTTGCGCTAACACCACCACTGTCTTGTGCAACAGCAAAATGACAAAATCAGGAACAGCTGCCACTGGGTGCTTACCAAGGGCGAGCTACTTTAGCACACTATCTCACATGACCCCCAAACCCTGCAGAGGGACAGAGTACAGCAACACAGCAACACGCAAGCCTCCATCGACAAACAGGTGGTGGCTGCACATGAGGTGCACTGGCCAGGAATTGAACCCAGGTCTCCTGCGTGGAAGGTGAGAGTCCTACCATTGAACCACCACTGCTTCTCTCTTCTTAGCCCCCTCCCACCTCCTCCAGCTTTCAGGGGCCTGTTTTCTCTTCACAGATTGGGGCCCCGTCATCCTGCCCTCAGCCACCAGGAGTCAGTCTGACAGTCCCCAGAGCCCCAGAGGCAGAGGGAGGCCCACCTGTCCCCTTAACCAAGGCCTGCTTCCTACGTCCCATCCCAGGTGATGATAAAGGGAAAATCCATTTTCTTTTTTCTTTCTTTCTTTTTTTTTATTGTACTTTAGATGAAGGTTTACAGAACAAATAGTTTCTCATTAAACAGTTAGTACATGTATTGTTTTATGACTATGGTTAACAACCCCATGACATATCAACATTCTCCCTTCTCAACCTTGAGTTCCCTATTACCATCTTTCCTGTTCCCTCCTCCTTCTAGTCCGTGTCCCTGGACTGTTGTACCCCATTAGTCTCGTTTTGTTTATGGGGCTGTCTAATCTTTGGCTGAACGGAGAACCTCAGGAGTGACTTCACTACTGAGCGAAAAGGGTGTCCAGGGGCCATACTCTCAGGGTGTCTCCAGTCTCT
>NW_004443981.1:8884624-8996298 GCF_000243295.1 Trichechus manatus latirostris
TGTCTTACCCTTCACCAAAGTTACCACTTATCTATAGTCTATTTAGTATTCCCCCCCCCACCCCTCCTATCCCTCGTAACTAACAAAGATTGTTACTTTTTGTGTGTAAACTTTTTCATGAGTTTTTACAGTAGAGGTCTCATACAATATTTGTCCTTTTGTGATTGACTTATTTCACTTAGCATAATGTCCTCCAGATTCATCCATGTTGTGAGATGCTTCGTAGATCCATCATTGTTCTTTATCATTGCATAATACTCCATTGTGTGTATGTACTATAGTTTGTTTATCCATTCATCTGTTGATGGGCATCTAGGTTGTTCCCATCTTTTTGCTATTGTGAACAATGCTGCAATGATTATGGGTGTGCATATGTCTGTTCATGTGACGGCTCTTATTTCTCTAAGATATATTCTTAAGAGTGTGATTGCTGGATCGTATGGTATTTCTATTTCTAGCTTTCTGAGGAAGCGCCATATCATGGAAAATCTATTTTCTTAAGAAAAGTTTCCATTCCCTTCACAGGGTGGGGCCCCATGGCCTTGGAAGGCTGCCACAAGCTCCAGCTGCTCCCTAAAATTTACACATGCTATGGACTCTTTAAATGTTCATTTCTTTTCCTGCTTCAACCATTTTTTTTTTTCCTTTGGAGCTTACACAACTCTTTCCTTTTTCATCTTTTTTTGTTAATTTTATTGTGCTTTAGGTGAAAGTTTACAGCTCAAGTTAATCTCTTTTTCAAAAACTTACACACGTATTGTTTTGTGGCATTGGCGGCAATCCCCACAATGTGACAGCACGCTCCCCCTTTACCCCCCGGGTTCTCTGTGCCCATTCCACCAGTTTCTCTCCCTTCCTGCCTTCTTGTCCTGCTTTAGGACAGCAGTTGCCCATTCGGTCTCTTATATTTGATGGAACTAAGATGCACATTCCTCTCGTGTGTTGTTTGTTTGATAGGCCTGTCTAATCTTTGTCTGAAAAGTGGGCTTTGGGACTGGTTTCAGTTCTGGGTTAGCAGAGTGCCTGGGGGGCATATTAAGGTCCCCAGCAGCAGGAGAAATTGCTGGGAATTTTGAAAGCACAGTTTGTCCCACTAAGGTGTAGTAACAGAAAGGCAGGATGCAGACAGAGGCCAGATTCAAAAGACAGGGGGCGTCTTTTGTTCCAGCCTTGTGGTGGTCAAGATGACCTCAGGTGATGCCAATGGACCATCCAGTAGGCAAGGCCAGGGTGTGGGTGAGGGCCAGGGGCCTGCAAACTGCCAGAAATCAAGCCCTGGAGCAGACGAGTTCTCCTGACTTAGGGAGGCAGCTGAAAGCATCTTAATTTTTAAAGTGAAGATAGCAGGTAAGTGGTGTTACAGGAGTTTGCAGTCTGAGTCTCAAAGAAAGCCAGGAACGTCTTATTGTCTGTTATGGATTGAATTGTGTCCCCCCAAAATATGTGTTGAATTCCTGGCCCTTGTGCCTGTGGATGTGATCCTGTCTGGAAATAGGATTCTTCTTTTGTTATGGTAATGAGGCCATGCCCATGGAGGGTGAGTCCTAAACCCAATCGCTTCTGAGCTACAGAGAAAGCAGAAGAGACTCAGAGACACGCATGGCTGGAAGACAGACATCATGTGAAGATCATCCACAAGCCAAGGAACCAAGGAACACCCAGGGCTACCAACAAGGATGGAATCCACATGGCCGAGACCTTGATATGGACTTTCAGCCTCCAGAACTGTGAGAAAATACATTTCTGTTCTTTGGAGCCCCCCACTTATGGAATCTCTTATTACTGCGGCACTAGGAAGCTGAGACATCGTCTGAACGATGAGCTCTTGAGTAGTTCAATTAGATACGTGCAGCCCTACATTAAAAAGGATTTTAGAACCACCAGGAAAGGTTAGGGAAAAGTCCATCTGATCTTACCCAACTGTGGACATTGCATGAGTCAAGTTCTTCCTAGCTCGTTGTTTACATAATGGGGTCCACACTCATGGTTTCTTGGCAACGTGTCTATCCTCCATGATTAAAATTCAAAACAGAATGTTCGAGTCAGGGCCCAGGGAAGCTTCTGCCAAGCCTCAGCCTTCAGGAGCCAATTGTGAACAGAGAAAATTCATCGTTCAATGTATGCTGCGGCACAGTGAGGGCTGCGGGGACTCAGCGGGGCCAACATGTGCTGTTAGTGCACCTACGTCAATATTCAAGGCTTGGACTGGGTCACAGGCCTCCCCAGATGTCACCAAGATAAGGAGGGAGACGGGAGCTGACTAACTTCTTACCACCCCCGAAATGTGAAGCAGTTTTCCTTTCAAAATTCCAGCCTGCTTCCACCGCCTTGAAACAACTCATTTTTGCTGCAGTCCCTCCAATGACATCACTGGCATGGAGGTAATGTAATTTAAGGCTGCCACCACCACCCCAGAGGGCTTCCCGGAACCGAAAACACCTCTAACGGCAGCTCCTGCCTCCAGAAAATCCAGCTGAAGTTGCGAGCTGTTTCATGTTCTGTCCGAGTAAGTGAATGACCATCTTTTTCTCTTATGATAGTAAAGGATAAGAGATCTGTGTCTCTTAAAGAAAAGAAAGAATAGAAAGCTTCCTTTTACACTTATATATTGGCAGAATTGTGTGTTTTCCTCTGCAACTGTATTTTTTTATTATTATTTTATTGTGCTTTAGGTGAAAGTTGACAGCACAAATTAGGTGCTCATTCAAAAATGTATACACAAACTGTTTTGTGGCATTGGTTGCAATCCTCACAATATGTCAGCACTCTCCCCCTTTCCACCCCTGCTTCCCCATGTCCATTCGTCCAGTTTTCCTGTCCCTACCTGCCTTCTCGTCTTTGCTTTTGGACAATTGTTGCCCTTTTGGTCTCTTATACTTGATTAAACTAAGAAGTGCATTCCTCAAGTGTGCTATTTTTGGTTTTATAGGCCTGTCTAATCTTTGTCTGGAGCCCTGATGGCCCAGTGATTAAGCATTTGACTGCTAACTGAAAGGTTGGCAGTTCGAATCCGTCAGCCGCTCCTTGGAAACCCTGTGGGGCAGTTCTACTCTGTCCTATAGGGTCGCTATGAGTAGGAATCGACTCAACAGCAATGGGTTTGGTTTTTTTTTCTTTTTTTTTTTTTTAACTTTGTCTGAAAGGTGGACTTCAGGAGTGGCTTCAGTACTGAGCAGGGTGTCTGGGAGCCACAGTCTCCAGTTTCTGTCAGATCAGTAAGTCTGGTCTTGTTTTGTGAATTTGAATTTTGTTTTACATTTTTCTCTCGCTCTGTCCTGGACCCTCTATTGTGATCCCTGTCAGAGTGGTCTGCAAGTGTGTGTTGTATTGAAAATAATTCCAGTTCCATTTAAGAGACTGACTGCATGCTTCGCTTGAGTTTTAATTGCTTTTCTGGAAGGAGGGAGAGCGTTTGGAACAGCCTGTGAAGGCTGCAGAGCTCTTTCCATGAAGGTTATCTGAACATGTCAGGGCTGAATACAGCCACCAGAGCCTTGCTTGGACGGTGACTGGTTACAGTCCATGTGTTATAAAAATCAGAGTAGTCTCCAAGTGTTGTTGACAAGATTTCACAAGGTCAATACCTGGTTGCATTATTTGTGGCTTGAAAATAGCATCTCATGCTACTGTGTTGATGTTCTTTAACATCTGCGTCAATATTTCAAATACCTTTATCATCACCCCACTGAGAAAAGCGGAGCTCATTTGAAGAAGGTTAATTTGTTGAAGAAGGTCATGCTCTCCCCTCAATGTTGTGTGTTGTCGAATCGATTCCAACTCGTAGCGACCCTATAGGACAGAGTAGACCTGCCCTATAGGGTTTCCAAGGGAGTAGCTGGTGGATTCCAACTGCCAACCTTTTGGTTAGCAGCCTGAGCTCTTATCCACTTCACCACCAGGGCGCCACTGAATAGCATATGCCAATGTCAAAATGTGCAGAATTCAGAAAATATCAGCTAGAAATTACAAAACCATTGTCTCTCGTAGACTTGCCCAATGTCCCCTCTGGGCTTTTCAAAGAGCATCAAGCATTGCTAATGATAGCAATAGCTGCTGCTTAGGGAGCTCCTAAGGAGCCCTGGTGGCACAGTGGTTAAAGCGCTCAGTTGCTGACCAAAAGGTCAATGGTTTCAACCCACCAGCAGCTCAGAGGGAGAAAGATGTGGCAGTCTGCTTCAGTAAAGATTTACAGCCTTGGAGGCCCTACAGGTCAGTTCTACTCTGTCCTACGGTATCACTGTGGGTTGGAATCGACTCAATGACAACAGGTTTGGTTTCTGTTTTGGGTATTGAGCACCTACTATATGCCATGCAAATGTCAGAGTGAAGATAAGAACTGGAGAAGGAAACTTTCTCCGCTCTGGTCAGCTTTATAAACCCAAGCAGCAGCTGGTGAAGACAATCCTTTTAAAAATAAACCCGGTGAGTGCAGACGTGTGCTGTGGCTGCCAGGTCCTATGGGATGGAGGGTGGTGTCCACAGAACCAATCAGGTTTGGGCTGAAGTCAGACGTCTCTGCCCGTGGCATAGGGACGGTCCCTGGTTTCCTGGGCAGTGTGCAACCTCACCTCCTGTATTAGTTTCCTGTTGCTGCTGTAACAAATTACCACGAACTAAGCGGCTTAAAACAGCCCAAATCTATTGCCTTACAGCTCTGGAGATCAGAAGTGCAAAATCAGTGTCAGTGGGCTAACATCAGGATGTCGGCAGGGCTACATTTCTCTAAAGGCTCTAGGGAAGAATCCACTCCCTTGCCTTCTCCAGCTTCTAGAGGCTGCCCGCATTCCTTGACTTGTGGCCCCCTCCATCTTTCAAGTCAGCAGTGTAGCATCTTCAAATCTCTCTCTGACTCTGCCCTTTCTGCCTCCTTCTTTCACCCTTGTGATTACATTGGGTCCATCTGGATGATGGAGGATAATCTCACCATCTCAAGATCTTTAACTTCATCACATCTGTGAAGTTCCTTTTGCTATGTAAAGTAACATATTCAGAGATTCTGGGATTAGGATGTGGTTGTCTTTGGGAGCCATTATTCTGCTGACCACAGCTCCCTTCAGCCCCACTTCCTGGGGCACAGCCATCCTTTGGCATGGCAGGTGCCTGAGCCACCCGGCAGCTCCTGCCTCTTGACTAACCTTGTGCCCCCTCATGAGGACACAGGAACCAAGGCCCCTTCCACCACCCCCACAAGAGCCATCTTTGCCTGCCCAGACACCCACACTTCAGCAAACCCCCATGGTCAGAAATCACCAGGAGAGACATGGACCTCCCCCTGTATGTTCAAGGACACCTCCAGATTTCAAGGGACGTTCGCCTGGAGGAGGAAAGGGAGGGGAGCAAAACACACCACACTTGGTCTCCCAAATTCTCCAAAAGGAATTCCCTTCTCTCTTTTCTTATTCCTTCTTAAGCCTCCCTGTGGTAAAGGCTTCAAGGCTGGAGGCAGATGGGAATCTCATTGCTAGGAACCGAGATCTCTTGGAACTCAGTCTTCTGGAATTTAGTGCCTTACTTTCCTAGTAAGGCAAGTCCCAGTTAATCCCTGAATTGTTCCACAGCTTGAGAAGAGCAGAAAAGGCATTTCCATGGGCACTCTGGGCACTGGTGGTTCAGTGGTAGAATTCTCGCCTTCCATGCAGGAGACCTGGGTTCAATTCCCAACAATTACACCTCATGTGCAGCCACCACCTATCCGTCAGTGGAGGCTTGTGTGTTACTATGATGCTGAACAGGTTTCAGTAGAGCTTCCAAACCAGGAAGAAAGGCTTGGCAATCTACTTCCAAAAATCAGCCAATGAAAAACCCTATGGGTCCCAATGGTCCAGTTTGCAACTGATCATGGGGAAGGTGCAGGACAGGGCAACATTGCATTCTGCTGTGCATGGGGTCACCATGTGTGAATCCAGCTCAGGTCATCGACCACTGTTGCATATCTATCTCCCATCCAGACTGTAAGTACCATGAGGACAGGGGCTGGTTTGTCTCACTCACCATGTAGCTCCAGCACCTGGCAAAGCGCTGGCACAAAGGAAGTGCTCATTAAATATTTGTTAAACTGTTAATAAGACTAATTGCAACCTTCCATTGGGCACTTCCTCTATGCCAGGCATCATACTAAGCACTCAAAGGTAATATCACCAGTCCTCACCACAATCCTACAAAAAGGAGAGTAAACATCAATGAGTCTAAGTAGCCCACAGCAAGTGGCTGTGCTAGGATTTGAACTCAGGTTTCAAAGCTTTGATTCTTTCCTTTATACCAAGGGTCAGCAAACTTTCTGTAAAGGGTCATATGGTAAGTATTTTCAGCTTTGCTGGCCAGACTATCTCTATCGCACCTCCTCAGCTCTGCCATAGTAGCACAAAAGCAGCCATAAACCAGTTGCCATCCAGTCGAGTCTGACTCATGGCAACCTCATGTGTGTCAGAGTAGAACTGTGCTCCGTAGAGTTTTCAATGGCTGATTTTTCAGAAGTAGATTGCCAGGCCTTTTCTCTGAAGCACCTCTGGGTGGACTCCAACCTCCAATCTTTTGATTAGCAGCCAAGCACATTAATCATTTGCACCACCCAGGAACATCAAAAGAAGCCATAGACAATATGTAAACGAATGGGTGCAGCTGTGTTTCAATAAAACTTTATTTACAAAAGTAGGCAGTGGACCGGATTTGGCCCTTGTGCCACAGTTTATCGACTCCTGATTTACACTGTGTGCTGTTCATTTCAGGTCACTGTGGATGGCATCCCAGTCCCTTCTGGAGTTCCCATTCCCCAACCAGAGTCAGCTGTTCCCTCCAAACACCACGTCTTGTGAAAATGCACAGGGAGCCTGGGACTTGCTGCACAGGGTGGGGCCAACACTCATCATCACCATCTGCTTCTTCGGCCTCTTGGGAAACTTCTTTGTCCTGTCCGTCTTCCTCCTGCCCCGGCGGCGTCTGAACGTGGCGGAAATCTACCTGGCCAACCTGGCGGCTTCTGACCTGGTGTTTGTCCTGGGCTTGCCATTCTGGGCAGAGAACATCTGGAATGAGTTCAACTGGCCTTTTGGGGTCGTTCTCTGCCGCGTGGTCAACGGGGTCATCAAGGCCAACTTGTTCATCAGCATCTTCCTGATGGTGGCCATCAGCCAGGACCGCTACCATGTGCTGGTGTACCCCCTGGCCAGCTGGAGGAGGAGGCGGCGACTACAGGCCCAGGCCACCTGTGCCCTCATCTGGGCAGTGGGAGTACTCTTAAGTGTCCCCACATTCTTGCTGCGAACCGTCAATGACATCCCCGATCTGAACATCTCGGCCTGTGTGCTGCAGTTCCCCCATGAGACGTGGGCCTGGCACGTTGCGAGGATGGTGGAGTTGAACGTGCTGGGTTTCCTCCTGCCACTGGCTGCTATTGTCTTCTTCAACTACCACATCCTGGCCTCCCTGCGCAGACGGGCGGAGGTACACAGGATGAGGCGCGGGGAGCCCATGAACAGCAAGACCACAGCGCTGATCCTCACGCTCGTCATCACATTCCTGGTGTGCTGGACCCCTTACCACTTCTTTGCCTTCCTGGACTTCCTGTTCCGGGTGCAGGTCCTCCATGGCTGCTTCTGGGAGGACTTCTCGGACCTGGGCCTGCAGTATGCCAACTTCTTTGCTTTCATCAACAGCTGCCTGAATCCAGTGATTTATGTCTTCATGGGCCGGCTTTTCCGGACCAAGGTATGGGAGCTTTATAAGTGGTGTACCCCTGGAAGTGCAGCTCCCATGTCCCCGACCCATAGGAAAGAGATCCTCCAACTTTTCTGGCGGAATTAAAATAACAGTGAATCAAGAAGCTTAGTGTCCTTATACATTATTTCTACACAATAAATAGTACTGTGGTCAGCTGAACGATGACCCCCAAAGAGACCTACATCCTGGATACTGTGAATGGTATCTTTAATGGCCAAGGGGACTTTGCAGATGTGGTGAAATTAAGGATCCTGAGATGAGGAGATTATCCTGGATTATTCAGATAATCACAGAGCCTTTGTATGAGAAGAGGGAGATTTGACTACACAAATAGGAGATGTGATGATGGACGTGAGAGGTCGGAGGGGTGTGAGGAAGGGATCACAAACCAGGGAATGTAAGCAGAAGCTGGAAAAGGAAGCAGGTTCTCCTGTAGTGCCTCCAGAGGAACACAGCCCTGCTGAGTCTCACTTTAACCCACTGACACTAATTTTAGACTTCTGGCCTCCAGAACTGTAAGAGACTAAATTTCTGTTGTTTGAAGCCAAGTTTGTGGTAATTTGTTACAGTGGCAATAGGAAACTAGTACCAGCAAAGCTCTATTATTACATTTCCATTTATCCATTCAAAAAATGTCAGGCTAACTGCTAAGAATACAGAGAGGATAAGCCTAGAGATCCTATCCACAAGGAACTTACATAGACCTAATATATATATATATATATATATATATACCCAAAACCGAAACCAAACCCATCGCCGTCAAGTTGATTCCAACTCATAGCAACTCTATAAGATAGAGTAGAACTGCCCCATAGGGTTTCCAAGGCTGTGGTCTTTACAGAAGCAGACTGCCACATCTTTCTCCACAGAGCATCTGGTGGGTTCCAACCACTGATCTATTGGTTAGCAACCAAGCACTTTTAACCACTGCACTACCAGAGCCCTGGTGGCACAGTAGTTAAGAGCTCAGCTGCTAACCAAAAGGTCAGCAGTTTGAATCCACCAGCCACTCTTTGGAAACCCTATGGGTTAGTTCTACTCTGTTCTGTAGGGTCACTATGAGTCGGAATTGACTCGACGGCAATGGTTTTCACTGGTATATATATATATGTATATATATATATATATATAACATACTTATTATAATAATATAAATATATAAATAAAATATAATTTCAATATAACATAACATAATATAATATAGAAAATGAGAAATAGCATGAGCCCACTACATATACATCAGTACCTTGAGCATTCCGAGGGACAGGGGTCAGTTCATTCTAGGGTTATCAGAGAAGATTTTGTGAAGGTAGTGAACTCTGAGCTGAGTTGTAACAAAGGGTAAAATGTGGATATGTGGAGATAGGGAGGGAGGGCTAGTGGAGACGTAACCAAACACACAGTTAGAAGAATATGAGTTACTCACGAAAGAACATTCATTGAACATTCACTGGGTCAGCACCTGCAGCTCCTAGGGATACAGTGGTGAGCATGAAGGTGACCCTGCCTTCAAAGAGCTTCCCACTTAATGGCAACATAGATAATAATTGGGGGGCTGTGAGTAGAGTGTGATAACCACTATCATCAGCGGGAGAAAAGGGTGCTATGAGGGCACAGAGAAGGGGCACCCAGCCACTCTGGGGAGGAGACAGTTAGAGACGGGCTCCCGGAGGAAGATGTATAAGATGAATCCCAAAAAACAACAAGTTCTCCAAGCAAAATAGGGGAAATGAGCATTTCAGGCAGAAGAAACTAACTAGACCCAAAGGCAAGTAGGTTTGCAGGTTAAAAGGAGAAGGTTGAAGGAAGGGGAAGCACGAGCTGAGTCACCTGCTCAGAGAAGGCAGGACATGGAGGGATTTGAGGTTTGAGGAGAATGAAGATGTGGGGATGATCTGTGTTGGTCAACGGCAGGGACAGCTCATGAGGGAAGCTTCCAGGTGTGTCAGGCGGCTCTGAGGGCCCAGCTGAAGCTAGAAACTATGAACTTTTGGGTGAATTTATTCTAGCCATGCTCAGGAGGCCCGAAGAAGGCAGTCAAATTGCTCTGGAGTTGGGGTTTTGCAGGAGGGAGGTGGATGGTCATCGTTCAGGGGAGTTGGAGATTTCCATCAGACTATGGGAACACAGGAAGTGGGGGAAGGCGAGTGACATAGATACAGGTAGAGAACAGATGGAGTGGGAGCTCCTAGGTGAGAGAGCAAGAAAGATAGATTAGCCAGAGTAGAAGTGTTTGAACCATCCCAGGAGATGACAAGGACCAAGTGTGGCATGGTATTGGGTGGCTGGAGTAGAGTGGGGAGAAGGTCAAGGAACTGATTGGAAATGGGGAGGATGGGCTGCCCAGTGGGGCCCCACAGGCACACAGGGCGCTGTAGGACCTCGGGAGGAAAGAGTATGTGGGCCAGGTGCCAAGGTCAGTCTTCATGGAATGGGGGCAGACGGAAGTGACCAGACCCCGAGATACTTGGGGGAAGAGAATGAGCAGCCTGTACTGCTGACCAGAAGGGCTGGTCCTCATGGGATGGCAGCAAAGACCCGACTCACTCCAGAAATGGAAAGGGGGCCAGTATTCCTGGAGGCTGGTGATGGGCTCGGGAGAGGCTGGCAGGGGCTGGACCACCAAAGCCTCACAGGCCATCAGTGATAACCCGCTGATCAGTGCTCCAGCCCCCTCCCCTGTGTGGTTCCCTGGAGAGCAGAGTGGAGCTCACTTGGCCTGGATCTGGGTCCGCAAGCAGGGCCAGCCAGTCCCCGTGTGTAATTTGCACCACATGGTGCTTAAAAAATGGCGTTGAACTAGGTGCCCGTATTTAAATTCCACAAACACTGCGTGTAGGTGCAGTCAATTCCAACCAGGTAAAGATGACCCAATAAGCAAGGTATACACAGGCTTACTTGTGCTTTCTTACTAATCTGTAGTGCACAGTTTCACCTGTTTTTCACCCATCTTTTGCCATGTGAAATTGTGCACTACAGATTAGTAAGTAAACACAATTACGCCCGTACGTACTTTGCTCACTGGTTAATCTGCCCGATTCCAACTCATAGCAACCCCCTGTGACAGAGTAGAACTGCCCCACGGGGTTTCCTAGGCTGTAATCTTTACAGCAGCAGATCGCCACGTCTTTCTCTCCCAGAGCCTATGGGTGGGTTTGAACCACCAACCTTTCAGTTACCAGCCAGGTGCTTTACCATTGCACCACCAGGGCTCCTTTAAATTCCACATAAGAATCCAGATTTCCTGCTTCTCTTGAATGCTCTGAAGATCTAGCAACACTGCCTGTGTTCATTCATTTAGCACATACTTATCAAGCCTCTGTGCCAGGCGCTGTTGTCAGCTCTGAGAACACAGCGGTGAACACAACACAGGGACAGTCCTGGTCCTCTCGGAGTTTATCCTCTGGTTCCTGTCCACCCCACCCACCCCCCACACACACAGGGCACCAATTCCTTGTCGCTGAATGGCAGTGCCCCTACTGATAAGGCACGCACACACACACACACACACACACACACACACACACACCCGTTGCACACCTGCATGTCAACTGTGGGCGGTGTTTTCGATCCCCTGGTCCACCCCAGCTCCTTAACTTTACAACCAGGAACAGAGGGCAGTATGACCTGCTCAAGCAAACCCCAGTGGAAATCACAATACTTCATAGGAAGCAATATGGCCAGATCTGAGGTCGTCTCACTCCACGTGACTCTCCTGGAAGGCCTATTGCATGAAGCCCATTTCCCAGGTGGGGAGGAGGAGGCTGAGGAAGGCAGGGAACTTGCCCAAGCAGAGGCTGGAATCGTCAGATTGTCGATACCCACACCAGCGCAGTTTCCGAGCCCCCAGGCAGGATTGTCTGAGCAAAGGCCCTGTGGCACCCTGGCAAGCCTTCAAGCAGGAGTGCTGCTGTTACTCTTGTTGTTTGCTGCCCTCAAGGCAGCCCCTGACTCATGGCGACCCCACACACAAGGGACAAAATGCTGCCCGGTCCTGCCCCATTCCCACATTCAGTTGCAGATAGGATCACTGTGATCAACAGTTTTCATTGGTTGATTTTTGAAAGTAGATCACCAGGCCTTTCTTCCTAGTTCATCATAGCCTGGAAGCTCTGCTGAAACCTGTTCAGCACCATAGCAACATGCAAGCCTCCACTGACAGGCGGTAGCTGTGCGTAACGTACCCTGGTTGGGAATCGATCCCAGGTCTCCTGCGTGAAAGACGAGAATTTGACCACTGAGCCACCACTGCCCCTTCAGGCAGGAATTCCAAAAAAAAAAAGAAAACCAAACCCATTGCCACTGAATTGCCACTGAGTGATTCCAACTCACAGCGACCCTGCAGGACAGAGCAGAACTGCCTCATAGGATTTCCAAGGAGCAGCTGGTAGATTCGAACTGCCAACCTTTTGGTTAGCAGCCAAGCTCTTAACCACTGCACCACCAGGGCAGGAATAGAGGACTAGATTTCCAGATGGGAACCAGAAAGAGAAAACAATACCCAGTCTCCCCGTTGCTCTGTGTGAACTGACCCAAACATGTGACTTTCCTTCTTTCTCCATCTGTGTGACGCTTGTGGCTTAGAAACCTCCTTTCTAGGGATTGCAAAAACCAACCCCACCTTCTTGAAGAAGGTGCTGGCCTAAGAAATCACCGAACATTGCTCATCGTTCTGTGGCTTAACGGTAGACAGCAACGGTAGACAGTCTTTGAGAAGTCAGACATGTGATTTATGGACACAGGTCACATTTACCAAACCACAAACCCACACATTCGGACCTTCTATTGGGAGGACCGATGACTCACTTGCAGGGGGATAAATGCCTGCTTGGGTTAAAACGGTCGGTGCCACGGGAGAAGTCAATATGTCCGAACCCCTGTGGATCTGGCTGAAGTGCTCACCTGGCATATGTCACACCTGGGGCCAGGCCCAGGCCTCACCTAGCAGTGCTAACACCAGAGTGGAGGGGTGAGTTAGCAGGTGGTCTCTGGCCACCGCTGCTGGAACCCCACACAGTCTCCTTCTTTCTCTCTGAGAAGGACCAAATAGGGGCACTTCAGCCACTTCCAGTTGTGGTCAGTCCTGGGCCTCAGTCAGTGAGTCAACAGCCGCGCTTGAGCCTCTTACTGCTCTGCGTGGTGGGAACGGAGTGGCCGCCGCCACCTCCTGCCCCTGCCCATCCATCACAGGACTGATTCGCTAAGCCTGCACCCCAGCTGAAAGACTCCAAATGTTGCAATGGACATGCGTAGGTTCTTGATCTCTGGAGATGAGTCATGGGCTTGATGAGAGCCAGTGGGAGGCAGACCCCAGACACACTCCTGCTGCCACCCCCTACTCCCCCACCACGCCTCCAGATGCCTCAGGGTCAGGCAGGAGGCTGGGATCCAGGCTGACTCGAGCCCTCGGTTCCCAGCAAGCTCCTCCCTGGCCTCTGCACACTTTTAGTCCCTTTCTGCTGTTCCTCGCTCCCACCACCCCACAGTGGGTGCCCAAGAAGGCAGGGCAGGGCTGGGGTTCCCGGTACCCAGCCCCTTTCCAGACCCTGGATTCCCTCTGAGCACCCTCACACCTCACCTGAAGGCTAGTGACGAGTGCAGTGTGGTATGGTCTGGAGGGCAGGGGTCTCTGAGTCAGGCGCAGCACATTCCAAACCTCCTCCCCCATCATGGAGCCTGGGAACATCATACAGCCTGCGCATCCCATTTATGAAATGGGACAGATACCAGAATTCTCTCACTGAGTTGTGAAATTTCAGTGACTTTATGGGCTGCCTCTTGCCCGTTTTAGAAAGAGAGAGTCCTTGGATGGTGCACCATAACACACTCTGCTGCTAACTGAAAGGTTAGAGGTTAGAGGGTCAAGTCTACCCACAGGCACCTCGGAAGAAAGGCCTGGTGATCTACTTCCAAAAAATCAGCCATTGAAAACCCTATGGAGCACAATTCTACCCTTACACACATGGGGGCACCATGACTCAGAGTCAACTTGACAGCAACTGGTTTAATGAGTGAAATAAAAAGACAGGGAAGGAAAGACGAAAAGGAGGCAGGGAAGGAGGACGGAAATGTATGTGACCATCGGGATGCGTCTGGCCCACAGTAAGACTCCACAAGCATTTTCTCCTGTGAGCTAGAAGAGGCTTGAATATCATCGAGATGAGCACATGCAAAGCTAGTGCAATGTGAACAAGGTTGGTGAATTGTATCAAGCAGCGTCCATGTCCTGGTTGGGATGTTGTACTACATTTACCATTGGGGCAAACTGGATGAAGAGCACAAGGGATCTCTCTGTATCACTTCATACAACTACACGCAAATCTACAATTATTTCAAAATAAAAAGTTTAAAAAAGAAAATATCATCAAGTTCAAACCCTTCCCCCATTTTACGAATGAGGAAACTGAGGTCTAGAGATAGGCAGAGACTTGACAAGGTCCAGACCTCCTAGAACTGCTGGTAAGCCTTGGTTTCAGGTCTCAGGGCTCTGAGCTCAGAGAAGCCTGAGTGCCCGAGTCCCATCATCTCACTTTCCCTCTTCGGCAAGTCCCATGTGGAGTGTCCTTGATCAGGGCTGATCCTCCTATGCCTGGGGTTGGATGGGAGGCAGTGAGCAGAAAGCCAGGCTGCATGATTCGTTGTTCTAATGGGCTGTCCTGGGCATTGTAGGATGTTTAGCAGCATCTCTGGCCTCCTCCCACCGATGCCAGTAGTATCCCCCCCAACCCCTGCCCAGTTGTGACAAAGAAAAATGTCTCCACACAAAGGGCCACATAAACCAGAGAGTGCATCAGCCTGAGACCAGCAGAACTAGATGGTGCCCAGCTACCACCAGTGTCCGCCCTGACAGGGAACACAACAGACAGTCCCTGATGGAGCAGGAGAAAAGTGGGGTGCAGAACTCAAATCTAGTAAAAAGACCAGACTTAATGGTCTGACTGAGACTGGAGGAACCCCAGAAAGCGTGACCCCCAGACTCTCTGTCAGGCCAGAACTAAAACCATTCCAGAGGCCAATCCTTCAGACAAAAATTAGACGGGACTATGGGAAATAAAATGATACTCGTGAAGAGTGTGCTTCTTAGCTGAAGTAGATACAGGAGACTAAATGGGCAGCTTCTGTCCGGAGGTGAAATGAGAAGGCAGAGAGGGTCAGGAGCTGGTTGACTGGACATGGGAAATCAGGGGTGGAAAGGAGGAGTGTGCTGTCACAGTATAGGGAGAGCAATTAGGGTCACACAACAATGTATGTATAAATTTTTGTGTAAGAGACTAACTTGAATTGTAAACTTTCACTTAAAGTACAACAATAAAATAAAAAAAGAAAAATGTCTCCAGATGTGGCCAAGTGTCCCCTGGGGGCAAAATCACCCCAGTCCTCCCATCTGAGAACACCGCTGAGATGATCTGATCCAGCTATTCAGCAGTGCCTCAAGGAAAAGCCTGTGGGCTAGGGAGACTTCTTGGAGGTGGTAGGTCTTGAGTCCTTGGAGGATTGAACTTAACAAAGGGAAGGAGGAGACATGGTGTTGGACAAGCACAAGAAAGGGGAGGTGAACCCTGGACAAGCACAAGAAAAGGGAGGACAACCACCACCCAATGCTGGGAATCATGGCCTAGGCAAGTTGATACACATTTTGGGGGGACACAATTCAATCCATAACACATTGCATTAAGATATTGTTTAATCTTGATTACTGATCTGGTGCCCTCCACCCTTAAATTTTGCACCTGAAGGGAGTGCCTCCCTTGCCTCCCCTAGTCCTCGCCCTGAGTCAGGGGACTGGGCTGGGGGGCTGTATTTCCAGTAGAGGAACATAGCAGATAAGCGTAAGAAGGATTCTGTTTCAGATTCATCTATAGACCCCCCCTTAGGGAAAACAATAACGAAAGTTTTTGCAGGTGCAAGGAGAGGGCAGCCAGACAGGAGGACAGCCAGACAGGAGGACAGCCAGACAGGAGGACTGCACAAACAATGGAAGGAATGATGAAATAGCCAAGCATATCAAGCCTCTCAGGCCGCCTCTCGCACACACTGCACCTGCAGTAAGTGTTTGCTGATATCATGATCCACCGCCTGTCAGTCGGTCAGACTGGGGTGGCTTGGGTGTTGCTATGATGCTGGAAGCTCTGCCATCAGTATTTCAAAAACCAGCAGGGTCACTCATGGTGGACAGGTTTCAGCAGAGCTTCCAGGCTAAGACAGACTAGGAGGAAAGGCCTGGTGATCTACTTATAAAATTAGCCAATGGATCATGACAGAACACTGTTCAATATAGTGCTGGAAGATTAGCCTCCTAGGTTGGAAGACACTCAAAATACACAGTGGCCACAGCAATAGACTCAACAATAGCATAGCAGTGATGGTGAAGATAGCACAGGACCAGACAATGTTTCGGACTGTTGTACATAGGGTCGCCATGAGGCAGAACCAATTCAGCAGCAACTAACAACGTCATTATAGCAGAATCTCTCCCCGAGTCCAAGAAGTGACATAGGTCTACGACAACTCGCTGTTACTGATTTTGGAGAAAACACCCCCAGCCCAAGCCTTGTGCTTCTCCCAGTGTTATTTTCCCCATTCCAAGCTTGTGAATGGGGGAGAGGTGAGATTAGAAAACGGTGAGCAAAGGAAGGGCAACATCCATAAAGAACAAAGGATCAACATTTTAAGTAAAGACAGGATCCACCATGACCTGGGACAGCGTGAGGCAAGGTGAGCATGCCAGTGCTGGGTGGGCCCCTGTCTTCATTTAAAGTCTTGTTATTTTGTTCACTGTGGATTTCACATTAATTTTGATTTTTCTAAGCATTGCTGTCTTAGTTATCTGGTGCTACTGTAACAGAAATACCACAAGTGGATGCCTTTAACAAAGAGAAATTTATTCTCTCACAGTTTAGGAGGCTAGAAGTCTGAGTTCAGGGCACCAGCTCCAGGGGAAGGCTTTCTCTCTCTGTTGGCTCTGGAGGAAGGTCCTTGTCATCAATCTTTCCCTGGCCTAGGAGCTTGTCAGCACAGGGATCCCAGGTCCAAAGGACCCACTCTGCTCCTGGCACTACTTTCTTGTTGGTATGAGGTCCTTCTGTCTCTCTGCTCACTTCTTTCTTTTATATCTCAGGAGAGATTGACTCAAGACACGACCTGATCTTGTAAATTGAGTCCTGCCTTATAAACATAACTGCCTCTAATCCTGCCTCATTAACATCATAGAAGTAGGATTTGCAACACGGGAAAATCACATCAGATGACAAAATGGTGGACAACCACCCAATGCCGGGACTCATGGCCTAGGTAAGTTGTTACACATTTTGGGGGGACACAATTCAATCCATAACACATTGCATTAAGATATTGTTTATCTTGATTACTGATCTGGTGCCCTCCACCCTTAAATTTTGCACCTGAAGGGAGTGCCTCCCTTGCCTCCCCTAGTCCTCGCCCTGAGTGGGGGGACTGGGCAGGGGGGCTGTATTTCCAGTAGAGGAACCTAGCAGATAGGTGTAAGAAGGATTCTGTTTCAGATTCATCTATAAACACCCCTTAGGGAAAACAATAACGAAAGTTCTTTATCTGAATATAAAGCATATTTCTATTCTCTCATCCCCCAAATATTCCCTTATCAATCTGTTGTAAAACCTCTGCAGGGGGCAATTTCCCAAGCCTCAGGAATGAGAGAGGCGCCTGGTGGGTATTACCACAAGCCCGCTCTTTACAGAGAGAAATTAAGCGTGAAATAAAATGGCATTTTTATTTTTTAAGCAGTGTCCTCAACCAAGAGGACATTGTCACAGACAAGCCTTGTGAAAGGGCTAAAACAGTTAGGATTTTTCCAAGCCCTTCCCATGGCGAGTGGGGTCAGAATTTTCCCAGGCTAGGATTCCAAACCAAAGTGCCATTCTGGTAGCGTGGGCGCCCCCTGCTGGTAAAAAGGGCAGATTGCTGTTTCCCCAGAAAAGATTTGGCTACTCTTCAAAGCAAGCTTTTTACACCAGCCAAGGACTTCTTGTCTCCCAACACCCTCCTTGATTTTATTTCAAAATACACCCAAGATGCACCCTTCAAATCAAATCCCCCTGTAACTAGACAATCTTAAACATCAGACTAAAAGCAAGCCAACACCCTTAGCCACCCAAAGGCAGCCCTGAGCTCATTGCTTAGCGCCCAGGAAGGCGTCCAATGGCCGTGGGTCAGACCAGACAGTGTCTTCAGAGCCAGGGATTCCAATTCTAAAACTGCTCTGGGGGGGGTTATGCTCCTTTCCCCAGCTTCACAAATCACAACTCAGTGTCTCTCAGGAGTAAAACAAACCAATTTACATTTATAAGGAACAAATGGCTGGAAAGATGAGCTGTATCTAATCTGCTCTATATCACAGTTTGATGCCTTCCCACTGGGTTTCAAGCTCTCCAAGAGCAAACACTGCACCTTCTCTGTTTCTCTAGCAGGGGGCCTTGCACGTAGTAGGCATTCAGAAAGCAGTAAAAATAATAATATCTAACACCTGATACTTACTATGTGTCAGCACTGTTACAAGCACTTTGCATATGTTAACTCATGTAATCCTCCTGCTGTTAGTTGCCCGGGTGTCGGCTACAACTCATGGCAACCTTATGTATACCAGAAGGAAACATCTTCTGGTCCTGCGCCATCTTCACGAACGCTGGCATGTTTGAGTCCATTGTTGCGGCTATTGTGTAGTGCCTTCTAACCTAGGGGACTCATCTCCCAGCACTATTTTGGATGATATTCTTTTTTAAAAAAATAATAATAATATTTTATTGCGTTTTCAGTCAAGGTAGTTTAGTAGTTTCTGTTCTCATTCAACAATTTCTACACAAGTTGTTCAGTGACATTGGTTACATTCATCCCCATGTGTGAACATTCTTGATGTTTCCATTCTGGTTGTTTCATTTCCATTCATCTAGTTTCCCTGTCCCCCTTATATTCTCATCTTTTTGTTGTTGTTGTTTGTTCGTTTTTATTGTACTTCAGATGAAGCTTTACAGGACAAACTAACTTCTCATTAAAAGTTAGTACACATGTTGTTTCATGACATTGGTTAACAACCCCATGATATGTCAACACTCTCCCTTCTCAACCTTGGGTCCCCTATTACAAGCTTTCCTGTCCCCTCCTTCCTTCTAGTCCTTGTCTCTGGGCTGGTGTGCCCCTTTAGTCTCGTTTTGTTTTATGGGCCTGTCTAATCTTTGGCTGAAGGGTGAACCTCAGGGGTGACTTTATTACTAAGCTATAAGGGCGTCCGGGGGCCATACTCTCGGGGTTTCTCCAGTCTCTGTCAGACCAGTAAGTCTGGACTTTTCTTGTGAGTTAGAATTTTGTTCTACATTTTTCTTCCAGCTCTGCCCAGGACCCTCTATTGTAATCCCTGTTAGAGCACTCAGTGGAGGTAGCCGGGAACCATCTAGTTGTACTGGACTCAGTCTGGTGGAGGCCGTGGTACTCATGGTCCATTAGTCCTTTGGACTAATCTTTCCCTTGTCTCTTTAGTTTCTTCATTCTCCCTTGCTCCAGAAGGCGTGTGTCATGGATTGAGCTGTGTCCCCCAGAAATATCTGTCAACCTGACTAGGTCATGATTCCCAGTATTTTATGACTGTCTATCATTTTATCATCTGATGTGATTTCCCTATGTGTTGTAAATCCTATCACTATGATGTAATAAGATGTATTAGCAGCAGTTTTATTGATGAGATCTACAAGATTAGATAGTGTCTTAGGCCAATCTCTTGAGATATAAAAGAGAGAAGGGAGCAGAGGGACTGGGGACCTGATACCACCAAGAAAGCAGTGCTGGGAGCAGAGCCCATCCTTTGGACCTGAAGTTCCTGCCCTGAGATGCTCTCAGACCAAGGGAAGATTGATGACAAGGACCTTCCTGTAGAGCCAACAGAGACAGAAAGCCTTCCCCTAGAGCTCATGCCTTGAATTTGAACTTGTAGCCTACTAGACTGTGAGAGAATAAATTTCTCTTTGTTGAAGCCATCCATTTGTGGGTATTTCTATTATAGCAGCACTAGGTGACTAAGACACAGTTTGGTACTGAGAATGGGGTGCTGCTCTAACAGATAACTAACTTGTGGAAGTGGTTTTGAAATTGTGAATGGATAGAGGACTGGCAGCAGCAGAGGACTGGCAGCAGCAGAACCAGGAGACCAGTGCCAGATAGCACTGGAGCCAACCCACGGTGGGGGAGAGCTGAGTGCCTTTGCGCAGGAGGCTTCTTGGCGGAGTAGAGTGTATCTGAGTACTTATTGGTGGATCTAGGCTTGCCAACCCATGGAGCAAGAGAGCTGAGTGCCTTCCAGCTGAAGTTTACTGGCAGAGTGGGGTTCTTCTAGACACTGATTGGTGGAGCTACAGAGCTTTGGAACACTTGCCCTAGCAGGGCTGCTGTAGGCAGTGAGGCCCCAAAGGCCAAGAGGCCAAGAAACCAGGAAGCAGAAGCTGAAAAGACAAGTAACACAGGAAGCCAAGCTGCCTCAGTCTCAAATGTATGGCCAAGACCTCTGGGGTTTCTAAGGGTGGATTTGCCACTCAGATGGACTAGGAGAATGGGGTACACCTAAAGCCAAGGGAGCAGAGTTTCCATCCCAGTGGGCCTGGAAGGCAGAGCTAAAGCGCAGGGCCAAGGGTCCTCGGCTCAGAATCCGGAGAGTGTGGCCAATACCTAGAGTCTGGAGGGCAGGGCCATTGTGTAAATTCTCTCAGAGAACAGAGGATTATTTGCAAAGCCTTGAGGGCTAATGTAATGTGTTCTGCTGACTTGCCTGGTGCCTGTTATGCCTTCTTTCCCTCCAGTTTCTCCCATTTGTAATAGAAATGCCTAGCTTGTGCCTGTTCTGCCATTGTACTGTGGAAGCAGATCACTAGTATTCTAGATTTCACAGATGAAGAGGAATTTTTGGATTCTGGACTTGGAGTTGATTTAAGACTTTTGCTATGATATGATGGAGTGAATATGTTTTACATGTGGCAAGGGCATGAATTTGGGGGGGCTTCCCCTGGAGCTAACATCCTGAATTTGGACTTGTAGCCTACTAGACTGTGAGAGAATAAATTTCTCTCTGTTAAAGCCATCCGCTTGTGGTATTTCTGTTAGAGCAGCACTAGATGACTAAGATAGGGTGAGACCAGTGAAGTATCTTAGATGGTCACTCACGGGGTTTTAATACCCCAGACGCTACTCACCAAAGTAGAATATAGAACATTTTCTTTATATACTATGTTATGCCAATGAGTCCCATGGTCCCCATAGCCCTCAACCCAGCAATCTGGTTCCTCAGGGAGTTTGGATGTGTCCATGGAGCTTCCATGACCTTTCCTTGTACAAGTTGTGCTGGCTTCCCCAGTATATTGTCTACTGTCTTACCTTTCACCGAAGTTACCACTTATCTATTGTCTATTTAGTGTTTTTCCACCCCCACCCGTCCCCTCCCTTGTAACCAACAAAGATTGTTTCTTTCTATGTGTAAACCTTTTCATGAGTTTTTATAGTAGTGGTCTTATACAATATTTGTCCTTTTGTGATTGACTTATTTCACTCCGCATAATGCCGTCCATATTCATCCATGTTGTGAGATGCTTCGCAGATTCATATTGTTCTTTATCGTTGCGTAGTACTCCATTGTGTGTATGTACCATAGTTTGTTTATCCATTCATCTGTTGATGGGCATCTAGGTTGTTTCCATGTTTTTTTGCTGTTGTGAACAATGCTGCCATGAACATGGGTGTGCGTATGTCTATTCATGTGACAACTCTTATTTCTCTAGGATATATTCCTAGGAATGGGATTGCTGGATCGTATGGTATTTCTATTTCTAGCTGTCTAAGGAAGTGTCATATCGTTTTCCAAAATGGTTGTATCATTTTGCATTCCTACCAGCAGTGTATAGGAGTTCTGGTCTCCCCACAGCCTCTCCAACATTTATTTTCTGTTTTTTTGATTTTCGGACAATATCCTGTTGGGATCCATAAGATTTTCATTGACAAATTTTCAGAAGTAGATCACTAGGCCTTTCTTCCTAGTTTTTCGTAGTCTGGAAGCTCCACTGAAACTTATCCACCATGGGTGACCCTGCTGGTATTTGAAATACCAGCTGCATAGCTTCCAGCATCACAGCAACACAAAAGCCACCACTGTACAATACTGACCAGACAGGTAGTAGATAATCCTCATAACAACGTATCTCTATTTTGTGGATGAAGAAACGGAAGCACAGAGAGGTTATGTAACTTCCCCAAGGCCACACAGCTAACAAGTAGTGGAGCCTGGATTCAGCCCCAGGCAGCCTGACTCTAAAATCTTTGTTCTCAGCAGATTACTGTGGATCCCAGATTTATCTACACACTAGTCACCTGGGGAGCTGCAAGCGCTAGGTCCCAGAGGCTGTGACTGAATTAGTCTTGGGTGTGGCCTGAGCTTTGGGAGGTTTCCAAGATCCCCAGGTGATTCTAATGTGCTGGCAAATTTTGGGAACTGATACATTGCACCATCCAGCAAATGTTTATTGGATTTCATTTGTTTGCTCCTTGTGGAACTGCTTTCAGGAATATAAACAAGCCCAGGAGGAAAAAAAAAATCCTACTCTGGCAGTAGCAAACTACCTTGGAGTGCAACTGATTGTAATTCTAATAGAGTCTGTTGTAAGAGACTGTGCTAAGGTCTGGAGTCAGGCATTCTTAGATTCAAATTCTAAATTGGCTGCTTTAGAGCCGCACAGAGCAGAAATTGGCTAGGTGTTCACCAGCCCAGATTTCCTTCCTTCCTAGACACAGAGCCAGACTGCATTGACCAGGTTCTGTTGAAGCTAGGTGGGACCACACGACAAAATTCTGACCAACAGAATGTGGGCAAAGTGATGCTTGCTTCTCCTGGTCCTGCATGAAAGTCATCCTCCTCCTCTCTCTTCCTGGGCAAAGTCCCCGCAAAGGATGCTGAGGTCCCAGGGAGTAGGGAGCCCCAAGATGGAAGGAGCCTGGGTGTGTCTATCACTGCTTGGAGGAGAGCTGCCAGAAGTTCCGGAACACCAGCCTGGCTTTATGCAAATGAGGAATAAGCTATTTTTGTTACATCACTAAGGTTTGGGAGTTTATCTGTCATTAGTGACTAAAACCAATAAACCCTATGTGTGTCAGACAGAGCTGTGCTCCGTAGGGTTTTCAATGGCTGATTTTTCAGAAGCAGACTACCAGGCATTTCTTCTGAGACTCTTCTGGGTAGACTCCAGCCTCCAGCCTTTCTGTTAGCAGCCCAGCAGCCAAGCATGTTAACCATTTGCACCACCTGCGCTCTCCATTAGCAACTAGTGTTCTTTAAGTAGTATATTGTGCAGCGCTGGGTAGGTTACTCATCCTAAACCTCAGCTTTGTCAATGGCAAAGTGAATATAATAATACAAATGCAAATAAAATCATGCAGGAGTACGGGGTACTTTTCACTTGCCCCTGCAAACCACTCTCCACCCCTCTCCCCCCTCTCCACTCCAGGCCCTTTGCCCCAGGGGCTCCAGCCGGAAATGGGAGGGCGGGGGAACAGTGAGGGTGCGCGTTTACTCCTGGGGCCCACTCTGGCTCCGCTCCTCTACCGAAGGCCACAGCCCATCAAACAGCCCTCTCCCCCAGCATCTCAATCCTCCCCTGGGAATCACTCCTTCCTGTGTCCTCCAGGCCCGGGTGTGGGACTTATCGTTGCTTCGGCTCCCATAATAGACTTTGAGCAAGTTACCTGGCCTCTCTGAACCTCAGTCTCCTCATCTGGAGCACAGGGCTTATAGTAACTGCCTCTCAGGGTGGCTCGAAAGAAGGAGGGGGCATCCTGTTCCCTTCCCATCAAGGAGAGCTGTAAAAGGCAAGATACAAGACTCATATCCTGGGACTCAGGCCCAGGACAGGCCCAGAGCTGAAAGTGGTAGACAGAAGAGGCTATCCATCCCTACTGGCCCAGAGAGAGCCCAAGAGGTGCCTGTGGGCTTCTCTGACCCCTGCCCACATGTGCCAAGTAGTCCCTTCCATAAACCCAATCAGTCAGCCCAAGGGGCCATCTGTTTCCTGCCAGGAGCCTGGCTGATATCCATTGGATACTTCATGGAGAGCTGAGCAGAACAGTAGTCACGTAGCAAATATTCAACAAATGTTGGTTATTGTTACTGTGACCCTAATACTCCCCAGCACATTTTCTCCTTTTCAGAATGGGCAATTGAGAGCTTAACATAACCAACGCCTTGATGAACCTATGTTTTTTCTGCCTGCCTTCTCCTTTCCGCATACCTTTGTTAATGACTTTGTTTTGCTCTGTCAGGCCACCTGTGACTTACCACCCCCCACAGGAAGATTAGTGCCCAGATGTCTGGCATGTATATCTTTAGCCTGATAAGGAGATGTCCAGCATGTATCTCTTTACTCTGATAAAGAGTCTCTTGTAATTACCTTGTAATGAATAACTCATCTGGCCATACCATCTGCGGGCTACAAAGACACTTCTAACCTTCGTAAAAATCATACATAAGCTCTAATGTAAAAATGTCTTTGGGGACTCCATAGAGACAGCCTGCATTGCTGCTGGACTCCCCGTTGGTGACCACCTCCTAAATAAACTTTCTCTCTCTTACTGACTTGGCTCGACTACTCCAGGGCATGGACCCTAATCAGGCAACATTACTACTGTCAAATAAAAACCACACCCAGACTTTGGTAGGGAGAAGATTTATTCAGAAAGAAAAAGGGGAAGGGACTATTGTAGCAGTAGGGGAGGGGGCTACTACAACAGGGAAAACATTCCCCCATAAATAAGATCTGCAAGCGTCTCCAAGAGATAGGGTAAATAGTGTTTTTCTTTTCTGGAACCTGAGCATAAACAACGATAGGAAAAACCCAGGGGTAGGGAAGTAGGGTGAGCAGGTGACTTCATGGATAGTAAATCAGAACGTTTTATGTTGCGGCCAGCCTGTTCTCTGGGAGGGGTCCTTAAACTGGGGTAGTGCATTGGCTCAGGTGAGAGTGGGCCAACAGGGACTTGGGGAAGGAGAGAAGATTCACCCAGAGTTTGGTGAACAAGCGCTTTGTTTCCGATTGATTAGTGGGGACGAGCAATTCAGTTACTCATTCTTGAAGCAAGGAATGGGAATTTGGAGGGTACCCTGGTGGCGTAGTGGTTAAGAGTTCGGCTGCTAACCAAAAAAGGTCAGCAGTTCAAATCCACCAGGAGCTCCTTGGAAACCCTAATGGGTAGTTCTACTCTGTCCTATAGGGTTGCTATGAGTCAGAATCAACTCGACGGCAACGTGTTTGGGTTTTTTTCGTTTGGTGTCTAGCCTTGTTATAGGGAAACAGAGACGTCCCTGAGTCTTAGATCTAAGTCACATATATGGGAAGAGTGGTTCTTTGCAGCAAGCGCCTTCCAAACACAAAGGGTAGGGGGATTTCTTTAACCACCGCTGTTTTTCAGGATCACAGGATTAAGACAATTCAATGTTAACACTAGTATTATTGCCAAAGCCAAGAAAAAGGGAAATTGCGTTGAATCAAGGACATCGGCAAGTACTAATCACATGATCTTGGGCAAATAACTTCACCTTCTGAAGTATGAATATATATTTTAAAATGAGGCTTTTTTTTTTAAGAGAGGGGTGCTATTATGGTGGTACAGTGGTTAAGCACTCAGCTGCTAACCAAAAGATTGGCAGCTCAAACCCACCCACATCTCCACAAGAGAAAGACCTGGTGATCTGCTCCTGTAAAGATTACATCCAAGAAAACCCTATGGGGCAGCTCTACTCTGCCACATGGGGTCACTATGAGTTGGGATCAAATCAACAGCACCCAACAACAACTTCTTGAGGTGGCAGCTGATCTGATCTGCAGACAGTAGCCTTTAAGCTGAGATAGGGAGAAGCCAGACAAGGAGAAAGAAATGTGGGAGGTCTCTAAGGCTCTTGTTCTTACTGGTGGCTGCACATTATTTTCACCAGGGAAGCTTTCAGCCCAGTGGTTCTCAATAGGGGGCAATTTTGTCCCCAGAGGACATTTGGCAATGTATGCAGACATTTTTGGATATCACAACTGGGGGGAGGAAGGGTGTGCTATCAGCCTTTAGTGGGTAGAGGCCAGGGATGCTGCTAAATATCCTACAATGCACTGGACAGCCCTGACGACGAAGTATCACACAGCCCCAAATGGCAAGAACGCTGCAGAGAAATGTTTATTAGTGGTTACCAGGGGCAGGAGGGAGGGAGACCAGGGGGTTCATTGTTTGGGAAGCAGTGAGTTTCTATTTATGGTGATGGGAAATTTGGCAACGGAGATTGGTGATGGTTGCACACATGATTAATGGAATTGATGTCACTATGCTAAATTGATGTCACTAAACTGTATACACGAAAAACGCTGAACTGGCAAATGTTGTGTTATGGATATTTTTACAACAACAACACAAAATAGTGCTTCAACCAAATTACTGGGCTAAGGACTGTGGGGACCATGGTCTCGGGGGACATCTAGCTCAATTGGCATAACATAGTTTATAAAGCAAATGTTCTACATTCTACTTTGGTGAGTAGCGTCTGGGGTCTTAAAAGCTTGTGAGCGGCCATCTAAGATACTCCACTGGTCTCACCCCGTCTGGAGCAAGAGAGAATAAGGAAAACCAAAGACACAAGAGCAAGATTAGTCCAAAGGACTAATGGACCGCAAGTACCACGGCCTCCACCAGACTGAGTCCAGCACAACTAGATGGTGTCCGGCTACCACCACCGACTGCTCTGACAGGGATCACAATAAAGGGTCCCAGACAGAGCTGGAGAAAAATGTAGGACAAAATTCTAACTCACAAAAAAAGACCAGACTTACTGGTCTGACAGAGACTGGAGAAACTCCACGAGTATGGCCCCCAGGCACCCTTTTAATTCGGTACTGAAGTCACTCCTGAAGTTCACCCTTCAGCCAAAGATTAGACAGGCCCATAAAACAAAACGAGACTAAATGGGCACACCAGCCCAGGGACAAGGACTAGAAGGCAGGAGGGGACAGGAAAGCTGGTAATAGGGAACCCAAGGTCGAGAAGGGGAGAGTGTTGACGTGTTGTGGGGTTGGCAACCAATGTCACAAAACAATATGTGTACTAAGTGTTGAATGAGAAGCTAGTTTGTTCTGTAAACCTTCCTCTAAAATACAATTAAAAACAATAATAATAATGCTTCAGTTCCCTTAACTTCAAAGTGACTACACGACCACGAGGGGTCATTCATTCACTCATTCATTCATTCACCATTCACTGATTCCTGACTCTGGACAAGGCACTGCACTAGGCACAGATCTAAATGTGACAATAAAAACCAGACAATAATGTCTGACAACAGAAGATGATAAAAAAGTCAACAAATAAGTATGTGTTTATAAATGGATAGTTTATCAGGTGGTCTGACACATCCCAAGTTTCAGACCCATTGCCTTACAACGTGATTTTTAAAAAATTATTTCACTACATGGAGAGTTTGAATTTCATACACCACGTAAGTAATCCCACACCTAAGCAGTTTCCCATGAATTATTTAGCAGCTTTAAAATAATCACTTTGCTTATTTGTTTTGTTTTTCACCCTGACTCCTTGAGCACTGCTTTTACTAATTAATTCCAGAGCTCAAATTCCTTGACTTGCAATTGCTGCGTTTTCCTCACACGTGTCAATGGGCCCGGGAAGGTGTTTCCCATTGTCACCCCCACCCGTGTCTTAGGCAGCTGCTCACGTCCCTGATCCCAGGGGGGGGTCACCGGAAGAAGGCTGCCTCCTAGTCATGTGAGATGAAGCTGAACATCTCTGTTTTTTCTTTTATTCTTTGTCAGTCCACAAAAATAGACACATCAGTGTGCTCTGAATGTAAAGAAAATTGCTAAGTGAAAAGTCACTGGGGAGATGAGAAATGAAGGAGAATTTGTTTTCCAGGCATTTAAATCAAGAAATGCTCTGGAGGCGTCCCAGAAAGTATGGCCCCCCGACTCTATCGCCCCAGAACTAAAACAGTTTCTGAGGCCAACTCTTCAGACAGGCATTGGACTGGACTGTGGGACATAAAGTGATACTCGTGAAGAATGTGCCTCCTGCACAAGTAGATATAAGAGACCAAAGGGGCGGCTTCTGTCCAGAGGTGAGAGGGGAAGGCAGAGAGAGTTAGGAGCTGGTTGAATGTTCATGGGGAATCAGGGGCAAAGGGGAGGAGTGTGCTGTCGCAGAATGGGGTGAGCGGTTGAGGTCTCATAACAATGTATGTAAAAAAAAATTCTGTATGGGAGACTAACTTGAAATGTAAACTTCATTTAACTACAACAATTAAAAAAGAAAAAAGAAAAACAGAAGTGCTGTTGTTGGGTCCCATCAAGTCGATTCCAACTCATAGGGACCCAATAGGACAGAGTAGAACTGCCCCCATAGGGTTTCCTAGGCTGAAATCTTTACAGAAGCAGATCTCCAAGTCTTTATTCCCAAGGAGGAGCCAGTGAGTTCAAACAGCCGACCTTCTGTTTAACAGCCGAGTGCTTAACCACTGTGCCACCAAAACCAACAAAATCAAACCCGTTGCTGTCAAGTCGATTCTGACTCATAGTGACCCTATAGGACAGAGTAAAACTGCCCCACAGGGCTTCCAAGAAGCAGTTAGTGGTTTTGAACCACCGACCTTTTGATTAGCAGCTGAGCTCTTAACCACTTTGCCTCCTCCTGGGGTCCTGCTGCTCTCATATCTAGAGGCTTGTCCTTTCTTCCCCATCCCTGAGCCTGGCAGAGGGTGGCTGGGTCTGCCCTGGGGGTCTGAGGGTGCCCTGGGAGCCCCCATCTGCTCCCCGAGACTGCAGGGCATGATCCTGGGCACCCTGCAGCACAGGTAGGAGTGGGCAGGTGGGCTGGCCCCTGAGGGCAGGTAAGCTCCTGGCGTGGGAGGGCTACTCCTCACTGGGATAGGGGAAAAAACTCTGATCCTTTAGATAAGCCACCCTGGCTGTGTATGCTTGAGAGCAGGTTGTAGGTTTAACTAGAACGCCAACACGGCTCCTGGCAGGGTCCAGCAGGAGAGGGGAAGCAGCTGTCCTAATCAAGAACTGTATCCTAAGTTGTTCCTGTTACTTCTGAGTCTTCCTGATTCCGAGTTGCACCCTGTTTAACTAGAACCTTCTGTGTCTTTCATGTCTGAGTATCTTTCTGCAGCCTGCTGAACAGGTGAGTTTTGCTGACTTCTTGATGTCCAATCCCCTCCTCCCTGGCCTGCTGGGGAGCTCCCATCCCCTATGCTGGGAGCCCCCTCTCTGCAGGCCCCTTGTTCACCAGGACAGGGGTTTCTCCATTCCCTGGCCTGTTTGTTAGTCACCTGGCCAACTGGTAACCAATGCTTCTGTCTGTTCCCACCTGAGATGGGGCTCTGCACCTGTGTGCTGGGGGCAGGGAGTGTTCACAGATGTCTCTTCTCATCGCTATGGCCAGAGGCACTGACAATCTCTTACCCTTCAAACTTCAACTGCTGCAGGCTCAGTTTACCTTCCAGACTGGATCTTTCTGCGCTTTGACTGGGCGGTACCTGGGCAACCTCGGTTTGGGCCAGCTAAGGTGTGGGCAAGAGAATAGGTATCCTGGGTGACGATGCATTCATGCTCTAGGGGACAGGCCCTGCAGGGGCCTATGTCTGCGGATCTGAGGGGTCCCTGCCCCGCCCCTGACATGCTGGGGCAGACATAGCTCTCCAGTCTAGTGCTGGGTGCGTGGCTGGTAGACAGTCTCGGCAGGCACTGTGTTCATCCTCTTGTAGGTCCCTGTGGCCTGGCCTCTAAACATCCCCCCGCCCAAGTGCTAGGATCTTCCCTGCCTTTCATCCACCCCCATGTCCCCCCACCCCATCTCTCCCTTTGCCTCTAAGGAGGGGCCCGCTCCCCCACCAGGACCTGCCCAGACATCGGGTCCTGGTCCTCCCCTGACTTCTGCCCAAGACCCTGGTCTTGGTTTCCTCTCTGTCCTCTCTTCTTCCTCCGTGATTGGGGGAATCCCTGGATCCTGTTCCGCCTCTCCCCAGTCCCAGAGGGAGGAGAACCCCTGCCCTGGTCTCTGGGGCTGGGAAGGCCCTGACACATCTTGGGAACGCCAGGATGAAGTGCAAACGCCTGTGGACTCTGGCCCCCGGCAATGCCCAGTGACACGCCGAGCCCTCCGGCTGGGCAGCACCAGTGGCTGTCCTGGTAGATACAGGACACCTGGGCTCAGATGGCTGGGAGGAAGCAGGGCAGTTCTGAGGGGGCGTTTAGACCCCTGTTTCTGGGCCTCAAGCCTGAATGGACAACAGACTCCACGGGGCTGATCCACACTCTACTGTTACCCATGGGGTGGGGGCTGAACCCAGGGCACCCTTCCTCCCCCTTTCCCTTCTATTCCTCCCCTCCCCAACTACTCCTCTCCCCCTCCCCCCGCCTCCTCCTCTGGCCCCTCTCTTTCCCTGCCACCCTAGCTCTGGCCCCTCTCCCCCCGCCCCTCCCCCGGCTCCCACCCCTCTCCCTGCGCCCGCCCCCACTCCCACCCCCTCCCCCTATCTGCAGTGACAGGGTAGACAGAATCAGCCATTCTTGGGCTTTCTCCTTCCAGGAGTGGCTCCAGGAGCTATGCACAGACCTGGGTCCATCCTGACCCAGCCGCCCAGGGCCCTGCCCTTCCTGCTCCTTGACCTTCCCTGACCTGTCCCTCATGCTTTGTCCACAGGGTCAGCTCCGGCTCCACTGTGCTGACCACCACCTCGAGAGGCCTCAGGGATCTCAGGCCTCTGCCCTTCATGTCCCTCCCCACCTCATGGGCCCCAGGTCCCAGGCCTTCTTGACCCCTGACCCTCTGAAAATGCAGCACTCACTCAGTCCCAACACCCTGCCCATGGGGCCACCGGGTCCCCCCACCCTTGCACCCTGTAGAAGCCCCCGCCTCTCCCCCCTCCCTGTAGGGACCAACCCGACCCTCCTCCCACAAATGCCAAGCACCTCTAATTTGATATCTGTGCCAAAGCCTGAACCTGGGCTCCGTGACCCTCCTAGAGGCCCCCAGGCCCTCCCTCCAGTGCTTCTGGATCCTTCCGGGTGAGTCTGAGGTGGGAGATCAGGACAGGTCAGAGTAGGAGAGGCAAGGAGGGGTAACCCCGAGGGCACAGGGTGTGGTTCTCCAACCATTGCCCCTACACCCAGGGCCCTGACAGATGACCTTCAGGCCCAGGTCCCCTGGGTGGTCAGGTGGGCCTGGGAGGAGAACAAGGGCCAGGGTGGTAGAGGTGCCTATGGCTCCTCCCTGGGCTGGAGGCTCAGGTGCCCCCACTGAGCCTTCCAGGGACAAAGAACGGGAGATGGTCCTCAGGCCAGGCCTGCCGGGAAGGGGTGGGCGGGGGCTAGGGGTCCTCAGAGTCCAAGACGCCTCAGACTGTAGGTTGGTGTGACCACAGTGTCAAGGGCAGATGAGAGGAGGGGCGTCGTGTGGACTGTGGGCACTCAGTGGAGACGATGTAAGGCAGGAGGGGTGGGAGTGTGGGGCGGGGTCCCCCTGCCCCCTCCAGCCCCTAGCCAAGCTATTTCCCCTTGTCCTTGGGGAAGAATGTGGGGACCTTGGTGAACTCTGGCCCAGGAAGGTCAGAGTCAGGATTGACCCAGGGTCTCTCGGCCACCCCGACCCAGATAGGGACGCTGAGGCCCAGAGAACTGATGTCTTGCCCACAGTCACATCCTGGGGCAGGGCTGGTACCTGAGCGCCTCCTGCCGCTACCTTCCCCCAGACCTGGGCACCTGGTCTCAGGTTTGTGGAGGGAAGGCTCAGGGGTGGAGTAGTCAGGGGGTGACGGGCTCGGCCCAGGCTCCAGGACCACCAGGCTTCTAGCCAACCACCTGCGTCCCGGAGACAGAAATGCCACAGGTCCCAGTGCTCCCGCAGGCCTTGGGGCCTGGTGATTCCAGATGGGGGGTGGCTTCCCCAGGCAGGGGTTCACTCTGAGTGGCGGGGGTGGAAGGGCTCTCGGTCCTGCTGATCCTCCCTGTCTCCAGAGTGACCTCAGGGCCCTTCCCGGGTCACGATCTGGTTACCATCCCCTGTGGACGCCGCCGCCTCCTGCTCGCCTCCATCACCCCCATCTCTCCGAGATCTCCCGTGCATCTGGAGTCCTGCCCTTGTTCAGGCGTCTCCTCTCCTCTGGCCTCCTGCTCTGGTCCCTCTGGCCCATGTTTTCTCCCTGCGCGGTAGCAGAAGCAGCCCTTCCTACAGAGCCAACCAGACCCCATCAGTCCAGGATTTCTCTGTGGTTCCTTCCTTCTCGAGCCCCTTCCTGCACCCTCGTCTGCCCTTCACCCCTCCTGCAGCTCCAGGACTCTGTGTTGGGTGCTCCCTCCTCCAGGAAGCCCTCCAGTGCTCCTCCTTCCAGGCCTACACTCTCCAGAAAAGTTAAATGCAGGTCTCTACGTACTCCGCCATCGTTCTTCTTGTCCCATCTCGTCTCCTGATGGGCTGTCCTAAGTCCCTAATCTCACATCTGTTGCTCCCTGTGTTCAGGTCTCTGTACACAATGTCCCTCCGTCCATGATGCCCTCCTAACCTACAGGGACTGCCCCACCCACAGGTGTTCTAGGTAGGTACACTTCTCCCAGTGGTCCTGCCCTCTGAGGGCGTGGCCTCTGTCCCTGGGACGTCTTCTCTCTGTGGTCCTGGCTCCTGCTGGGGGAGGTGTGCCAGGCATTCCACATCTGGATGTCACTGGCTGGGTGTCCTTGCCTGTCAGCGGCCTTTGTCTTTGGGAGGCTCAGCACTGAGACATCACCTCTCTGGTCCCCTCAGCACTTCCTGAGCCCCTGCGCGAAGCAGGCCCTTTACCCAGGCCTGGGAGGGGCAGAGGCCCCAGGAGAGCCCCTCCAAGCTCTGGCCTCATCTGAGGCCTCCGAGGAGGTGGCTGCTGAGCACAGGGGGAGGGAGGACCAGAGCTCCTCCTTGGGGAGGAGCGGGGGTGATGGATGCAGGCAGGCAGTTCCTCTCCAGCGTGCCCTGAAATCGCACCTGACAACTCTCCACACCTGAATGAGACTGGCTTTCCTCAGGCAGGACACCTGCATGGCCTCCCAGGTATACACCTGTGCTGAAGGACACTCCCAAGCTGCCTTTCACTTGGCGCCCCTGGGGGCTGGTGAGACGGACTGCCTGGCTCAGAGGGAGCAGCTCCAGCTTGCAGCCCAGCCTGTCTGGTGGGTATTGAGACCTGGTGTGGTCATTGCCAGGCCAGGTGCAGGCAGGGACAGAAACAGCCCTTCCAGGTGAACTCATGGAGACCGGTCCTGGGGATGGTGCAGAGTCAACCTCCCTTAGGCCCTGATAAAATTCCACAGTCCCTTGTTTTCTTTAAAATCTTGGACTGATAGTTTTTCAGTCAAGCTAGTTAAATATCTTTGACTACCTGGGCAATTTCTCAAGAAAGACCACAGAGCACTAGGTCATCAACAGTTAAGACACGCTTGCCCCTTATTGTCGTACGTCATGGAGTGACCGTGGGTTCACAACACTTTAAAGAGTATACAACCTTTGGTGTCGTTAGCATACTTAATTCTTTTTTGAGGAAGTTAAAAGATGACTGTGAGAACTGTGTACTCAAGATTATATATGTGACTTCTCTTAACCACGGCAAAGATCATTTTGTCTTCAAGCCTGCCCTGAATGTGAATGAAGATGAAAAGTAAAGTTGTGGTATTCAGTAAGTGAGAAAGAAAGATCTAGGGTAAGTTAACTATATTTGCCTTGGTTTTCAACTCCTGCAAATAAGTTCTTAAAGCAACACAGTGTTAGAATTAACCAGGTTGGTTCAATGTTGATGGGTTTATTGGCAGGATGTTAAAGACTTACGGACTAATTACAGCTAAACATTGCATGGATGATATAAAAAAAGTACAAGCTTTTGTGTTTTCTATCAACATGACTAGTTAATCTTTGAGTAAACAGTCTGCTTACAAAGATCAGGGAAGATATCTGTGCTTCAGTCACGCTCTTACGAAGTTCTGCTTTTGAAAAAGTGAGAAGTGTTTATAGTTACGTGCTGTTTTCTCTGTCTAGAATAAAAAGAAACACTTCTTGTCTGCAGGCTCTCAAGATCTGTGCCTGTATCCTCACTCCTATGATCCTGCCTGTCCCTAATTCACAGTGGTAGACACGTGAGTGGTGCACTCCACCAGTCTCTCTCAGAACTTCCCAGGTGGCCACTGGGCTGATTCCAAGATCTCTTACTGTGTGGAATGAGGGCTGCTATCAGTACCTGGGTTTGCTTGGCGTTCTCCAGGTCTTAGTTAGCTCAGAGCTGTAGGGGGCTGCCCTGTTGATTCATCACGACAGTGAGAGAAAGTGGCAGAGCAACAAGCATCCCTTGGTTAAGAATGTTTGAATAAAACCCTGGCATGAATGCTTCAGCCAACTGTGGACTTGTCTCCATTGAGGGAGAAGCACACTCATGTTTCTGCCCAAAGACTAGTGATAGTTAACAAACTAACTTTTAAAAAGTTGTTTCTAGGTTTAAAAAAAACCAGTCAGCTCTTTTTGTGGGATGGACTGAAGTGAGGTCCTCCTGGGTCTTCACTTTCTGCACGGTCACTGAGTGCTGTCAGAAACCATCTGCCCCTCTGAGCGTCAGTTTCCTCATGGGCAGTGACGAGGTGGACAGGAACAGGGGTCCTTGGGCTCTCCCCTCCCACGAGTGGCTCCAGGAGCCTCCACGCTGTTGAGCATGAGCTCTCAGTAGCTGACTTCATCCTCCTCTTCCTGGCACTGTGGGTTCCGATGAGAATAACCTGACTGGATGAATGTCATCAACAGGTGCTTCCTGCTTTTTCCCTTGCACTTCCCGAAAGGCCCATGCTCCAAGCTACAGACCAGAAACTGAATCTTCTGGAAGGAGATATGTAAAGAGCCTTGAACGACTGCACCCGTTCCCTGAACCACTGAGGCTGTCCGAACCACCTGCTGGGATTGGCACCAGCAGACACAGGTGGGGCCGGACCCAGCGGACCGAGCCACGGACTGAGTCCAGAAGTGACTGCCTCATGGGAGAGAAATGCATCACCCAGGAGAAACAATGATGCGTCCAGCCTAAATGACCAGACAAACTGATTCAACTAATATTCTGTTATGAGTTTGATTTAACTTTTCTCCCGATCCTTAATTCTTGGTTAATAAGTTATACTTACAGCAACTGCAATAAATCATGTTCCAACTGACTCCTAAGATTTTTCTGAATTCTTTCGAAGGTCTTAATATAGATCATAAACCATAAATAGTTTGAATTTGATTCTGTAGAAAATAGTTACATTGATCTTATAAAATTATACTCTATAAATCAATTATACAGTCAAATTGCCTTTACTAAATCGACTGCCTTTCTATGACCACACAGCTACAGGAGTTCAACAGTCCTTTTCCTTTCAGAATGAGTTGGGTAAATCTGTAACCATGATTGACACCTTCATTTAATTAGGTATGACCAGCCCACTAGTAGGGATAAGAACTCTGGGTCACATGTGAAAATGAGGCCTTCAGGAAGCTAACCTGGCCCCAGATCTCTGACCTATGGAATCCCAGGCTTACTGGTGGTCAAGGACATCCCTCTCTGCCAGCCCCAGACACTGAACAGTCCAGGAATCCCAGACAGCAGCCCCCCTTAAAGTCCTAGACCTGCAGGTGAGACCAGAGTGAGGTAATTGAGGTGAGTCTCTCATTCTGATAGCTGATAAACTGATGGGGGCAGCAGAATACTTGTATTCTGCTGCCCCCATCACAAGCCTGATCCTTATACACTCTGAAGCCTGGTGCCCTGGGGCCTCACTCTGTAACCCAGACAGCAGAAGTTGCTGCATTTTAATTGATGACTTTGGTTACTCACGTTCAGTAACTTCATCAGATGGAGACATCTAATGATACTGAGGCAGAGAATTGCAAACAAACTTATACAGAAAAGTTTCCCATCCCAGTGAAGGAAAGATGAGTTTTTATTAGTGCTAAAGGTTTGCTGGTGTCGTTGTTTTTCTGTGCATATAATTAGATTATCTGCAAAAAAGAGGTGAGAAAAGCAAGTGTTTTGCTTTCTTCCCTTTTAATCCTTAAATTATAGTTTTTGCAAGGAACTTAAGTACTATGTGAAATAGTGTTGACAGTCACATCTTCTATATTTTATTGTTTACCTGTATGGGACATCCTTTGGTTGTTGTGCTTTGATATACTCTTCACTATACATCCTTAGAGGGTTATAGTCTAAGGGCAAAAAGAACTACAAAGAAGCCATAAAGGTCACCTAGTAGCTTACTATTGGGAATTTTGATATAATTTTGAGGCTAATAGATATGGAAAGGTAAAACTAATGTCATTAGGAATTGAGATTTTCAGCACGTAATACAATTATAAAATAAAAGTTTAAAGATGTTAGCTGTAATACTAGATTTAAACTAGGAATAGCATTCATAAACTAAAATGTGCTAAATTATTTCCCCTTCTGTTCACTGAAAGGCCTAGAAGCAATGAACCCTCAGTAACACTGAGCACACCTACCCCCAATACTTGGTTTCTAAGTACCATTCCCACAGCACCGGCTCCTTGGAGAAATAGCTGATTCAAGTCTCAGACAAAAAGATGACAAGGTTAGCTGGGGCCGCCTTTTTGTACCAGAAGCCAAGGGCATGGCCAAAGCCTCTTGGGGCAGGTTAGAAGGAGTCAGAATTCACCCTAAAGGCTCCACTGGCCAAGGTCTGGGACAGAGAGTGGAACAGGCTTCATAAGCTCGATTACCATCATTGCTTCCCACCATTACTAGCCTCCCTTTGTCTCATGGTATTTTTTCTTCTTTCTCCCTCTTCCTATTCCAGTAAGATTAACTCAAGTTTCTCCTTGGAGGGTGGTAGAACAAATTGATAACCCTCAAGGACTAGGATTAACTCATCTGCAACTTGACAATCGTGACTAACGGTGCCAGATGAACTTCAAGGATTGCCAGTAAGAAGTTAGATCATCTGGGACATGAGAAATGTGACCACCATGAAGAGATACTAAAATCCTGTCCATAAAAAACCTTCAGCCAGTCTCCAGTTGGGGGAGACAGGTGTTTTGGAGGAGCTCATTCCCCTCTGTCTCCTGAATATCGATATACAATAAAACCCTCTTGCTGCTCACCTCACCCCTGTCTCAGTATTGGCTTTTGTGGCAGGCGGCTCAAATCCACGATTTGTGGTAACAAGAGTCTCAGAGAGTCTCAAAGAACAGCTGTCATTGATTGAATAAATCAAATAAAATTTCAAGTATCTAATGACACATGGACAATGCCCAGACCTAATAATGACGAGAGAACTCTGACCCACACCCTCTCCAGCAAGTGCCTGGGAAGCTAAAATACAGCCTCTGAAGCGATCGGCCCAGAATGGTCAACACTTGGTCCATGATGTCAGCATCTCTATCTTTTGTCCCGGCTTTCAGCTCAGGACCAGTCAGGAAGCCAAATATACTCCCCAACCAATCCACATAGGACACTTGCTTCTAGCTAGCCGTCTGCAGCTGCCTCAGGCCAACACGTCCATCAGGGCCCACCTGCAGCCTTCCTTTTCCCACTATAAAGCTTCCAACTCTTCTGCCTGCTTTGGAGTCTCTGCCAAACGCAAGTGATTGGGTCCGATTCACTTGTTAGAGTGCCCCTGGATAGAAAAAGCCTCTGTTTGTTCTCATTTGGGTAGTCTTCACTGATTCCCATGCTAAAGAGAGAGAGAGAGGAAAAAATGCCATCATAGGGGGTGACTGCTATAACAACTTCTTATTCTAAACATTGACAAAGGGAAAGAATGAAACACTTCCCCTCCCATTCTTAAAGGAGAAACTGTACTTTATCTTGTTATCAGGGAAGCTCTACTTTGCCAGAGTGATAGGTTTAGAAAAATCACAATTTACAGCCCCCAGTGAAATAATAGGTTCAGGCAAGGATCATCCATGGCTGCCAAAACCATTAGGTAAACCGTGGTTGGTGAGAATCTTTGCATAGAGATTACTTCCTAATTTCAAAGTGAAAACAAAATGTACATTTATAATGAAGAGGTCTAGGGTCACCATCCGAATGAAGTAATCAAATTTAGTCTAGTAACAGTTGGGTGCTGGATATTTTGTGACCTCCTGGAGTGATGCAACAGGTCCCTGGGTGGCGCAAGCGGTTTGCGCTTGACTACTAACCAACAAGTTGGTGGTCAAACCCACCCAGCAGTGCCTCGGAAGAAAGGCCTGGTGATCTGCTTCTGTAAAGATTACAGCCAAGAAAACTCCATGGAGTTCGGCTCTAGTCTGTAACACACGGGGTCGCCATGAATCAGAATCGACTCTAAGGCAAGGGGTTTGGTTTGATTTTGGTTTGGGATGATGCAATAGGAAGCACACACTTCACCTCTGGAGGTTCTTGCCAAAAATGTTAATCCCCATACTATGAGAAACAAATTCAATGAAATCTGAAGAAACGATTTTGAAAATTCTGAATATGGGGCAGTCCACAAGACAAATGGCCAAGTATCTTCAAAAGCAAAATGACGTGAAATAAACAACTATACAAGGGTAGGGGGAGAGTTCTTTCCGGAAATGGCAGAGTTACTTGTATTAGAATAACCCTCTGGCTGATAACATTTATAAACTCTGGACAAAATATGAAACACTGTTTGAAGGCACTGGAGACCAACCAAGCGCAGGGAACAATCGGAGAGGACACGATCCTTAAAGTAAGCGTATAAAGTAGGGGAGCGGAGGTCCCTGGGTGGAGCAAATGGTTTTCCCTAGACTGCTAACCTAAAGGTTGGTGGTTTGAACCCACCCAGTGGTACTTCGGAAGAAAAGGCCTGATGATCTGCTTCCGTTAAGATTACAGCCATTAAGATTAAGAAAACCCTACGAAGCAGTTCTACTCTGTAACACATGGGGTCGCCACGAGTCGGAATCAACTTGACAGCAACTAACAGAAACAACATCTAGTCATCTTACAGCCTAAACATTCTGTTGCTGCTGTTGTTGTCAGGTGTCATCGGCTCCAACTCATAGCAACCTTCTGGATAACAGAACGAAATCTTGCCAGGTCCTGTGTCATCTTCATGATTGCTGCTATCTGAAGACCACTGCTTTGGCTATTGTGTCAATCCATCTCATCGAGGGTTTCCCTCATTTTCACTGACCTTCTACCATGATGTCCTTTCCTAGTGATTGGTCTTCCCTGATGATGCGTCTAAAGTGAGTGAGACAGAGTCTCACCATCCTTGTTTCTAAGGAGCATGCTGGTTATATTTCTTCTAACACCGATTTGTTCATTCTGGCTGTCCATGATATCGTCAACATTCCTTACCAACACCACAGTTCAACTGCATCAATTCTTCTTCTGTCTTCATTTTTCAAGGTCCAGATTTGCATCCATACGAGGTGACTGAAAAGTTCACGGCTTGAGTCAGGTGCACCCTAGTCATCAAACTGACTTCTTTGTTTTTTAACACTTTAAAGAGGTCTTGTGCAGCAGATTTGCCGAATGCAATACATCATTTGATTTCTTGACAGCTGCCTCCACGGACGCTTAAAAATTAGGGAGTCTAACTCTGTGGACTATTTCTGCTGGCTCTTGCTTGTGGTGGCTTGCTTCCTCATTTGTTCTGTAACTTTGGACCAGGAGCTTTATCTGTGAGGATGGTGAAATGCCTAGATTGATGGTATATCACTCCAGAGAGGTTAGCTTTGGTTTCTGCTAGAACCTTTAAGGAATTACCAGTCTGGGCCCATTGAATGTTAATTTCTCAATTTGCTATTTCCAAGACTTCAAAAGTGGTGCCGAATTTAAACCCAAATCTTCATGAGGGCAGCCATTTGTTTCAAATTCTGAGAGAAGACTCTTCTACTGTTTGTCTAAGTGAGAGCTCCGGAGAGAAAATCTTCTGTCTAATCTCCTTTTGCTGACAGCTGGAAATTTTTCAATTTCACTCTTTCACGGAGGATATGGTCATTTTAGGAAGTGGTTCTAGCATGTGCACTTTGCGTGGGAGTCTCAGTGCTAACTTTGAACTTTATAAAGCTCCAAGGCCTCATCTCATATTTCCATTTCAACCAAAGCCTCCTGGTTACTGAGATTAGCAAATCCCCCCAGGCAGCTGCGGCATCAGCGGTCAGCTACCCCACTGGAGCTCAGCAACCTCTTTATTTTGGCCGCTGGGGATTTCCTTTTACCCCCATTGTAACTATGCAATAAAGGATTGTGTAATATTTCATTCAGAATTCCTAGTCTCAGAAGATCTGGCGAGTGACTTAACCTACTTTATTGCTAGAAAAGAAAGAATCGCTTCTACTTGACATTTGTCTACACTATTAATATCTTGACAGCGACTCCTCCGTGTGTGTGCAATGTTTTCAATAGGTAACTACAGCAGAGAGATCCTCTGTTAGTGACTCCCACGAGATTTGTACAGCTGTTCTCTGCAGATGCCAGGTCAGCTGCTTATTTCCCAGTATGCCCTTCCCTCTCTGGGCCAACGGGTACTCAGATCCCAGGTCCCCCCAAGTCAGGAACAGACCTGGAGGTCCGAGAAATACTATCTGACCTAGGGCCAGAGAGGAGGGAAAGGCTTCCTAGCACAAGTCCTGGGGTCCCTGGGTGGTGCAAATGGTTAACACACTCGGCTGCTAACCTAAAGGTTGGAGGCTCGAGTCCACCCAGAGGCACTTCAGTGGTGATCTACTGCCAAAAAATGAGCCACTCAACACCCTGTGGATCACAGTTCCACTCTGACACATATGGGGTCCCTGTGAGTCAGAATCCACTTGACGGCAACTGGTGTTTTAGCACAAGGCCTATGTAATAAGGCTAGGCCAGGAGATGCGGGGGAATGACCTTGAATGAAAGCATACATTCTGACCCACAATTCCATGCCATGAATTTAAAGGGGCAGGTTCCTGTTGGCTGTGGCTGCGGCTTCACTGGCCTGCCTAACACTGGACCCACCCGTTGCAGTAGGGTCAATTTCAACTCATAGCAACCCTGTAGGACAGAAGAGAACTGCCCCATTGGGTTTCCAAAGCTGTAATCTTTACAGAAGCAGACTGCCCCGGGTGCCACATCTTTCTCTCGCAGAGCGGCTGATGGGTTCAAACGGCTGACCTTTCGGTTAGTAGCGGAGCACTTAACAACTGCACCACCAGGGCTCCTTTTTAACCCTGAACAAAACCAAAACCAAACTCGTTGCCGTCGAGTCGATTCCGACTCATAGCGACCCTGTAGGTCAGAGTAGAACTGCCCCGTAGAGTTTCCAAGGAGTGCCTGGTGGACTCAAACTGCTGACCTTTTGGTTAGCAGCCATAACTCTTAACCACTACACCACCTGGGTTTCCAGCCCTGGACAGGTGAGTCCAAATCTGGGGGTGAAGATTAGGAAGGTGACTCGTGCAGCATGCTAAAGCCATCTGCTCCAATCCAGACATTATCTGTGCCAAAGGTACTAATTTTAAATACATGCGTTTGAGTATGTGTCTCATCTGTCAACTGGTTGGGTCTTGGGCAAGAATAATGTGGGTGTTCTTCGTACACCTACATTAGCCACTACCTTATTCTGTACTCTCCTACATTGCCCCTCAGGTACAAACAGCCTCAACAAGCAACTGGCAACTGTATTTCATCAGTGTACCGAAAAAATAAAATACCAGAAGAACTTAGAATTTAATTCAAAAATGCAAGCGTTTATTCAATCATTCAACAAACACAGTCAGGTTGCTATAAAGTGACATACCCATTCCTAGAAATCACCATGCTATGCAAAACTGCACAATAAAAACCACAGGACTTATGGGGAAAAAGGGGTTCAGGACCACAGCACTCCATTGTAAGGATCTCATTGCTGGCAGTAAGTGAGGTGGTGGTAACTCTTGGCCTGTAGTATGGTTGGAGCCCCTGCAGTATAAACAGTTAACACATTCAGCTACTACTAGAAAAGCTGGAGGTTTGAGTCATCCAGATTACCCAGAGGTGCCTCAGAAGAAAGGACTGGCAATCTAATTCCAAAAAATCAGCCATTTAAAACCCTGTGGAGAACAAACAGTTCTACCCTGACACACAGGGGGTTGCCATGAGTTAGAACTGACTTGATGGCAAATGGTTTTTTGGGGTAGTATGCTCACAAAGACCAAGGGTACATTAGGATGTGGTACAGGTGGAAGGTGAAGTATAGTTTATACGATAGAGGTGGCACTTTAATTATATTAAGGCAATGTTAATAAGGACTGTGTTAATAAGAAGGACTTTTGTTAATAGCTTTCAAATCCACTGCCATTGAGTGAACCCCAACTCCTAGAAACCCTATAGGACAGAGTAGAACTGCCCCTATAGGATTTCCAAGGCTGTAAACCTTTAAGGAAACAGACTGCCACATCTTTCTCCCACGGAGCTGCTAGCAGGTTCAAACCGACCTTTTGGTTAGCAGGCAAGCACTTTAACCACTGCACCACCAGGGCTCCTTAATGGCTTTAAGAGCCTAAAAATAAATAAATAACAGACTCGAATTAGCCGATTGATAATTTAAGACACTATGAAAGTCAGAAAGCCTTCATGGCAACAGTTAAAGAGCTCCTTATCTCCTGCAGAAACAGGGCAGTCTGTGCTGAAAATCAGGCCCAGGATTTAGTTGAAGGGTGGCAGAATGAAAAAGGAGACTGAATGCACAGCCTCAACAGTGCTCCTATGCCAAAACCAGAACCCAGAATAGGAAAGAGTTGGACACTGAGACCTAGGATGGGAACATTTGGATGAGAATCCTGAATCCCTATATTCCCCTAAACCCTCTCAGCCAGTAGAAGCAGCTCCCTTCCCCTTGCTAGAAGACAGAAATTTCCCCACATTAAGAGATCTTACAAAGACCTCACCTGAAACAGGCACCTCTTAAGATTATGATTGTCCTTCTTAAGATATACCCCCACCCTCCTTCATGCTTCCAAGCCAATAAGTCATGGTAGGGTTGTGACTGAACTAGAATTTCATCACCCAGAAATAGATATGGTGACTTGTGGGATTTTCTGGGGAGTAGATGAGAACATTTTTTGTACAAAGGAGAGTTGCATCATGTAATGTGGAAGCATAAAGTTATTGTTGGTATATATATATATATATATATATATATATATAAACAGTTACCACTGAGTTGATTCCAACTCATAGCAGCCCTATAGGACAGAGCAGCACTGCCCCATAGGGTTTCCAAGGAGCAGTTGGTGGATTTGAACTGCCGACCTTTTGGTTAGCGGCCAAATGCTTAACCACTGTGCCACCAGGGCCCAATTTAAAAATAGACAGAGGGGTATGCATGGATTCTGAGTAGCCAAAGGGGTGGATTGTGGTGATTATGCATTTATTTCTGTCAGTCCCACTTCCAACCTTCTATATACTCTGCTCCATACTGCTAGATGAAGGTGCTTCTGGTTCTGCTGTTAGAGGACACTGGGAGGAAATTAGAAGGATGGAGGAGAGAAGATACTGTTCCTCCCCTCCCTCTTTTCTCTTCTTCTGTCTGTGTCTTTGGAGGTAGATGTATACCTTCTAAAGTCCCAGCTCCTAAGGCAGAAGCCACTCCTCCATGGTCTCAGCACTAGCCCAGATGACCTGTCCTGTGTGGTCCTAGACTCTGATAACATGCCCTCCTCCACTTGCTTCCCCTACCCTAGGCAGTAACCTCTGAGTTGTCTTACCATTCTCCTTTGGCTCTTCCAGTCTACCGACAGCCTTGTGACCTTTTCCCTTTATTAAATACCTTCTTTTGAAATACCTAACATGAAATCATGCTTGGTAAAATGGAGGGTCAGCAAAAAAGAGGAAGATCCTCAACGAGATGGACTGACACAGTGGCTGCAACAATGGGCTCAAGCATAGCAACGATTGTGAAGATGGCACAGGATGGGTAGTGTTTCATTCTGTTATACAAAGGGTCACTATGAGTCGGAACCAATTCAACGGCACCTAACAACAACATGATTTCTATTTGCCTGACTGATTTAATGGCATATTTTAATATTTTTCTAGTTGGTTTTTGGGTGGTAGACCAAAATACAATTAAATTTTTAATAATATTGTACAATCCAATTTTACTAAACTCTTATTAATACAATTTATCTGTAGATTCTTCCAAATTTTCTAGATAGACAATCACATATCCGAATGACTAGTGTTGATTTAGTGAATTTAGTGAACAGCATTGATTTCATCTCTCATTTCACCTATGTTTAAACCAAAACCAAACCTACTGCCTTCAAGTTAATTCTGACTCACAGCAACCCTATAGGACAGGGTCGAACTACTCCACAGGGTTTCAAGTGTGGCATCTTTACGGAAGCAGACTGCCACATCTTTCTCCTACAGAGCGGTTGGTAGGTTCAAACCACTGACCTTTGCTTAGCAGTGGAGCCCTAAACCACTTCGCCACCAGGGCTCCTTCAGCTGTTTTAACCACTGTTTAATACATCCAATGGATGTTTTATATTAATTTAAATTGTAAATTATTGTATTTAGAAGCTTTTGGGAGGAAAATATCTTTCAAATGACTTGACCATAATCTCTTGCTCCTTACTCATATTTTTAAGCTTCTTTTTTATTTCTTTAAACACATAAAATATAATTATTTTATATGTCTGGTAATTCCAATACCTGTAGTTTTCTGGGTAGGATTCTGTTGTCTGGTGTCTCTGATACCTCTTACTATGGTGATTTTTTTTCCTTGTATGTTTTGTGACTTTTGACAGTGAGTTGCCTATATACCTTCAAAAGTTATCTCTGGGCAGTTGTTGAAACCTCAATTGACCTTGCATTTTTCTAGAGAATATTTGCAGTTATCCTTTTACTATTGATTTCTACTCTTGTTAACTTACAGTGAGAATAATTCTTATGACATTTCTCTTTTTAGAAATCAAGTTTTCATTTATGTTCAATATATAACCAGTATTATACATTGAAGGGAGGGAGCCCTGGTGGTGCAGTGGTTAAAGTGCTCAGCTGCTAACCAAAATGTCATCAGTTGGAATCCACCAGCTGCTCCGCAGGAGAAAGATGTGGCAGTCTGCTTCTGTAAAGATTCCACCCTTGGAAACCCTATGGGACAATTCTACTCCTTCCTATAGGGTCACTATGAGTCAGAATTGACTCGACAGCAGTGGGTTTGTTTTTTGGGTTTACGTATTGAAGGAGCCCTGGCGGCGCAAGAGTTAAGCACTTGGCCGCTAACTGAAAAGTTGGAGGTTCGAACCCACCCAGCAGCCCTGTGGGAGAAAGACCTGGTGATCTGCTCCAGTAAAGATTACAGCCTAAGAAACCCTATGGGGCAGTTCTACTCTGTCACATGGAGTTGCTATGAGTCGGAATCGACTTGACGGCACACAACAAAAGCAACAATATATACTGAGGATGGTCTATGCACTGTTTATAGAAAAGCAAGTTCTGTGACTGACCACAAACACAGATGTACAAGATGAGTCCTTTCATTTTCTATCCATCAGCTTGATTTCAATTCTAAGCCTTTGCTGCTAAGGAGGTAGGAAATTCAAGTTCAGGCTGCACCAGAAGGAGGGAGGATTCATTGGTGCCCCAACACAGGGAAAGGGTAAGGGAGGGGATGTCTACTCTCAGCACAGTTCTGTGGGGTCCCCTGAGGTCCTGAAGCATCTGCCTTTTCAAGAGGCAGAGGGTGGAAGAGTTTATTCAGACAGACGATCCCAGGACTTGCCCACATTGTCCCAACACTCAGTCTTTCTCTGAAATCCAGAAATGGAAAGAATGCTATGCTTGAAGAGCAGAAGCCAGAGGGAGAGTGGAGTGGGGGAGGTGGAGCCTGTAGGGTAACCACAAAGCCAGGGCTCCCAGGGATTTCCTGGTTTGAGCCTGAGCTGGGGTGAGTCAGAGGACCCTTTCACTGTCAAAAGTGTCCAGGTTTGGGTGGAGTTGTGGTCCCTTACCCCGAGGCCATAGTGTTGCTGTTGGTAGGTGCCATCAAGTGGACAGAGTAGAACTGCCCCATAGGGTTTTCTAGGCTGGAATCTTTCCAGGAGCAGATCCCCTGGCCTTTCTCCCACGGAAGCGCTAGGTGGGTTGGAACTATCAGCCTTTCTGTTAGCAGCCTAGCACAAAAAGGCTTGTACCCTGGAGGGTACAATAGAAAACTAGGGAGGGTTTAATTGGGGAGTGATACGTGATTTACATTTTATAAAGATTCCTCAGGCTCCATGAGAAGAGAGGGTGCTGGCGCGGGCCAGAGTGGAGCGTGAGCGACCCCAGGCACAGAAGGGGTCACGAGTGACTTGAGGCCCTCAGTCTGAGCTGCCTGGCACGTACCCCCTCACCTGCCCTTGAGCCTGGGGTCCTTCTGCCTGGAGAAGGGCCCCTCCTGCGCAGCCCAGCCGGGCCTGACCTTGAGCGGGGCCAGCCTGGCTTCTCGCCACCAGATTAATCCGAAATGGCAGAGGAATGCCTGCATTCTCAGGGATCCGTTTACCTTCTCTGGCGCAGACAGAGGCGATCTCCTTGGAACGAGGTGTAGCCTGCCTTGACCACAGTCCCAGCTCGGTGCTCAAGAGAGGGATGGGAGAAAGGCCGAGCAGGGCCTGGCAGCTCCCGGGACGGACGTGACGTGAGCGAGGCCGGGGAAGAAGGAGCTGGCGGAGCAGAGCTGACGCCAGAAAGTCCCGGGTTGGGGACGCCGAGGGGCGGAGAGATGCGCGGACTCCGAGACTCCCAGGGCTTCCGCCTCGGTGGCAGGGCGGGAGGTGGGGGAAACGCAGGACTCTGGGGCCAATCCAGACGCCGCGGGAGCAGGCCTGAGAGAGAGTGAAGACGCCCTCCCTCCCAGGCGCACGGCCCGCGCGCGCGCTCTGCGGACCCCGTCCTCGGTTGTCTGCCCTGCTGGGTCCCCGCTCATTCTCGGCCCCCTCCTCTTCCTCCGTCGCAGCCCCTTTCGCCCCCCGCGCAGCCTGCCTGTCCCCCGCCGGCTCCTCGCCCGCGTCCTCAGCATCGCAGCTATGGCGGGGCTGGTGCCGCGGCCGGCCAAGGGCTACCGCGTGGTGCTGCTGGGCAGCGCGGCCGTGGGCAAGACGGCGCTGGCCACGCAGTTCGCCTGCGGGACCTTTCCCGCGCACTGCGAGCCGGCCGTCGAGGACCTCTTCAGCAAGGTGATCGAGGTGAACGCGGCGCCCGCGCTGCTGGAGATCGTGGACACGGTGGGCGCCGCGCACCTGGTCACGCTCACCGACCTGTACATGCGCGACGGCGACGGCTTCGTGCTGCTCTACAGCGTGGACAGCGAGGCCTCGTTCGAGGCGATGCGGCCGCTGCGGGAGCGCCTGGGCCGCCTGCGGGGCCCCCGGTCCATCCCACTGGTGCTGGTGGCCACCAAGGCCGACCGCGATGCGGAGCGCCAGGTGCTGCCGGCGCGGGGCCGCGCGCTGGCCCGCGAGTGGCGGTGCCCTTTCCTGGAGATCACAGCCAAGAGCAAGCTGATGGTGGACCGGGTGTTCACTCAGATCGTGCGTGAGATGGAGGCCCTGGCCCCGGCCGAGGCAGAGGTCCCAGACGTCCCCCCGAGTGCCCAGGAGACGTGGCCATCGGAAAGATTCATTGGCTAATACGCGACGGTTAATTTTCCACGTGGGTCGATTTTCGTGATTTCTGAAGCTCGGGATTTCTACTCGGTGCCTTGCAAGTTATCTCTGGGCCGAAAACCAGCGGCTGCTTCTGCTTATGAACTCTTGCCAGCGCTTCAAGCTGTCTGCTGATCTTCAGTATTTGTTGAAAACTTTAAAACTTTACCTGTGACAGTGCTATAAGAAAAAACCAAAACCTGCACTTTTTCCTGTATGGAAATAATATTACCCTTTTCTTCCAGGGGAATTTGTGATAGGATTATTTTTTGTAATTGACACCTTCTGAGTTACTCTGATATTTGAAATTGTCTTTGTAACATGAACTAAAGAGTTTCACAATTTCAATTCCATGAGGTTTCCCCTCTCATTTACAGCGTTGAATTGCCAGCAGTAATATCTAAATATAGTTATGAGTGTTTCTAAATGTAGTCATGCATACTAGCGTTGGTTTGCAAAGGAATATTGTATCCCTGGGAAGGGAAAAAACAACTGTGTGCCCACAGAAAGAGTTCAGCGGTCTTAGGTTTGTAATGGGCATCTAGGCGATTTCTGCATGTGTAAATTGCATGAGAACAAAATGATTTTACAGTTGCTAGCTTTTAATATTTGTCTTTCTAAATAATATCGAAAGCTATCATTGCTAAAAAGTTTTCTTATGCTGTCTCTTTGCTCTTAAGTTTTTCCAGAAAACAAGTTAGTAACTACAGGGAAAACAGTACCATATACCCTTGTTGGTTTTTGCAAACGTGCTTTCAATTGCCAGTGTTTCTCCTGTGGTTTGCCAGATTAGCAGATTTTGTCTGAATACCTGCATAGTTTAATGGTGATTTTTGTGTCGTATGCCATCAAGTAGATTCTGAGTCCTATCGACCCTATATGACAGAGTAGAACTGCCCCATAGAGTTTCCTAGGCTGTAATCTTTACAGGAGCAGATTTTCAGGTTTTTTCTCCCAGGGAGCCACGGGTAGGTTTGTATCGCCAGCCCTGGTGCTACCAGGGCTCCTTTTAACAGTGATACAGATATGAAATAGAAGCAAAATGTGTAAGAGTATTTTTGCATAGTTTTCATATAATGATACGAGAGATTCTAGCATCGGTTTATAAGTGTTATTAAGTTGTGTAATTGTGAGCATTTACCTTGATATGAGTTGTTTGCATTTATTTACACAAGTTAACATTTTTACCTCACCTGCTGCAACAGGTTTTAATGTTAGGAGCCCAACTTCAGCCATTTGAACATCCCTCTAAATAAAGTAAACAAGAAAGCTCAAAACCATGCCTTTGATCTGAAACAGCTCATTTCGTTCAAGGGAAGTTATGTGTATCATTGTTGTTGTTGGGTGCCGTCAAGTTGTTTCTGACTCACAGCAGCCCTATGGACAACAGAACAAAACACTGCCTGGTCCCGCACCATCCTCACAATCATTATGTTTGAGCCCATTATTGCAGCCACTGTGTCAATCCATCTCGTTGAGGAGCTTCCTCTTTTTCGCTGACCCTCTATGTTACCAAGCATGATGTCCTTTTCCAGGAACTGGTCCCTCCTGATAACATGTCCGAAGTACATGAGATGAAGTCTCACCATCCTTGCTTCCAAGGAGCATTCTGGCTGTACTTTTTCGAAGACAGACTTGTTCGTTCTTCTGCCAGTCCATGGTTTGTTTATACAGTATTCTTCACCAACATCGTAATTCAGAGGCATCAATTCTTCTTCAATCTTCCTTAGTCACTGTCCAGCTTTCGCATGCATATGAGGAGATTGAAAACACCATGGCATGGGTCAAGCGCACCTTAGTCCTCAAAGTGACATCTTTGCTTTTCAACACTTTAAAGAGGTCTTTTGTATGTATTGGTGGTTATAGAAGACTGTATGTATGTGACGTTTTAATAGAAGGATAGATTTGACTTTAACATTAAAAAAAAAAAACATGTTTTAAAATCTAACAGTGCGACAGCTGATTCCAACATTAGACATTCAGACCAGAGCTGCTTCCTCTGCCTTGGATCTCTCTCTCTCCCTCCACGGGGGTGGGCCACCTACTTTTGAAACCTTGAAGTTGTTAAAAAAAAATTGAAACGTAAGGTTTATTCCAAGCAGTTAATCTATATGCATATAGGGAGACCATTCTGATTCTAAAAAAAAAAAAAGGTTTGCTGTACGCTAGTTACAATGAAGTTTATAAAGAAAGATGCAGGAGAAGAATAGACAGCACGGGGGGTTGGGGGTCTCTGGCCTGGCTGCCCCCTCCCCCATTCATTGCGCAAATCTTGACAGGTAGTCCAGAGGCTTTAAAGTGATAAAAAGGACCTCGGTTCTGAAGAAGCAAGGGAAATTGCCAAACGTTGTTTTTTTGTGTTAGATAAACTCTGAGCTAGCTTATGGTTAACAATTGTCTGTCGCAAAGGAATTTGCAAAGATTTAATCACTGTGTTAAACTGAGCCTCGGTTTCCTTATTAACACTCCTTAAAGCAGGGAGGAGCAAGGGGGAGGGGCGGGGAGAACAAGTTAATAGTTTTACAGTTTTGGGGGTCAGGCTTTTAGTGCTAATTTTTGGTCTTATAGGTTTGAAAAAAAAAAAAACTTAAGGTCAAAGTGAGATGTCTGTCATGAATTCTTTTTTTGTTTTTCTGTGAAGCACAGCTGGCTTTCCCCCCTGAGCAGGGACAGACTCCAGCCCCACTAAGCATCTGGGGTCCCTCCTGGCAGAGTCTCCCCTCCTGGGAGCAAAGCCCTTCCATCACCCCTAAAGGACATTTGAAGGAGCCCTGGTGGCGTAATGGTTAAGCACTCGGCTGCTAATCAAAGGCTGGCAGTTCAAACCCACCAGCCGCTCCACGAGAGAAAAGACCTGACAATCTGCTTCCATAAAGATTACAGCCTAGGAAACCTTACTGTGTCCTACAGGGTTGCTATAGAGTGTCTATAGGGTGGATATGAGTCGGAATCGACCCATGGTCCACAGCGACAACAACAAGGGCCATTTCAAACAGGAGGAGGAGGGAAGGGGCCGTGAGGGGCAGGGCACCTTCCAGGCCTTAGTTGCTTGTCCAAAGCCGTCCCTCCTACCGCTGGAGCAGAAGCAAAGACGCAAGGTCATCGTCCTGACTGAGTGCAGGGCTGTGTGAGGAGAGCACACGGGAATAAACGGCACCCACTCCCAGGTCTGAGGGCGCAGGGCCGGAGCCACACATTGACTGGAAGCACCCCATCTCACCCCATCCTGCTATTCCCCTTCCAGTCTGGCTGAATATAAAGACTTGATCCAGGAAGAAGTGCCCAAAGAACCACTTCTTCTGCTTAAGACACTCCCACTCAGATCCAAGTGCTCAGCTCAGAACCAGGGTACTCCCAGCTGCCTGGTCAGCGTGAGCCGTGATCAGGCCCAGCCAGGACCATGTGATTGGTTGCTCTGACCTCAGGAATATTCCTGAAGAAGCCTCTGGGGTGTGTGCATACACACATGCAGGCGCACACACGTGCAAGTATATATAAGGTCCTACACACTGGATTTTCCCCTCCCGGATTTCTAAATTTGCTGTCTGTTACACCCGGTTCCTCTGGAGTAAAATAAGGCATAAAAACCAGTTTGCCTTTGACCAGTTGCCATTGAGTCAACTACGACTCATGGCAACCCCATGTGTGTCAGAGTAGAACTGCACTCCACAGGGTTTTTAATGGCTGATTTTTCAGAAGTCGATTGCGAGGCCTTTCTTCTTTGGAGCCGTCAAGCGTGTTAACATTTGCACCACCCGACCAAAAAAACCCAAACCAGTTGCCATGGAACTGAATCTGACTCATGGAGACTCCATGTGTTTCAGAGTAGAACTATGTTCTACAGGGTTTTCAATGGCTGCTCTTTTGGAATCAGATCACCAGGACTTTCTTCCAAGGTACCTTTGGGTGGATTCGAACTGCCAGCCTTTCAATTACTAACTGAGTGTTTTACCATTTGCGCTACTCAGGGACCCAGCAAGTTAGGCATAAATAACTCTAAAGTGAATTTGCAACCAGGAAATATGACCTCTTGTAAGGGGTGCTTTAGAACCTGGGAGCACTGTGCCCCGGGAAGGGGTCCATGAAACTGTGGCAGGCTAACTTGTGAGTGTGTAAGTCAGGTGAAATCTCAGACCCCTCACAGTTCTGGATGCTGGGGTATACGATATGTGCGTACTCAGCATAACGAGGGAATGTCAGACTGGTTTCCAAAGTGGTTGTAACACTCCACGCGCCCCCAGGCAGAGCACGAGGGTGTCTGTGCTCCAAGACCTCTGCAACACGGCGGGGGCAGACTGTTTGTGCCGCTGCATAGTGGTTTCAGTTTTACCACTCAGATTGCTGGTGATGCTGAAAATTGTTTTGTAGGATTGAAAATGACATTTATTTTCCTCTTCTGTGAAATGCCTGCTCCTTTGGCCAGTTTTAAGAATTGTATGGTTTGTCTTTTTCTTTGTTCGTGGGAGATCTTGCTGTCTCCCAGTGATCCCCACCTCCTCGTAGTCACACCCTGTGTAATCCTGTTCCCTTGAGGATGAGCTGGACCTAGTGACTCTCTTCTAAGGAACATAATATGACAAAGTGATGTCACTTCCGAGATGGGGTTACAAGAAGACTGGCTTCTGCCCTGCTCACCATCTCTCAATTTCTCCCTCAGAGTTCTCGTTCTGGGAAAACCCAGCTACCATGTTGCAAGTAGCCATATGGAGACAGACAGGTGACCAGGAGCTGGCGAGGACATCAAACCTGTCATCCAAGTGCGGGAGCTTGGAAGTAGCTCCTTCGCTAGTCGAGCCTTGTGACACCTGCAGCCCCAGCCGACCCCCAACTGTAGCCTGTGAGAGACCCTGAAGCGAAGCATCCAGCTGAGCCATCCCCAGAGTCCTGATCCTCACAAGCTATGAGATAATGAATGTTTATGGTTTTAACTTGCTAAGTTTTGCAGCAACAAATAACTAATACAGATTTTTGGTACCCGGAAGTAGGGTGCTGCCATAACAAATATCTAAAAATGTGGTGATAGCTTTGAAACTGGACAGTGGGCAGAAGGTGGAAGGATGTTGAATAGTGTATTAGATAAGGGCTGAACTGCCTTGAACAGACCTTTAGAGGTAGAACTTTGAAGATGCTGCCAGGGAAGGTTCAAAAGGAAATGATGAAAGCATTATTGGAAATTGGAGGAATGGGGATCCTTGTTATGTAATAGCAGAAAGCTTAGCAACGTTATCATCTGCAGTTACGTGGAAAGCAAAAAAAAAAAGTGCCTAGTGAAATTCATAATCTGTGTACCTGGTTTCTTCTTGCTGCGTACAGTAAAATGTGAGAGGAGAGAAGTAAATTGGGAAGTCTGTTCAACAAAAAGGAACCAGTACTTGATGGTTTTGAAAATTCTCAGTTTCTCGTGATGGCAACAGATGTTAAAATTACTAAATGGCTGTCCACCAACAGCCCTCCTACCAGCGGGGGCAACAAGTCTGCTGAAGAAGACTGTGGGCCACACATCACTGCCCACCATGGCACAGCGCTTCCAGGTTCTGAAGCACCCCTTCCAAGCAGTCTTATTTCCTGACTGCAAATTTACTTTAAAGTTATTTGTGCCTGATTTGGGAGTCCCTGGGTTCTCTGAGTGGGGCAAATAGTTAAACACTCGGTCATTATTGAAGGGTTGGCAGTTGGGATTCACCACGGCACTGGCGGCACGTGACTCACACCCTTCTTCTCCTTGGCTTCCATTCAGTCTAGCTCATTCATGCCTGGAGGTTATCTTTCCCTTTCATAACTTTGCTAAACTAGCAACAGGCAGCCAACGCACACCGATTTTTCACTTTTTCTAACTGCCTCCCTTAATACATGTCTTAGCCAATTCAGAAGAAATAAACCACCAAATTATTGTAACCACAACCACCACCCCCTGCCGTCGAGTCCATTCCGACTCATAGCAACCCTATAGGACAGAGGAGAGCTGCCCCGTAGGGTTTCCAAGGCTGTAATCTTTACAGCAGACTGCCACATCTTTCTCCCACAGAGCGGCTGGTGGGTTTGAGCTGCCAGCCTTTTGGTTTGCATCTGGGCGCTTTAACCACTGCACCACCAGGGCTCCTAATTATTGTAACAGATCATTCAATATAAAGAATTGTTCACCAGGTATTTAAAAGCTGAAGAAGTAAAGAGGGGAAACGAATGCCATCTCAAAGGAGCCCTGGTGGTACAGTGGTTAAAGCACTTGGCTGCTAACCAAAAGGTCGGCAGCCTGAACGCACCAGCCGCTCCATGAGAGAAAGATGTGGCAGTCTGCTTCCGTAAAGATTACTGCCCTGTGGGGCAGTTCTACTCTGTCCTATAGGGTCACTATGAGTCAGAATAGATTCGAAGGCAACAGGTAATGTACCTCAGAGGTAAGAATTGCAGCTAGCAGCGACCATGACTAGGGCTGGGGACCAAAGGTAAGAAGTTGAGATTATGAAAATGTAAACGTTTAGAGAAGGGACCATGCAGGAAGGGAGACTGAGACCTCTGAGGACAGGATGTGCCCAGCTAGTGCCCATGCCCCTGGAGGAAGGGCCTCGCAGAGCTGAGACCTCAGTCTCTGAGGACAGGGTACCAGCAGGCTGGTGCTGGTACGGCTGAGGAGGGGCCATGAGGCTGGCTCTAGGAATGTGGAAAAACTGCAGACTGGAACCATCTGCTATTATTGGAATCACCTGCTGTGGATCCCTGGTTGGCAATAAACCCATTGCCATCCAGTCGACTCTGATTCAGGGCAACCCTATAGGACAGAGCAGAACTGCCCTATAGGGTTTCCAAGGCTGGAATCTTTATGGAAGCAGACTCCCACATCTTTCTCCTGTGGAGCGGCTAGTGGGTTTGAAGCACTGATCTTCTAGTCAGCAGCAGAGCACTTAACCACTGCACCACCAGGGCTCCTCCTGGTTGGCAACACTCTGCGCATGTTGTCACGCATCACTGCGGGGAGAATTAGGCACTGTGGTGCAACTCCATTGGAAGAGGACAACTGGAAGCTCCTGCCTGGTTTCTCCTGGACCGTGCCCCATGCACCTGCTTCCTTTTCTGATTCTAATCTGTCTCCTTTTTCTGTCATAAATCATAACTATGAAGATAACAGCTTTCTGAGGTCCTGCAAGTCCCTCTAGCAAACCATCAAACCTGAGGGTGGTTTGGGGGCCCCGACCCAGTTACCATGCAGGTGCATAAGGCATTCTGTGAGTCCGTGGATGGTGGTGCTGGCAGAAGCCTTATAGGCAGGGAAGGCAAACCCATATCCAGAGTAAGTGTCTATTCCAGTTAGGACAAATCACTGCTCCTTCCATAATGGAAAAGATCTAGTGTAATCAGCTTTCAACAAGGTGGCTGGGTGTTCTCCCAGGACATGGAGCAATATCAGGGGCTCAGCACTGGTCTCCGCTATTGACAGGTTAGGCATTCAACAGCAATGACAGAGAGATCGGGTCTGGTGAGTCCATGATATTGAGCCCATGCATGACTTCCATCCCTGCCACCTTGGTCACTTTGTACATGGGCCCATTGAGCAACCCCTGGGATGGCTGGGAAAAGAGGTTGACTGACACGCACAGAACGGATTGTCTCATCCATCTGTTTATTGAGAGCTTTCTCTGCAGTAGCTCCCTTTTGGTGGGTGTCATAGTTATCTAGTGCTGCTATAACAGAAATACCACAAGTGGAGAGTGTTAACAGAAATTTCTATTCTCACCATTTAAGAGGCTAGAAGTCCGAATTCAGGGCGCTGGCTCTAGGGGAAGGTCCTTGTCTCTTTTAATCTTCTGTTCCTTGGCTCCTTGGTGATCTTCATGTGGCATGCCATCTCTCCCCATCTCTGCTTGCTTCTCTGAGCCTAATCTGCTCTTTTCTATAACTCAGAGGTGACTGGCTTAAGACGCACCCTACACTGGTACGGCCTCATTACCATAACAAAGAAAAGTCATTCCCAGTTGGGATTATAACCACAGGTGTAGGGGTTAAGATTTACAACCCGTATTTTGGGGAGACACAGTTCAATCCATAACATTGAGCATTGACATGTAACAAAGTATCTTCACAGTGTGTGCCTACCCAGAGATCCACCTTCATCTGCCTTCTCCAGACTGCCTGGACACCAGTCTTCCAGGCCTGCTCTTTCCAAGCCTCTGACAGTCCCACCAAACCATCAGTGGACTGCCCATCAATGAGTACAGATACATACTTCTAGCCATCTCTCCATCCAGGCAAAGCAGCAACAAAATGTGCTGGCTTAAAGTAAAGACCACCGGTGTCCTGCTGAGCAAGCCCATCCTGTGTCCTTCTTAGCCCTTTGACCCTCTGCAGCCCAGCTCTGTGACCCTGACCGTGGGGTCCAGAAGGCCTGTGCTCTCTTGAGCCCAGCCATCAACTTTGGCAGAATCTGGGGCCCTCATGGTCACCTGGGGAAGATGGGCCTGTCCAGGGCGTGACTGAGGTGGGGCGTGGTACGGGTCCACTCGTCCAAGGGCAGCTTCAGGAAGTTAGGGGTGAAGGGGGCACACATTCATTCCCAAAGACATAAAGGACCCATAAGGAACCCAGGGCATCTTGGGGAGGGAAGGAATTGGGGTGCTGAGGAAGCCTTTGAGGTGTTTTCCTCCAGAGATCTCCATCTGTGCAAGGGGCAAACCCTTGGGCCCCAGTCTGGGCCTTGTGGAAGGGCACTGGTACCTTCTTTGAAGGTAGGGGCTGAAGCTCATCTTCCTGGGGCGGAGCCAGCCCTCACCTGAGCCCAGCCTCTTGCGCCTCAGAGCCTTTGACTGACACCTTGACATATTTGCATTCTGGAAAGCCACTTTCAAATAGTTATTTACATCCCTGGCTGGTGCAAATGGTTCTGCTAACCAAAAGGTTGGAGGTTCAAGTCCACCCAGAAGTGTCTGGGAAGAAAGGCCTGGCTATCTACTTCTGAAAAATCAGCCATTGAAAACCCTGTGGAGCACATTTCTACTCTGTCACACATGGGGTCACCATGAGTCAGAATCGATGGCAACTGGTTTGGTCTTGGGTGTTTTTTAATTCCAGAGAGTTCTGCAAGCAACCCGCGAGAACACACAACACCAGACAAATTAAAACGCCCAAAAGAGGGAACTAGAGAATGGAGAGTTTGTAGCTGCGGGCCTTGGAGAGAGGGCGGGAGCTGGCTCAGCCAATGCTGGGGCGCGTTCCTGAGGCCGGGGGAGGAGTGTCACGGGCGCCCAGCTAGACTCATCGCGTCTCCCGCTACCGGTCAGCCAGGAACGCTGTGCGCTCCCAGCTGCAAAACAGGGTCTAGGTGCGTGTGCAGGGAGGGGCGGGGGGCTGGGGAGAAGTGACTTATTTGGAAACGTGGTGCATTTTCCTCAGCTGAGGCCTGATATCCGGAGAGGCCGGCATCCGGGGACACCAGCCAGCGGGGAGTCGGCAAGTGCGGGGCCAGAGAAGCCCCCGGACGCTGGTCCCCGCGTGAACCCCGGCACTTTCCCTCACAGCCCAGCCTCCATCAGAGATGTCCTGGGGTTCGTGCCTTGGCTCCGGCGGGAAAGGGGCCGGCTTTGAGACAAAGACGCACTACTGAGGCGCGGAAGGTGCCCCTGCCCCCAGGGCCCCTAACGCTCAGACTCCAGGGGGACCTGGGAAAAAGGACTGGAGAGTGATTGAGCAAATCTTTTTCCCCGACTCCCCGCCCTCTTTTGCCACCGAAGGGAAAAGTGTACGGTGTAAGGTGACACCACCAACGGGGGAAGGGGCCTCGGCTGGCAAACTGTTTGCGGGTGGCGGGGTGGGCTGGGACTGGAGAAGGGAAGTGAGTCTTCTAGATTTCAAGTCTTCAAAAGTCAAACCCCCACCACTAGGAGGAAGGAAACCGCTTAAAGTACAGAGCTCCGTGCCCAGTTGAGAACTGAGTTCTTTGATTTTGTTTTTAAGGGCGATAATAGGGTCGCTAGGAGTCCTGGTGGCGTAGTGGTTAAGAGCTACGGCTATTAACCAAAAGATGGGCAGTTCGAATCCACCACCTGATCTTTGGAAGCACATGGGGCATTCGACTCTGTCCTATAGGGTCTCTATGAATTGGAATCAACTCCACGGCTATGAGTTTTTTACGAGTCGGAATAGACTCGACCGCAGTGGGTAAGATAAAACCCATCACCTTATTTAAATGTTATATAAAATAATAATAGAGCTTTACTTGACAACGTTGTTTAGTTGTTACAGATCAAAACATGGTTATGGGGCTTGGAGAGGGGTGTTGTTTTATTTAAAAGAAACCCCTGGGTGGTGCAAAGGCTTAACACACTCAGCTGCTAACAGCAAGGTTGGGAGTTGGAGTCCACACAGAAGTGCCTGGGAAGAAAGGCCTGGCCATCTGCTGCCAAAAAATTAGCCATTGAAAGAAAACCTTATGGAGCACAGTTCTACTCTGACACACATGGGGTCACCATGAGTCAGTGTCCACTCAACAGCAATTGGTTATTTTATTTAGAAGCATGTTCAAATGAGGAAAGCTGGGCTTCTATAGCGGGTGCAGTAGGTGAGGGGCAAATCAACACAAACTAAACGTTTCTTAAAAGAAAATCTTTCCAAAGTTACAAAACAAAATCTTTCACAGAAGAGTTCTCATATGCCACTCTCGTAGGACAGAATATGCAAAATTACATGTTTTATAAGTTACCTTTCTGCCAATGTTACTTTTAAAAAAGGAGTTCACACTGAGCTGGTAAACAATATGGAAGACAAAAGCTTTTAAAATACATTTACACAATCTCAGGGCTCTTTCTCATCACAGATTTTTGTACCCTCTATGGTAGCGCAGTGGTTAAGAGCTCAGTTGCTGACCAAAAAGTTGGCAGTTCAAATCCATCAGCTGCTGCTTGGAAACCCTATGGGGCAGTTCGACTCTGTCTATAGAGTCGCTATGAGTAGGAATCCAGCTCAAATATTTAGCAATCGTTAAGTACAGAACGTGATTAAGAAAAGCAATTAAAATATTTTTACAAAATTAGCCCTTGCATTCCAGCTGTTTTTAAGAATTTAGAAAGCTAAAAAGATAAAGACCCACCGGCTGAGAGCCTGTGTTCAGCCCACGATCTTCTCCCAGCCCAAGGCTTCGGCACCGGCCGCTCCGCGAGGCTGTGGGCGGGCCAGGGCAGGACTCCTCCACACAGGCTAGGCGTCCTCGCCTCCAGGAAAAAGCGGACCTAGAGGCCACAGTCCGGGGGCTGCCCTAGCAGGTGGCACAGGACCTCGCCTCGTGGCGGGCCACCGTGCGCACACCTGGTCCACGGGTCCTTGCTCTTGGTCACGACCTCCAGGCCTTGGCACTGCCCCGCGCGCTCCTCGTCGGGGGCCTCCCCCACGCAGCGAGCTCTCGCCCGGCTGTCCCGGCTGCGGGGCCCCCGAGGCCATCGGTGAGGCGCAGAGACAGCTGCGCAGCAGCCCCAAAGCCCGGCGCCCTCGGGGACCTACGGCTCCAGCCTCGCCGGCCCTGCCACCTCGTGGCCGCACGGGGCCATAACGAGGGCCAGACCTGCGGCGGAGAGCAGCCACTCACTGTGCCAGAGCCGTCCTGCCCACGGCCACGCACCCGGCACCCCCACCCCCTGCCCGGACCTGCCACCACAGCCGCAGGGACACTCGGGGACGGCGGCGGGGTAGGCGGCGGAGACTCAGTAAGGCTGCGCAGAGACGCTGCGGGGACTGCCGGGACGTGGCGGGACGTCTGCCTTCCGGCGGGCGAAGGAAATGCGCCTCCCGGGCTGCAGCGGCGGGTCCTGCGGGCAGAGCTGGGCCCGGGCGGGGAGGGGACTCCGAGGCTCCGCTGAGGGGACCTCGCTCCGCCCCCCGACGGCGCCCGTCCCCCGCCTGAGTGCCCAGGGGTTCGAGGGGCCAGTTCCGCTCTGCGCGGTGTCCTCACGCCCAGGCCTTGTTCCGGGCCCCTGACCACCTCGCAGGGACCGGGCTCGGAGGGGAGGCGGAAGTGGGGAAAGATGATCCCTGAGCGCTGAGACGAGGCGGTGGGCGGGAGGAGACGGTGTGGCGGAAGAGGGGTGGCGGGTCTCCCAGGGCGCACTCGGGGACTCCCCCCCACCGCACCCTTAACGGGGACCCTCTCCTCAGCGATCGTCCCCAGCCCTCGACCCAGTGGGCCTAGAGTTTCTCGATTCCTTTTTTGGGCGCTCGCTGCACCCAGGCCTTGGGGTGGAGTCCTGGGCCCCTCTCTTCCCAGCCGTGACGTTCATACTTTGCCGCCAGGGGAGCCTCAGACTTGCCCCCAGTGCGGAGGGCCTCATTTGGGCCCCATCCCCCACCTTGACCGTATTATTTTAACCCTATAAAAATAGGTACACAATCACAAAAGAGTCAAGGTGGGAGAGGGACACCCGTGGGTGCCCTGGCCCAGGCTCTGTCTCCCCGATTTGGCGCCGCCCCTGAAGTCCCCCTGGGCCCACAGCCCGGATAAGGTTTCAGGTCCAGGGACGCAGGCGCTGGCGTGTGTGTGTGTCCGTGCGTGTGCGCCAAGCTCTTTCCTTCCTATTTCCCCTTTCCCACTTGCCCATTTCCCACTTAGCAAAGAAAAGCACCTCTCACTCATTCGCATGTTCTCTCTTTGGCGCCTCGCGGACCCCGACCCCCATCGCTGTCCACCCTGTTGGGGGGAGAGGGCAAGGGGGTGCTGACAGTTTCTGTTTAACGACCTCCTTGCCGCTCTGCCCTTGAGTACTGTCAGAAATTGTTTGGCTCCTGGGAGGGCTGAGTGTCAGAAATACTGAAGGCATCATCTCTTGTTTCATTCAGGCCCCAAGCTCAATTCAGACGAAATTATTAAAATTTTGGAGGCTTATAGTTATGGGGGAAAACAATAAATAAATATATTGCTGTTGTTAGTTGCTGCTGAGTCCATTCCAACTCATGGAGACCCCATGTGTTACAGAGTAGAACTGCTCCGTAGGGTTTTCCTGGATATAATCTTAACAGAAGCAAGCGGATTGCCAGGCCTTTCTTTCACGGTACTGCTGGGTGGGTTGGGACTGCTAATCATAGGTTAGCAGTGGAGCACAAACATTTGCACCACCTTTGAACTATTATTATTTTTGTTGTTATTGTTGAATTATGGTGTTGCTAAAGAATATTGAGTATACCGTGGACTGCCAGAAGAATGAAAAATCTGTCTTGGAAGAAGTACAGCCAGAGTATTCCTTGGAAACAAGGATGATGAGACTTCGTTCCACGTACTTTGGACATGTTATCAAGAAGGAGCAGTCCCTGAAGAAGGACATCATGCTTGGTAAAGTAGAGGGTCAGCAGAAAAGAGGCAAGCCCTCAATGAGATGGACTGACACAGTGAGTGAGTGAACGATCGTGAGGATGGCACAGGACTGGGCAGTGTTTCCTTCTGTGGTACGTAGGGTGGCTCTGAATAGGAGCCAACTTGACGGCACCTAACAACAACAGGGACCTAAATATATATATATATAAACAAACAAAAAAAACCCCAAACCAAACCCGTTGCCGTCAAGTCAATTCCAACTCATAGTGACCCTATAGGACAGAGTAGAACTGCCCCATAGAGTTTCCAAGGAGCGCCTAGTGGATTCGAACTGTCTACCCTTTGCTTAGCAGCCGTGGCACTTAACCACTACACCACCCCGTTTCCATATATACATATATATATATACACACACATACACACAGATATACACGTAATGTACATATATATTTTTTAACCCCTATTTGATTACAAAAATATGATAGGCTGACTAATAAAAGACAAAATATGTTTGCATTCAGTTAGAATTTGGAAGGGGAAGTGGAATATAAATATAAATATGAATTTAAAGAGAAAGAGAAATGACGTAATATTTTCAGCTATTAAAAGAACTTGTTCATGTAGCTTTTTATTTTTTTCACTTTTCATTATAAATGCTTTCAAACATACACAAATGTTCACGGAATAGTACAACGAAGATCCATATACCCTTTCACTCCACCTAGGTTCAACTATACTCTTCATCTTTTTGGGGGGGGGGGCTGAAATGTTTAGCATTGCAGATATTAGGACGCGTCAGCCCAAATATGGCAGCATGTGTCTTCCAAACATGACATTTTCACACAAGTCCACTATCACATTTAAGAAAATTAATAATAATTTCCTAATATCTAATATCCAGTCCATATTAAAAACGAGTTTCTGTCTAGTTGACTCTGACTCCTGGCAAACCAAACTCATAGTGATCTCACGTGTGTCAGAGTAGAACTGTGCTCCATGGGGTTCTCAATAGCTGATTTTTCAGAAGTAGATCATCGGGCCTTTCTTCCAAGGCACCTCTAGGTGGATTCAGACAACAACCTTTCAGCTAGCAGCCAAGCTCTTTAACTACTGCACCAGCAGGGCTCCTTCTGTAGAAAGAAGTGGGTTAAGTTGTGGAAGCCAAACAAGGAGTAACCAAGGGCGTGGGTGAAAGGCCTGGAAGGGTTTTGCCCAGTGAAGGCTAGTCCCCACCACTAGGGGGCGAAGCCAGCTCGGTGGGGAGAAGCTGCAGATGGGCCCTGAGCTACCAGATCAGCATGTGCAAGGTCTGCCATCCCCCAGAGCACCTCCTTCAAAGCCCAGACCAGGGCCTCAGCTTCCCCTCCCGCAGGGGACCCTGCTGTCCTATGCCATCTCTGGTGTTACAGCTCTGTCTGTTTCCTGGGCCTAGGAGGTTCTTAGCACAGGGACCCTGGGTCCAAAGGAGCTTTCTCTGCAGCCACCATCTCCACTGCCCCACAGTGGGCTAGAGTCACTCACTCTGTGCAGCTGCGTTTCCCACAGTCCTGGGCAGTCTGGGGCCACTCACAGGGTCTGTCTGCCTGACTGAGTCCTCTCCCTGGTGCCCATGCCCACCTCTGGAGCAGCCTGCCTCCACCGATGTCCCCCTTTCCCAGGACATCGCTGCTGACCTCTGGCAGGAGGCTCCGTGCCATCTGCCCTGGGGCAGCACCCAGCACACAGGAAAGGCTGGGGCAGTCTTGGTCTGTCCCCTAGTCTCAGGGCCACACACCTGAGGGATGGAGCAATGTGAACAGGTAGGCCTAAGACTCAGGCCACCGCAGCGTCCGGAGGGGGAATCAGAGTAATGACAGTGGAAGCTACACAATGTTGCTGCCAGCAGGGAGTGGGCTGCACCATCTGAGCGTCCCCAAAGCCTCATGGGGAAGGGCCTTCACACATTCCCACTTCCCTAACATGGGCCCGGCCACAGTCCCAGCCCCAGACCAGAGGCTGCACAGTTTAAGCGCCTGACAGCACCACTCTCCCTGGGTGTCACCGTGGGGGCCCAGACTCCACATTGCCCTGTGCCCTGCCTGGTTGACCCCAGCTCTGTGTCCCCAGGACTCAGGCTATCTGTTCCTCACAGTGTAAAGGGGCTAGAGGCCTGCCCTGGGCCACATGGAGCCCCTCCCACCTCCTGTCTCCCCTGGGGCAGCTTGGTGAAAACTTAAAACCGGCTCTCCCCATCCCTACTTCCTTGGTGATCCAACACTGTTTCTTCAGGAAATTCAGGTGGCAGCTCTGCCCTTGCCAAATGAATCATTTTTTTTTTCTTTTTTTGGAGGGGGGATTCCCTTCCTCCCTGTTCTTCCAAAGTGGGGTGACCTGAGACACTCACCATATTCAGGGAAAACTTAGGGGGACAGAAGCATCTGATGGAGCTGGCACCCCCCTAGGCAGCTGAGACAGAGCCCCTCCCGCTAAAGTGGTGGCCCTTGAGACCCTGGTCGGGCCCAGGAAGGACCCAAGGGCTCCTGCACACTGAGGTATCGGGTCATTATTTCACAGGGAACAAAGTCAAGGTCAGGGAACAGGAGGGCTGTGATTTCCCCCCATCCCAGGGTTCCCAGCGGTTCCTGATCTTGAAGTCCCTCATTTGCCCTCTCCTGAGAAATGGCTGCCCTCTGTCAGGGAGCCCCCTGCTGACCAAGCCTGGCCTGGCTCCCCTTCCACCATCACCTCCCTGGGATGTGCTCTGTGCAGCTGCAGACTGGGGGCTGGGCCAGGCCCAAGTCAGCCGTTAAGGGGAGGAGATGCGAGCTCGGACTCCCAGGCCCTGGTTCCTTGACCTGGACTGAACTCTTCCCAGGATAACTGACAGAAGGATGGCCAATCCCAGCCCCACCCTCGGGGCAAGGGGGCGGCAGGGATGGTCCCGTCCTGGGGGATGGTCCTGCCTCAAGATGGTCCGGTCTTCTGGTCTCAACGGGTCAGTCTCAAAGTATGTCTGTTTAGACAGCCCCATGTTTAAGTAGATTCTTAGGCCTCCTTTACGAGGGGGCAGTTCTACTCTGTCCTATAAGGTTGCTATGAATCGGAACCGACTCCGCAGCAATGGGTTTGGGTTTTTGGTTTAGGCATCCTTTCTTCTATTGTATAGACTTTTGGTTTTCTTTTTAACTAATATTTCTTTTCTAGTTTCAAAGCACTTTATTTTAGAAAATGTCCAAACTAAATAAAAGATCAAAGAAGGAATTTTTAAAGAGACTTTTTTTTAGAGCGGTTTTAGGTTTACAGAAAAATTTTGCTGGAAGTGCAGAGAGTTCCACATGTCATGGTGGCCTCCTGCCTCCACACTGTCTCCTGTTACTAAGATCTTGCATTCCTGTGCTACAGTTGTTAACACTTTATGAACTGATATTGATACATTATTCATTAACTGAAGTCCATGGTTTACATTACCAAGAAGGGACCTTAAATTACCCATAATCCCAAGAGACACAAGCACTACCAGACTTGGATGTGTTTCTTAAATGTTTCCCCACCATGTTTGTAAAAAATACAGTTTCGTTTACAAATATCTGAACAACAAAAGAAAAGTCTCCCATACTTGGAAAGAATGACGTGAGGTACGAATGGGAAGTCACCACCTTCACCCTCAATCTATCCAAGCCTCTAACCTCCCCCAGAGTCCCTGGGTGGATGTAAAATTGGTGTCAGACGTGCTTGCCTAACTTCAGGAGGGGGCGAGACAATCACCATCACCATCAGCCCAAAGCTAGTTCCTTCAAGGTAGAGGTCAGACATACCTTTATACTGACCTTTTTATGAATTCTGACACCAGCCACCCCTCCCACGGCACTCGCTACTTCTCTGCTGGGTTCAATAATTCATTGCAATGGCCACACAGAACTCACAAACCACCCCACAATGATGGAGTTTGCTAGGAAAGTACCAGGTTACAATTCAAGATCAGGATCAACTTGGGAGGTAACAGGAACAACTCAGGATACAGTTCTTTGATCAGTACAGCTTCTTCTCGGCGGCCGTGCCCACAGGCAGGCCTCTCTTTCAGCCCTGGCTCTCGGCTTGGGCCCTGCATTCTCAGCCTGGGCTCTGCCCTGCTTGGGCAAGTGTGACAAATCTCTTTAGCTCCACCAATAGGTGCCTGGAGGTACCCTACTGCGCCAGGAAGCCTCCTGCCCAAAGACGCTCAGCTGTCACTCCGTGGATTGGCAAACCCACTGTAGCCGCCTCGCTCCGTGGGCCAGGAAGCCCACTGCACCGTCTGTCACCAGTCTCCTGGTTCTGCTGCTGCCATTTCTCTGCTGCTGGATTCTGCCGTGCTTGCTGCCCCTTGTAGTCTTCCCGTGCCACCTCCAGTGTTACAGCTGTCCCTCTCCTGAGCCTAAGAGGTTCTCAGCACAAGGATCCTGGGTCCTAAGGACACGCTCCACTCCCAGCTCTTCTTCTTGATGGTCGTGAGGTCCCCTCCCCTTTTGGGATTGGTTCCCTTTAAGCCTAGCGGAATGGTAAAACTGACTAATCCCGTACAAGGGTTCCATGCACCTTATTTGCATAATCTCACCCAGATATTTTCTAGGACTCACAGGACCATGGCTAGAAGGACCATGTTAAAGCAATCCTCTGCACCACAGTTGTGCAAACTGTGAACATGCTTGGCTGCTAACTGCAAGAGTCCACCCGTAGGTACCAGAGGAAAAGACCTGGTGCTCTCTCCCAGAAATACCAGCCACTGAGAACCCTGTGGGGCACAGCTCTGCTCTGACACACACAGGGTTGCCATGAGTCAGAATTGACTCAATAGCAACGGGTAATCTCTCCTGGTATACGCAATATTAACATTTTGGTGCAAACATATCTGTATGCACATAGCAATCCTGCTACAGATACTGTTCTGCAAACTTGCATTTTTCACTTAATGTTGTATCATGGACATTTTTCCAAATCAACGAAAATAGATCTGTTTCGTTTTTTGAATGGCCACACTGTATTGTGTGACGCAATTGTTTGCCTCTTCCTCTTTCAATGGATGTTTTGGTAGTTTCCAGTCTTCCCTACAATGGAAATCCTTGGATATATAATAGCATATGTTTATCCTACTACTTCCTTTTTTTATGTTCCGGTTCTTTTCCTTTTTTTTTAAATTGTGCTTTAGATGAAGGTTTACAGAGCAAATTAGTGTGTCATTAAACAATTAGTACACGTATTGTTCCGTGACATTGGTTACCAACCCCATGAGGTGTCAACACTCTCCCCTTCTTCACTTTGGGTTCTCCCTTACCAACTTTCCTGTCCCCTCTTGCCTCCCAGTCCTTGCCCCCGGGTTAGTGTGCCCATTTAGTCTCGTTTTGTTTTATGGGCCTGTCTAATCTTTGGCTGAAGGGTGAACCTCAGGAGTGACTTCAGTACTGAGTTAAAAGGGAGTCTGGGGGCCATACTCTCAGGGTTTCTCCAGTCTCTGTCAGACCAGTAAGTCTGGTCTTTTTTTGGGAGTTAGAATTTTGTTTTACATTTTTCTCCAGCTCTGTCCAGGACCTCTTTTGTGATCCTGATCAGAGCAGTCAGTGGTGGTAGCTGGGCACCATCTAGTAGTGCTGGACTCCGTCTGTAGAGGCCGTGGTAGTTGTGATCTATTGGTCCTTTGGACTAATCTTTCCCTTGTATCTTTGATTTTCTTCATTCTTCCTTGCTCCAGACAGGTGAGACCAGTGGAGTATCTTAGATGGTCACTCACAAGCTTTTAAGACCCTAGATGCTACTCACCCAAGTAGGATGTAGAACATTTTTGTCCTATTCTTTCTGATACACACGTTCCCTAGAAGTAGAATTGCCACCTCGAAGGTCTTATTTTAAGTGGGAGAAGATTCTCGATCTCTTGTTGCAATAAGAAATCTAGCAGAGTTGGAAGCTTGTTTTTGTTTTTCTATCATGCAAGGGGAAGAAGAGGAAAGTGTCGGCCATGTTGTTTGGCAGAGAAATCTCCCAGGTGCTTGCACCGTGAGGGAAACACAAGAGTGGTTCATGACGCTGCTATCAGCGCTGCTACCAAAGCAGCAGATCATCAGGTCAGACAACCAAGCAGAATTCCGGCCTCCTGCACCAGATCTCGGCGCCCACCCGGCCACTGTCCCTCCCGGAGGAGCCTGGGCTCAGGGCCCAGGGGCCAGCGGCCCAACAAGGAAGGCAATGTGAGTGGGGAGTGAGGAGAGAGGACCTCCGAGGAGGAGTTCGGTCAAGTTCAGTTCAGAGGGTTTCAGAAGAGGAAGGGTCACTCTCTGGGGCAAGGCTATGGGCACCTGAGTGCTGTCCTCGTGCTTTGGGGAGGGCAGCTTTGCATGGCTCCTGAGCGTCAATTTGATAACACCAGTCAAACAACAAATGCACAAACCTTTGACCCAGCAATTCCCCTTCCAGAAATTTGTCTTATCAATACTCTGACATACACGCAAAATGATGTGGGTACCAGGTTAGTACTTTGACTGTAGCAGCAAAATATTGGAAACTACCTAATATCCCATCGGTGGAGACTGGTTAGATAATACAGTGTGCACCGACAACGGAGTCCTATGCCTCTGTACCAGAGCACATGGAAGTCCCGACTGTTCTGATGTGGGAACTGCTCCAATGCATGACGGGAAGGGGGAAGGGAGGGGCGTGTGCAGGGCAGCGTGGTGTCCGCGCCTCTTCCCTGGGTGGGAGCACCCGTGGGAGCCATCACCCTAGCCTCCCTGCTCCTTCCTTCCCCAGCCCCCTACTCCTGGAGAAGAAGGAAGAACATTAGACTGATGTTCGGGGGAAGGTATTGGGCTTCTTTCTTTTCACTTTTATTTGTTAAATTGGTTCTGCTTATCTCTGTTTAGGTTTCCAAGGGTGGAAATCTGCCTGCAGGAAGCCCCCCACCCTGGCCCCTGCTGGGTGGGTCTGTCTGTGTGTCTAAGGGGGTGCTGTAGCAAGATGCCCACTCACTGCGTGGAGGTGTAAGCCACCTCCCCACATCAGCTTTTTCAGGAGTGAAGGTCATATCTGGATGCCCACCTGCCTGCCACTCTCAGGTTGGTCTAAACCCACTGCCATTGAGTGGATTCCAACTCATAGGTAAATCACTAATTGGACCCCAACAATCCGCCTCTATGCCAATAGTTTACATACATGTTATACATACATTAGACAGGGTGTGTGCATTTTATACATACATTATGCAATGCATGTATGAATGTACAATCTCCCCAAATGATAGGCTTGTTTACCTAGAAAATCAAAAAAAAAAAAACTAAGCTAAACACCTATTAGAACACAGAGGACAATTCAGTAAGGTCACTGATTGCAAGACAAATATCCAAACCTCACGAGGTTCACGTTTTATGCCCAGTACCTAGTAAGATTTTTTTTATGTGGAAAAGGTCCAAGTCACAATAGTGGCTAAAACTGTGAAAAGCCCAGTGATAAGTTTAAAAGGAATTGTTCAAGACCTCTGTGGTAACAACTTAATAGAGAAAATCTAAAATTACAAATTGAGAATCAACCAGTCTGCACGACATTTAAACAGGTGACAGATGCAAAGACCAGAAGACGTGAGTTGTTGTCATGAGCTTCTGTCATATTGGCCCCTGACTCATGGTGACCCCACGCGCAACAGAACGAAGCACCACCTGGTCCTGCGCTATCCCCATGATTGGTTGCAGATGGGACCACTGTGATCCACAAGGTTTTCAATGGCTGAGTTTTGAAAGTAGATAGCCAGGCCTTCCTTCCTCGTTTCGCAGTGTGGGTAGTAGAGTTGAAAAGTGGGGGGGGAAGGGGGGCGTGTGAGGAAAGGACTGACTTTTTAATTATGAGCCTCGAACTATTATTTGACTTTTTAAATTATGTTCATAGCTGACATTGAAAAATGTAAATCGAAAGCGTTAAATTCACAAGAGAGAACATGAGTCAAAGCCATCTAGCCAGCAACTAACAGCGACAACAATCCTCAGACCCCATTCAACTTTTGTCGGCTGCCCAATAGTGTCCTTTAAAGCAAAAAGAATCACTGGTTGCATTTAGTTGTCAAGACTCTTTGGCTTCCATCAATTTGGTGGTCTTTCATACACTTTCATGACCTTGACACTTAATTGTAGATTACATGGAGGTTATTTTCTAGACTATTCCTCCATTTGAATTTGTCTGATGTTTCCTCGTGGTTAGATTCAGGTTATGCATCTTTGGCAGAAACATCCCAGAAGTGATGCTGAGTTCTTCTCTCTGTATTCTCTCTGCTAGCAATTTGTCCCATTACAAATGGTGTTCACTTTGGCCACATGATTAAAGTGGTATCAGTCAAACTTCTCCACTGCAAAGCCCTTCTTCCTTTTGTAAATAATAAATATTTTGTGGAGTGGGTAGTTTGAGACTATGTAAGTAACCCGTTCTTCATTAAATTTTCATAGTATTCATTTGTTTATTTATATCAGCATGGACCCATGATTTCCTCTTTCATTCAGTGGATGATAATCTCTCACTATCATTATTTATTTCGATACTCAAATTGTCCCCAGTTTGGCCAAGGAGAACTCTTTGGAGCTAGCTGTGTTTTGTTGTTTTTTGTTTTACATACATGCTGTTATCATTTTTTGAGTAATTCTTTGTTTTGTGGTGCAAGATATTTTAGGCTTATCTTATACTTTCCCTGCTCCGGCCCTGGAATCAGCCATTTCTCAAAGGAGCCCTGGTTTCTTTTAGTGGAGAGTGGTATTTACAAGCCAAGATATATATGGATATTCGGTGGACATACATATACACGCATACCTATTTACACCTATATCGATCTATCTATCTATAAAACCATGAGTTCACACTAATACCTCTAATTCAAATTCAACACCAAAACTTTCATCATTCGCCACTCACATCATCGCTCAATGGGTTCATGAACAAAGTGGCCATGGTGGCAGGGATGGAGGTTATGCATGGGCTTAGCAACATGGACTTCCACTCACCAAGGCTAACTCAGCCATAGCCACTGCTGAGTGCCCAGTCTGTCAGCAGCAGAGACCCACACTGAGTGGCTGATATGGCACTATTCCTCCAGGCGATCAGCCAGCAACCTTGTGGCACGTTGATTACATTGGACCACTTCTATCATGGAAAGGGCAGTGTTTTGTTCTTACTGGGATAGACATTTACTCTGAATACAGATTTGCATTTCCTGCACATAATACCTCTGCCAAAACTACTATCCATGGATTCACAGAATGCCTTACCCACCATCATGGTATTCCACACATCATCTCAGATCAAGAGGCTCATTTCACAGCAGATAAAGTATGGCAATGGGCCTATGCGCATGGAATTCACTGGTCTTACCATGTTCCCTATCTTCCTGAAACAGATGGCTTGGTAGAACTATGGAATAGCCTTCTAAAGACACAATTACAGCACCAGCCAGGGTACAAGACTTTGCAGGGTTAGGGCAATGTTCTCCGGAAGGCTGTATATGCTCTAAACCAGTGTCCAATATATGGTGTCATTTCTCCCATAGCCAGATTTATCGGTTCAGGAATCAAGAGGTGGAGATAAGAGTGGCACCGCTCACTATTACCCTTAGTGACCCACTCACAAAATTTTTACTTCCTTTTCCTGCGATCCTATGCTCTGTAGGTCTAGACGTCTTAGTTCCAAAGGGAGGAATGCTCCCATCTGGGGACACAACACAGATTCCACTGAACTGGAAGTTAAGAATGCCACCCGACTACTTTAGGCTCCTCATGCCTCTGGATCAACAGGCAAAGAAGGGAGTTACCATATTGGCTGGCATGATTGACCCTGACTACCAAGGGAAATCAGATTGATATTGCATAATGGAGGTAAAAAAGAGTCTGTCTAGAATACAAGAGATCTCTCAGAGGGTCTCTTAGTACTACCACGTTGTTGTTGTTAGGTGCTGTCTAGTTAGTTCCAACTCATAGTGACTGTATGCACAACAGAACGAAACACTGCCTGGTCCTACGCCATCCTCACAACTGTTGCTATGCTTGAGCCCATTGTTGCAGCCACTGTGTCAATCCATCTTGTTAAGGGTCTCCCTCTCTTTTGCTGACCCTCTGCTTTACCAAGCATGATGTCCTTCTCCAGGGACTGATCCCTCCTGATAACATGTCCAAAGTATGTGAGACATAGTCTCACCATACTTGCTTCTAAGGAGCATTCTGGTTTTACTTCTTCCAAGACAGATTTGTTCTTCCTTTTGACAGTCCATGGTATACTCAATATTCTTTCCCAACACCACAAGTCAAAGGTGTCAATTACTCTTCGGTCTTCCTTCTTCATTGTCCAGCTAGTATTACAATGCACTGTGATTAAAGTCAACGGGAAACTACAGCAGCTCAATTCCAACATGACTACTAATGGCCCAGATCCTTCAGGTATGAAGATTTGGGTCCCCACCAGGCAAAGAACCACGGCCAGCTGAGGTGCTTGCTGAGGGTAAAGGGAATACGGAATGGGTGGTAGAAGGTAGTTCTAAACACTGGTTACAACCACATGACCAGTTGCAGAAATGAAGACTGTGATTGTTATGAGTATTTCTTCCTTGTATGTGCGCATCAAATATTTTTGTTTTCTTCACTAATAAAATATAAGATGTAAACGAGACTAGTGCTTTTTTGGTTGTATGCATGTTAGTTGCATCATGTTAGGTTCAAGTATGATTTTGTAATAGTCTTTATTTAGAGATTGTGTATGGTTTAAGGAGATGTGTACGGGTGCCAAGTTGACAAGGGTGGACTGTGATGGCTAAGGGTGTGTGTCAGCTTGGCTGGGCCATGATTCTCAGTGGTTTGACAATTGTGTAATGATGTAATTTGGCAGTTATGTAATGATGTGGTCATCCTCTATAATGTGACCTGATGTGCTTGGCCAATCAGTTGTAAGGAGAGTTTCCTCAGTGGTGTGGCCTACATCCAATGTATATATGGACATTCTGGCAAAGCTCACTCGCTTGCTCTGGATCCTGCATCTGGCTCATCATCATCTGACCTCTGGTTCTTGGAACTTGTACATGGGGTCGCTATGAGTTGAAACCAATTCGATAGCACATAACAACAACAACAACAAAGGCTAAATTGTAAAGTTAGACCCTGACAACTTGCATATAGAATAAAAATGGCAAGGAGAGAAAAGAAGAAAATGGTTAGTGTATCAAACAAACACAGATGTAAAAGCAAGCAAAAGAAACAGAGCAAAGCTATTACTGTTCTTGTTTCTGTAATAGGACATGAGTCCATAATAGATATCTATGGTTCCCTTCTTCCATTACTCATTTCTCATTTCCCCTGCCTTCAGCCAGGACCTCAGCTAGTTGGGGATCCTGTTTGTTTGTTGACACTTTATACTTTGTGCTCCTCCTGCATATTAACATATAAGTAGAATATTTTTCATCCTAGATGTGTTTGATGGACATTTACTGATATCTACAGACAGCCAGGTGAAGGAAAAATCAACCATAAAAGCCATCTTTGTAAATTTTCTCCCAGGAAATACTTAAAATCCTCTTCCATTTCCTTTGTAAGTATTATAAAAGCCAGTGGCTATTGGGTGGTTTTATTTTATTTTTTATTGTGGTACATATAGATACGTAACAGAATGTTTGCCATTTCAACAATCTTCTCTTGTACAATTCAGTGACATCAACTAAGTTCATCAGGTTGTTCAACCCTTACCATCAACCATTCCCAAAATTTTTTATCACCCTTAATAGAAGAAGCTCAGTGTCCAGTTGGGGATCTTTACCTGATGAAATGACCCCGGAAGGGTTTGAGTCCCCAACTATCCTGCCTTCTTATGGTTTTCCATTAACCTTTACCAACTGTAAAAGCAAAAGTGAACAGTAAACTTCCCGTAAGTCAGCATAAACCCATACCAATAGGAAAAGTTTCCAAATGCAGCTGGGGTCACGTAACAATTTGTGCATAAATTTTTGTATGAGAAACTGACTTGAATGTAAACGTTCACCTAAAGCACAATTTAAAAAAAAAGTTTCCAGACCTAGTCCTCCTTGCCCATGATGTGTAGCAGCGACACAATTTCCATTTGGTTGTCAGAACCACTCACTCCAATCAGCAGAGTAAACCCTTTCTTCGCCTTCTGGTTCAGTGGCTTGAGGGGCCCAAAATGGCCAAGTGGCAGTACCTTCTTCCAATTTAATGGAATCACTGTTGTGTCCCCTGATTGACATATTCTCCTCTTGGGGACTAAGACCTTCAAATTAGCAGAGCTCAAAGTTGTTGGGAGCAGAAGCAAACATCTTGCTAGTTGGTTATTGGGTATAATAGTGAGAAGACTCATTCCCTCCCCCACCCCTTGATTCCTGGACCCATATATTCTGACTATGAGGAAGAGGGACCACATAATGGTCTCTGATTCAAAGCATATATGGCATCCTGTAAGACAAAACCCGATCCTTTCTGGGTGTTTGTCTTCCAACTGGCATCATAACTGAGTCTTCATTAAGTCATTTGATCTTTCAGTTATGCCAGCTGTTTTGGGGATGAGGTAAGAACAGTTAAGTTGTACATAGATCGTTGTTATTGTTGTTGTTAGGTGTTGTCAAGTCAGTTCCGACTCATAGCGACCTCGTGTACAACAGAATGAAACGCTGCCCAGTCTTGCACCACCCTCACAATTGTTGCTATGTTTGAGCCCATCACTGCAGCCACTGTGTCAATCCATCTCGTTGAGGGTCTTCCTCTTCTTCGCTGACCCTCTACTTTACCAAGCATGATGTCCTTCTTCACGGACTGGTCTCTCCTGATGACATGTCCAAAGTAAATGAGATGAAGTTTTGCCATCCTCACTTCTAAGAAACATTCTGGCTGTACTTCTTCCAAGACAAATTAGTTCGTTTGTCTTAGTTATCTAGTGCTGCTATAACAGAAATACCACAAATGGGTGGCTTAAAAAAACAGAAATTTATTTTCTCACGGTTTAGGAGGCTAGAAGTCTGAACTCAGGGTGCCAGCTCTAGGGAAAGGCTTTCTCTGTGTGTCAGCTCTGGGAGAAAGTCCCTGTCTCTTTGAGCTTCTGCTCCTGGGAGATCTTCATGTGGCTTGGCATGTATCTTACCCGGTCTCTGCTTCTTTAGCTTGCTTGTTTAATCTCTCTTATATGTCAAAAGAAATTGATTTAAGGCCCACCCTACACTAATCCTGTCCAATTTACATAAAAAAGACAATTCATTCCCAAATGGAGTTATAACCACAGGCATAGAGGTTAGGATTTACAACACATATTTTTGAAGGACACAATTCAGTCCATAACATCACCCTTCTCGCAGTCCATGGTATAGTCAATATTCTTCGCCAACACCATAATTGAAATGTATCAATTCTTCAGTCTTCCTTATTCATTGTTCAGCTTTCGTATACATATGAGGTGATTGAAAATACCACGACCATAAGGTATTTAGTCTTTATTTATTTGTCCTTTAAGTGACGTTTACAATTCAAGTTAGTTTCTCATACAAAAATTTATATACACATTGTTATGTCACCCTAGGTGCTCTCCCTATACTGTGACAGCACACTCCTCCTTTCCACCCCGGATTTCCCCTGCCCATTCAACCAGCTCCTCACCCTCACTACCTTCTCATCTCGCCTCCGGACAGGAGTTGCCCATTTAGTCTCATGTATCTACTTGAGCTAAGAAGCACAATCTTCACGAGTATCATTTTACGTCCCATAGTCCAGTCTAATCTTTGTCTGAAGAGTTGGCCTCGGGAATGGTTTTAGTTTTGAGCTAACAGAAAGTCCGGGGGCCACGTCTTCCGGGGTCCTCCCAGTCTCAGTCAAACCATTAAGTCAGGGACTCTCTGTTGTGTTCCCTGTCAGGGCAGTCATTGGTGGTAGCTGGGCATGGTCTAGTTCTTCTGGTCTCAGGCTGATGGAGTCTCTGGTTTATGTGGCCCTTTCTGTCTCTTGGGCTAATATTTTCCCTCCATTTTTGGTGTTCTTCATTCTTCTTTGCTACAGGTGGGTTGGGACCAATTGATGCATCTTAGATGGCCGCTCACTAGCTTTTAAGACCCCAGATGCCACTCACCAAAGTAGGATACAGAATATTTTCTTAATAAACTTTGTTATGCCAATTGACATAGATGTCCCCTGAAAGCATGGTCCCCAGACCCCCACCCCTGCTACTCTGTCCCTCGAAGTGTTCGGTTGTATTCAGGAAACTTCTTAGCTTTTGGTTTAGTCCAGTTGTGCTGACTTCTCCTAAAGTGTGTGTTGTCGTTCCCTTCACCTAAGATAATTCTTGTCTACTATCTAGCTAGTGAATACCCCTCTCCCTCCCTCCCCACCCTCATAACCATCAAAGACTGTTTTCTTCTGTGTTTAAACCTTTTCTTGAGTTCTTATAATAGTGGTCTTAAATAATATTTGTCTGTTTTTGACTGACTAAATTCACTCAGCATAATGCCTTCCAGATTCCTTCATGTTATAAGACCCTTCACGGATTCATTGTTGTTCTTTATGATTGCGTCGTACTCCGTTGTGTGAATATACCATAATTTGTTTATCCATTCACGCACTGATGGCACCTAGGTTGTTTCCATCTTTTTGCTATCATGAACAGTGCTGCAATGAACATGGGTATGCATACATCTATTCGTGTGATGGCTCTTATTTCTCTAGGATATATTCCAAGGAGTGGGATTGCTGGATCATATGGGATTTTCTATTTCTAGCTTTTTAAGGAAGCACTAAATCCATTTCCAAAGTGGTTGTACCATTTTACATTCCCACCAACAGTGTATAAGTGTTCCAGTCTCTCCACAGCCTCTCCAACGTTTATTATTTTGTGTTTTTTGGATTAATGCTAGCCTTGTTGGAGTGAGCAGGTATCTCACTGTAGTTTTGATTTGTGTTTCTCTAATGGCTAATGATTGTGAGCATTTCCTCATGTGTCCGTTAGCCACCCAAATGTCTTCTTTGGTTAAGCGCCTATTCATATCCTTTGTCCATTTTTTAATTGGATTATTTGTCTTTTTGTTGTTGAGGTTTTGCAGTATCTTGTAGATTTTAGAGATTAGACACTGACTGAATTTGTCATAGCCAAAAATTTTTTCCCAGTCTGTAGGTTGTCTTTTCACTCTTTTGGTGAAGTCTTTTGATGAGCATAAGTGTTTGATTTTTGGGAGCTCCAGTTATCTAGTTTCTCTTCTGGTGTTTGTGCGTTGTTACTTATGGTTTATATTGCGTTTATGCCATGTATTAGGGCTCCTAGAATTGTCTCTATTTTTTCTTCCATGATCTTTATCAGTCTAGATTTTATATTTAGATCTTTGATCCATTTTGAGTTAGTTTTTGTGCCTGGTGTGAGGTATGGGTCTTGTTTCATTTTTTTGCAGATGGATATCCAGTTATGCCAGCACCATTTGTTAAAGAGACTGTCTTTTCCCCAGTTGATGGACTTGGGGCCTTTGTCAAGTATCAGCTGCTCGTAGGTGGATGAATTTACGTCTGGATTCTCCGTTCTGTTCCATTGGTCTGTGTATCTGGTGTTGTACCAGGATCAGGCTGTTTTAACTCTCGTGGCAGTGTAATAGGTTCTAAAATCATGTAGTGTGAGGCCCCCACTTTGTTCTTCTTCTTCAGTATTGCTTTACTTATCCGGGGCCTCTTCACTTTCCATACGAAGTTGGTGATTGGTTTCTCCATCTTATTAAAAAATGCCGGTGGAATTTGGATCGGGATTGCATTGTATCTGTAGACCGCTTTGGGTGGAATTGATATTTTCACAATATTGAGTCTTCCTATCCATGAGCAAGGTATGTTTTTCCACTTATGCAGGTCTCTTTTGGATCTTGCAGTAGTGTCTTGTAGTTTTCACTGTATAGGTCTTTTACATCTGTAGTTAGATTTATTCCTAAGTATTTTATCTTCTTGGGAGCTATTGTAAATGGTATTGATTTGGTGATTTCCTCTTGGAAGTTCTCTTTGCTGGTGTAGAGGAATCCAACTGACTTTTGTATGTTTGTCTTGTATCCTGATACTTTATTGAAATCTTCTATTAGTTCCAGTAGTTTTCTTGTGGATTATTTGGAGTTTTCTGTGTATAAGATCACATCATCTGCAAACAGAGATACTTGTACTTTTTCCCTTACCAATTTGGATGCCCTTTATTTCTTTTTCTAGCCTAATTGCTCTGGCTAGGACCTCCAGTACAGTGGTGAATAAGAGTGGTGATAAAGGGCATCCTTTTCTGGTTCCCATTCTGAAGGGGAATGCTTTCAGACCCTCTCCATTTAGGATAACGTTGGCTGTTGGCTTTGTATAAATGCCCTTAATTATGTTGAGGAATTTCCCTTCTGTTTCTGTTTTGCTGAGAGCTTTTATCATGAATGGGTGTTGGACTTTGTCAGATGCATTTTCTGCATCAATTGATAAGATAATGTGATTCTTGTCTTTTGTTTTATTTATGTGATGGATTACATCGGTTGTTTTTCTAATGTTGAACCATCCCTGCATACCTGGTATAAATCCCACTTGATCATGGGAAATTATTTTTTTTTAATATATTGTTGAATTCTATTGGCTAGAATTTTGTTGAGGATTTTTGTGTCTATGTTCATGAGGGATATTGGTCTGTAATTTTCTTTTTTGTGATGTCTTTACCTGGTTTTGGTATCAGGGTTATGCTGGCTTCATAGAACGAGTTTGGGAACATTCCATCCTTTCTATGCACTGAAATACCTTTAGTAGTAGTGGGGTTAACTCTTCTCTGAAAGTTTGGTAGAATTCTCCAGTGAAATCATCAGAACCAGGGCTTTTTGTTGTTGTTGTTGGGAGTTTTTTAATTACCTTTTCAATCTCTTCTTTTGTTATAGGTTTAGTTGTTCAATCTCTGTTTGTGTTAGTTTAGGTAGGTAGTGAGTTTCTAGAAATTTGTCCATTTCCTCTAGGTTTTCAGGTATTTAGTCTTGAGATAACAAAATACGTAACAGGACTGGGACTGAATTTGAGAAGTAGTTAGTATATATAGGCAGCGATAGATACGGTACCTGGACTGTGTCTCTTCATTTTGCAGAAATCGTGAGAGCTTCGTTTGTACGAAGGGTAGGTATAACTTGTTTAGTGGACATTTAGAGATGTTACATTGCTTTACGAAAGTTCTAATGTGTGTATTAGACACGTATGAGAGCTGATTGCCAGTTATCCATCTATTGTCTCTCAGCTCTCAATCCATCCTTCTTTGCCCTTCTGAGGATTCTGGAACATTGTCCCCTTGCCAGCTGGATTGTGTTAATCTTCGTCAGTAGAGGGCACTGGAGGGACAATAAACAAGAAGATTTTCTTCCTGGGTCCTGTATGCTTTTGTTGGCAGACCCCACAGCACCTCAGCGAACTTCATCATCCAGTGGGCCAAGGTCGTGTCTCTCCGGCATGGTCTGAACCAAAGTCCCAGTCTGGAGGCAGAAAGACTTCCAAATTTTCTCCTTTCTAGGGAGCTCTGCCTCAGCCCCAGAAATGGTGGCTGCCCTCATATCTACTATTCCTGTATTTTTAGAGTTCTTGTTATTCCTCAGTAGCCAATCCCTTGTTATGCCAATCCCCTGCTATAGTCAACAGTTCCTTACATTAAACTTTCCCTAAATTACTGTACAGTTTCTGTCTCATGACTGGTCCTGACTGATACACAGACTGAAAAAGATTTTGTCTCAGAGTCCGAGGGCTGCCACAATGAAGTACCTTACACCAGGTGGCTTACAGGAATAGAAAGGTATTGTCTCACAGTTCTGGAGGTTGAGAGTCTGAAATTGAATGTCTGCCATGTTGATTCCTTCCGAGGGCTCTGAAGGAGAATCTATTCCATGCTTCTCTCCTAGCTTCTGGTGGCTCCTGGAAATCCTTGAAGTTCCTTGGCTTACAGCTCTGCCTCCTACAATCCCTGCCTCTGTCACGTGGCCGTCTTCCCTCTGTCCGTCTCTCTGTGTCTCTTCTCATTTATAGGACACCATATAGGATTAATGCCTACCCTACTCCAGTATAACATTACATTAACTGATAACAGCTTCAATGACCGTATTTTCAAACAAGATCACATTCACAGGTACTGGGGGTTAGAACTTCAACATGTCTCCTCATGTTCTTGGTTAAGCCTGGCCCTGTGACTCCAGGCCTCATTAGAGCAGCTGAGCTTGGCTGGAGCAAACCACAGGCCACTGACAGCCCTTCACAGGGACAGCTACACTGCGGGGCACTCCCATCCCAAGAAGCCCAGTCTAGTCTTCTCTTCTCCCCTCGAATCTCCAGCAGCACCTGCTTTCCTTTCCAATTAAATGTTAATAGATAGCACAGTTACATGGTTCAATGATAGCACGGTTACATGGTTCAATAACCAAATAACTCTAACAAGATATTGGGTGAAAACTCTCCTTCCACACCTTGTCTCCATCCAACCCAGTTCCCTCTCTCTCTCTCCCCCCTCCCTCCCTCTCTGTCTGTCTCCCTCTCTGTCTTTCTCTATCTCTCTCTCTCTCACACACACACACACACACACTCACACTCACAAACCACTATTAGTTCCTGGTGTATTCTTCCAGGCTGCCTGAGTGCACACACATGCAAATACACATTTATAGACATCTTTTTCTGCTTTTATTTAATTGAAGGCAGCACGCCACACACTCCGTTCTGCATTGTGTTTTTTTTCCTTTTAGCATTATATGGGGTGCAGTTCTCACATCAGGACAGAGAACTTCCTCATGCTTTTTCTACAGCTGCATAGTACTCCATCAGAGGGCAGTGGTGGGTCAATGGCAGAATTTTCAGCTTCCATCCTGGAGACCCCCACTCCCACCCCCGGGTTCAATTCCTGACCAATGGACCTCCTGTGCGGCCACCACCCGTCTGTCAGTGGAAGCTTGTGTGTTGCTATGATGCTGAACAAGTTTAAGAGGAACTTCCAGGCTAAGACAAACTAGGAAGAAAGGCCTGGCAATCTACTTCCAAAAATCAGCCAGTGTAAACCTGTGGATCACAACGGTTCAATCCCCAGTGGGTTGCCATGAGTTGGGGGCCGACTTGACAGCAGCTAACAACACAGCAGTGCTCCACGATTTGGGTGAACTGCAATTATCTGACGCGTCTTCGCTGATGGGAATCTAGGTGGCTCTCAGTATTTCGCTACTAGCAAGTAACTAACCCGGTACCTGAGACGTCTTGCACGTATGTTGGAGTAGCAATAAGATGAATTTCTAGAAGGGGAATTACTGGGTCAAAGGTTTGTGTATTTGTCGTTTGAGTGGTGTTAGATCGCCCCGCACAGGGGCCATGCAAAGCTGCCCTCCCCCAAAGCAGTGAGGAGAGTGCCTTGGTGCCCGCAGCCTCACCCCAGAGAGTAACCCTCCCCTTCTGAAGCCTTCTGAACTGCACTTGACCAAACTCCTCCCCAGGTCCTCTCCCTCCCTCCCCAGGTCTTCCCCATCGCAGTGAAGGGTGCCCACCCAGCCTGGACTCGCTCCTTCCCTGACACCCCCCTCAGAGCCAACAACTGTCCTTTCAGATCCACCTCCAGAGCCAACCGCATCTCACCTCCACAGTCCTAGCCCCAGTGGATGAGGTCCTCTCTCCCCTGGGCAACCCCAAAGCCCAAGGGGTCTCTGGGCCTCCCCTACTCCACTCAGCAGCCAGAGGGGTCTTTCCAAGTCATGGATCACATCTGCCGACTCGCCTCCCACCCTCCAATGTTCCCTCCACAGTGAGAATAAACCAAACTCCCAGCCCCACCCAGGCCCTGCCCCAGGCCACCTGTTGGTGGGACCCCTGCCTGCAGCTCTGACAGGTCTCCCTCCACTTTCACTTTTCCCTCCCTAGCCCTCGGCCTCTTTCTTTCCCTCCAACTCTCCAAGCCCTTCCCATTCCCACCTCCCAGACTATTGCCACGCTGTTCCGCCCTGCCCTGCTCAGCCCAGGTCTGTGCTGGGGCCCCCTCTCTCCACCCAGCCAGCTGGGGTTTCCCCGTGTCCCCCCACAGCACCCCCATCCCCTCACCCCCTCTACACTCACATTGAACCTGCCTCACTTAGTCCCCCGTTCTGTGTCTCCTGTAGGCCTCCCTGCAGTGGGGGGACCCTGGCCCCCTGCTCCCCACAGCACACTCCACCCAACACGGCGCTGGCAGTGGCAGCGCCCTATCCATGCTCCTTGTCTTGCGACTGACTGTGGCCTCCCCCATCCCGCCCCACTCACAGGGGCCCATGTCCTTGTCCAAACAGGGCAGGTGCCCACCCAGGCCCACCTGGCCTCCACCTTCATGTGCAGGGCTCTGGGCCCCCCACACCCACAGGACTCACTCCTCCCCCAGGGAGACCCTCCCCCTTACAGGAGTTTCCTGCAGCTTTCGATCCATCTCTTGGGGTCCTTCTCCCCTTGCCTGGCTGCTCTCCCTCACTCTTTGCTTCCCATTCTGCAATGGCCTCCATCCCTGTCAGCTCATGGATGGAACCCCCCCATTCCCCATACCACTCAGGTCCTTCCCGCAGGACCCAGACTCCACACTTGGTTCCCTTAGGGGCCCTTCCTTGGCTTTGTGGAGGGGTACTCCTTCCTGCCCTAGGACTGCAGATTATACAAATCCTTATCCAGAATGCAGGTCGGGGGGAGGGCAGAGGGAAGAGGAGAACCCTTCCCCAAAAGCCCTGGATGCTACCGCAGCCAGGTGGTGAGCGTGGTCCCTGAACTTGGCCCTCAGATCTGGCTCTGTTGCTCCCTGCTGGGCACTTGGGAGGACAATTCCAGAAACACAGGAGCCAGTTCTCACTGGACCCCACACCATGAAACGGAACTGCCGTCAGGGAGTGCACCCCCAGGTCGTCCTCAGGGAAGGGCTGGGGGGGGGGCCCAGCAGGATCATGACTCTAAATTTACAGGTGAAGAAACCGAGGCACAGAGGGGTGTAGTGACTGGCATGGCTGCAGGCTGACCCTCCAAGCTCAGGCTCAGGGGGCAGTGTGGACCCTGCAGGCCTCTGGGGCTGGCCAGACTGGGGATTGGACACAGAGCCTGGGAGGACAGGGTTCACCCAGACTCCAAGAGGCTGAGAAAGATGCTAAAAATGCCCCCAGCTGGGAGTAGGGAACTCCCAACCCACCACCACTTTGCATCTCCCAAAATGAGCCACTCAACAGCCACTTTTGAAATCAGCTTTATATCAAGCTATAGAAACCCAGGTTCCATCCTGAGTATACTCGTATAAAAGCAGTACTATCAAAAAATAATGTTAATAACATCAAACGCACAAACTCCTTACAAATGTACAAAGGCCTCTGTGCACACTCACACAGGCCAGTTCCTGGCCGAGGCTTTGAAAGACTGTACCGGGAAGACGGGGCAACCCCAAGAGCTCTGGCTCCAGAGCCCCCACGGCACCTTCAGGGGCATAAACTGCCCCCTCCTAGGCTGAGAGGGAGCTTTCTGGCCCAGGGTTGAGCAGGACCTTGGTGGTAAGCAGAGGTCTAGGAGGGACCCTCAGTCCTGTGCCCCACCTGAGGGTCCCCAAGGGTAGGGGAGGGATGGAGGTTGTGGTAGGCAGAACAATGGCCCCCAAAGACGTCCACATCCTATTCCCAGGAACCTGTGGGTATGTTAGATTTCATGGCAAGGGGGAATTCAGGTTGCGAATCAGGGGACTAAGGAGCCCTGGCAGAGCAATGGTTAAGCACTCAGCTGCTACCCGAAAGGTCATCTGTTCACCCACCAATGGCTCCATGGGAGAAAAAACCAGGAGATCTAAAAAAAAAACAGGAAAACAAACTGGCTATCTGCTGCCATAAAGACCACAGTCTAGGAAACCCTGTGGGGCAGTTTCACAGGGTCTCTATCAGTTGGAATCAACTCAATGGCAACTAACAACAACGATCAGGTGACCTTAAAATGGGGAGGTGACCCTGGGTTATCCAGGAGGGCCCGATGTCACCACAAGGATCCTGAAAAGTAGAAGAGGGAGCCAGAGGAACAGCAGAGTGAGCACTGGGCCCACGTTGCTGGCCTTAAATATGGAAGGGTGCCACGAGCCAAGGAACGCACGCGGCCTCCAGAAGCTGGAAAAGGCACGGAAATGGATTATCCTTCAGAGTCTCCAGAAGGGATGCGGTCCTGCTAACACCTTGATTTTAGCCCAGTGAGACCCATTTCAGACTTCTGACCTCCAGGTTGTGAGATAATAAGCTCTTGTTTTAAACCACTAAGTTTGTGGTCATTTGTTACAGCAGCAATAGAAAATTCATGCAGAGTCCAAGGGATCAGAAGGCAAGCTTGCCCTCCCCCAGCCCAGGCCTCTGCCAGACTTCCGAGAGAGGTGAGTGTTAAGCGGCAGGGTCCATAAAGCACCTCTGGGGCCTGCCTCTGTATGGGGGCAGGTGATCCTGAGAACACCAGGGTGTCCCTGGCCCAGGTGTGGTGGATGCCAAGGCCACCTGGGACTACCCTTGGAGAGCATTGGGTGGTGGGAGGCCTGCAGAGGGGGCAGCCTAAGTTCCAGGGGCAGTCTGGAGGGGGGCTCTGATGTTGACTTTGCCCCCAACTCGCTCTGTGACCCCACAAACCCCTGTCCCCCTGTGGGGCAGTTAAAGACCTTTCCAGGCTGCAGGTGAGAGCTCATCTCTTCCTCCTTTCTCTTCCACTCACGCCTCCAATCCACAGACTTGCTGAACCTGGCTCACCTTGGCCCTGGCCGTCGGAGGCAGGATGATGAGACTCGGCCCAGCCCCAGGGAACTGGGAAGAAGACTCAGATCCACCCAAGGAGAGGACAGCTACGAGGCAGACCATGGGCGGTCCACATGATGGCAGGTGGCCAGGGTCCCTGAACCCTGGCCACTCCCCCTCCTAGCCCACTCCTTTTACACACGCATGATAAACTATCGTTTACAAAGTGTTTTCTTCAGCATTGCCTGGTCGGCTCCCCGGGATGGGTGCCCCTACCCCCACAGGACAGAGAGGCAGGGGGGTCTGTCCACTCCAGCCGCCCAGGGGCTTGCGTCTTGGCCGGGGCTGGGCAGGAGCAGCAGCAGAAGGCAGAGGCCTGTGAGAAGCCATCGAGCCGGCACTGGTCTCAACAGGTGGCCTCAAGTGGAATGGTACATGGTGCCCGCGGACGCTCAAAGCAGGTCAGGTTGCAGGAAAAGCTAACCAACCCTTATGAGCGAAAATAGGGGATGGGTGGATTCGTGCGGGCCAGTGTTGATGTCCAGGATGCTGCGGATGCTCCGGACTTCACTGCTTGACAGATTCCCCTTGATAGCCAGGATGGCATTCAGGTGGCCTTTGCTGGCAAGGAGAGTGTCTGTCAGCCAAGGTCGGTCACCAACACCCCTACTCCCACCTCGTCCCAGCTTCCCTGACTCCTAGCTGCTGCCACAGGATCCTACAGCCAGCCCCCTGCCCACCCCACTCCTAGCCACTCTGACTCTTTCAGACTCTAGAGCATGCCAAGCTCCAGCCCTCCTCAGGCCTTTGCACTGGCTGTTCCTCCTGGAATGCTCTTCCCCATGCTCTTGAGGGAAAGGTCCTTCACACCTTCAGGTTTCAGCTAAAATGTCACCTCCTCAAAGAAGCCTTCCCAACTCCCTGTCTAAATTCAGCTCCTGTTGTTATTCACAGCCTTGGTCATAACTCTCCTTACAGCTTGCAGTTGCAAGTAAATAACAATCACCTTGTTACTGCTTGCCCTCCATAGACTGTAAGCTACTTGAGGGAGGACTGAGATCAGGCCTTCTTGTACCTCATTGCATCTCGGTGCTTAGAACAGAGCCTAGCACCTAGCAGAGGCTCACTGGATAACTGTAGGTGGGAAGGGTGAGTGGATGGATGGACAGGTGAGCGAGTGGGTGGGTGGATGGATGGATGGATGGATGGATGGATGGATGCATGGATGGGTGAGTAGATCGTTGAATGAGTGCTTGTATGGGTGAGCAGGTGGGTGAATGTGAGTGTGCAGGTAAGTAGGTGGGTAGGTGGATGGGTGGATGAGCTGACTGAGTGGGTGAGCAAATGGGTGGGTGGGTGGGTGGATGGGTAGGATGGGTTAGTCAGGAGCTGGGCTAGGCTAAGCCGGGTCATCCCAACTCAAAGCCTGTCTAAACTTTCCCTACCAAGTCAGAGGGCCCAGCCTAGAAAGAAAAAATGTCCCTGGCTTACCAGGCCCTCAGGCAGCCAGGGGCTAAACCTCCACTCCAGAACAGGGATGTGGACCCGAGGACCCCCAGGCTGAGTGATGGGTGCCACCTTCACTACTGACATGCCACGGCCTCTCGCACGTCCCTGGCCTCTCTCGCCTCACTTTCCCCTTCTGAGAGGCTAAGAGCATGAGCTGCCAAGCCAGACTGCCTGGCCTGGTAATCTTGGCTTTACCACTGAGTAGCTGTGCCATCGTGGGCACGTTCCTTAAGGTCTCCAGGCCTCATCTGTAACATGACGACAGAAAGCCCTATGGTTGTGGTGAGGAGCAAATGAATACATCCCTGTCACTGGGACCAGGATCAGAGCGCCACGGGCCCTGAAGTTTGCTGATTTGCCCCGCCAAGCCTCTAACCACAGACAGTGGGGTCTGGCAGGACTCTGCTGACTGCTCAGGCCCCACGGTGACCACTTTTCTCACCTGAAGTCAGGGTACCAGGTGACATAAGTGGCCACCTCAATCTTGATGGCGTTGAGGTCTTGCAGGCAGATGATCTCAGCCAGCCTGGGGAGGGCAAGACTCAGCCAGTTCGCGGAGGAGCCCTGCAGACACAGGCCTTGTTGGTGGGAGGGCACCAGGGCCCAGAGAGGCCCCAAGGGGCTGTCCTGGAGCCTAATGGAGCTCCGGAGGGGCAGGCAGATGGGCTTACGTTCTGAGTGCAGAAGCAATGGATGAGGTCAGCGTTGCTGAGGATGTGCCGTGCCAGCTGCTGCTGCTGCTCCGCTGTCTTGAGGATCAGGCGCCGCTTGCTGAGGCGGATGATGTACTCCTTCACCAGGTGCAGATGCACAGCCTCCATGAGCTCCTAGGTGGATGGGCAGCCAAGGTGGTGTGAGCCGCCGCTGACGAGGAGCTCATCACCTCCAGCCAAGTCTCGTGGCCCTTGCACCCCGAAATGGGAGTCCGGGGAGAGGCAGGAGTCAGAGCAAAGGAGTACTTGTGTGTGTGTGCACATGTGTGTCTACACACACAATCACATGTGCATCGGGGCTGCCCGCGCCCACCCACCCACCGGCCTAGCACCTACGTGTGCATGTGCTCACGTGTGCATGCATGTGTGTGTGATCGCGTGGCTGCCCCCACCCGCCCACCCACCAGCCGGTGCCTCCTCACCTTCCGGACGGAGTCTTGCAGTTCTGAGAACTCAGGCAGCCTCTCACTCACGGTGGCGAGGATTTCCTCCAGGATCTCCACCGGGGCTGACCAGCGGGTCTGCGTGAACCTCTTGAACAGCGGCTGCAAGAGAGGCAGGATGTCTGGGAGACCTGCCAAGGAAGGGCCGCCACCCGCAGACACGCACACACAGACACTCACGCACCTATCACTCTCCCAAACACAGGGAGGAGAGAGGCAGCCAGAGAGGCTGGGGCTCGGGGACTCCCAAAGGATCCAGGGGGGGACTCAAGTGCCTGTTCCCAGACAGGAAGTGGAGGCGGGCTCTGTGTACCCTTCTCCAAGGTCCCCAGCTGGGGCACAGGGGCCGGGACAGCTGTCTGCCCGCCCGGAGGCCTCTTCCAGGCATCCTTCTTACATAAATAAATTCCTACATAAACAAGGCCATGTGCTTGGCTGAACCAGTGAGGGCCAGTGCCAAGTCATCCAGGGTCACCGCCCAGGCCTCCACCACCAGCTGGCCACAGGCCGGGCGTCAAGCTGCCTGTGGACTCCTGCCCTGGGCGCTGGGGACAAAATGAGCACCCAGCAAATGTGGGCAGGGAACCCCCTCCTCTTCCTTTGGGGGCCCCTACCCCAGCCCTCTGCCAAAGGACCTAAGGAGTTTGTGCAAACTCCTGGCCCACTGCAGCCTTGGTGGGCAGCTGCCAAGGACACTGAGCACCAGGGGGTGAGAGCTGGGCATGGAGGCAGCAGACGGGCAGGGGGAGTTGAGGAAACACGTGCGCAAACTTGGGGGCTGAGCTGGGTCTAAATGGGGACCGGGAACAGAAACTTATCCCATATAAACCCATGCCCCTTGCCCTCCCAGCCCTGGGCAGTCCCACTCAGGCCAAGCTCACTCAGAATGCATGGTGGGGCTCAGCTCAAGAGCGTTCTATGGCTCCCACCACCCACTGTCACCAGCCTCATGACAGCTTGGCCAGTCCAGCCTCCCACGACCCAGAACCTGTCCCCTCCTGGTCTATGCTCCCTCCACTCCTCCCCGCTGGGGGACCCTCCATTCCTCCCCCCTGGTGGACCCTCCATTCCTCCCGGCTGGAGGACCCTGCATTCCTCCCCGCTAGAGGACCCTCCCAGACCCGCCAAGGGGAAGAGCTCCAGCTACCTTCAGGTCCAAGAACAGGTTCTGAAGCAGGGAGTCGAAGCCATGAGTCTTGATCTCGTTCAGAGGGACTAGCAGGTGGCTGTGGGTGTCCTGTAGTGTCTGCCACCTCTGCTCCACAGATGCCCTAGAGGGTGGGGGAGGGAGGTCACACCAGCCCTGCCTAGGCTTCAACCCCACACCCAGGGACACAGTTAGCCCTAGCTGAATCTTCCTAAACTATCTCCTGCACTCTGGAACCTTCAATGGCTCCCATGCCCTGTGGGCACACGTCCAGGTCAGCCCATCTGGGGCCCTCCCGGGGCAGGGCCCAGCCTGACTTCCCAGCGCACAGCTACAGTGACTCAGCCTCTCCCCACCCCAGCTTGCTCCCCAGCTTAAAGGACGCAATTACTGTGCCCACTTTGCAGAGTCTACTGTATCAAATGAGATCAAGAGCAGGGCATTTGCATAAGGGCTTGACACAGTAGCACTTGATAAACGCTGGCTGCACCAGCCCTGCTTGTTCCCTCCACATCTCTGCTGAAGCTGCTCCTGTCCCCATCCCTGCACCCTCCCCTCCACCCTCAGCTACCCTTTCTCTCCCCCAGGCAGGCCAGCGTTTCCCACTCCTTCCCAGCCCATCACCACCCTCACCGGAAGGACAGGCAGTTGTTGATGTTGGCGATGACATTGGCCCTGTAATTTTTCAGCTGTTTGTACCTCTCCAGAAAGTCGTCAAAGGCACGCTGGTAGCTGGTGAAACAGGCAGGAGCACATTCAGGACCAGCACAAACACCAAGCACAGGAACAGTCCCAGTCTCAGCGGCCCCACCAGCCGCCCTGAGTCTAGAGCCTTTTCCATCCTCTCAGCTCCCTGTAGCCCAGAGCTGGGCTCCTGCAGAGGGGCCACCCAGGCTCTGCTGCCCCATCTGTCCCCAGGTCCCTCCCAGCTGGAAGACTGTGGAGGGGTGGGTGGCTTCAGGAGTCCTGGAGGTCACAGAGGGCAGGAGCCCAGAGTGCAGTGGGGGCACAGGGAGGGGACAGGGTCTCACTCCCGGTGGGTGCGCCCTCTTTGCAGCTGAGACTGAGTAGGGGAGGAGACAAGGGGCTCCCAGTGGATGTGGGGTGGCCAGGTCACCTGAGCCTCAGTGCCCAGGAGGGAGCAGGGCAGGAGGAGAGGACTCCCGCCCAGACAGACACCCTAGGGGCAGGGAGGTGGAGCTGATCTAGCTTGGATCCCCACCTGGGGCACAAAGGAGGGGTCCTAGCTGCTGGGAACCCCTCTCGCACTCACACGCGCACACCCACCTCCTAAGGAATCCAGCCAGCTCCAGCAGCAGCACCTGCCTTATCTGCACGCCCAGGTCAGAGGTGATGCTCTCGGCCTTGGCCTGACTCTGGGAGACGATCTGTGGGGAACAGGGGGTGAGCTGAGCAGGGCAGGACTGGGGCGGGGTTGGGGTGGGGCAGGCAGGGGGCATGCTGGAACGGGGTGGAGGGGTTGGAGGGGGCACATGTATGCACACAGTGGGTGGGGTGTGCTCTGCACCAGTGCGCTCCCTTGCACGTGTGTGGGATGTGTGTGTGTACTACGTGCACGGGGGACAGACCGTGGTACCTGGATGACATCAATGGCGAGCTCGCTGTGACAGTGGCCATCTAACCTCTGTGGGGGCACATCCTGGGCCCAGCGCTGTGACTCCAGCTCCAGGGCCCTGGCCATCAGCTCCTTCACATTGGCCTGGGGGTGGGGGACAGGTCAGTCAGGTGGGCTGGCCTCCCACGCACCACTGAGCCTGCTCCCTGCATAGCCATCTGCGGCAGCCTCTTCTCTGCCCCTTCCCCTGTCCCAAATGCTCGAATGCCCAGAGCTGCCCCCGGCCAGCTAGAGACAGCAGCTCAGGGACAGGTCCTCAGAGGCCCAGGGACACTGGGCCTGGGCCCTGCCCCCACCCTGCCCACTGGTGCCCAGTGACCAGGTCCTGGGCTCTGACTGAACACTGCCAGCCCTCTGCCTGGCTGTGCCACATTTTCTCTGCCTGGCTGTTTGTCAATCCAGCCTTCTGTCTGTCCCCTGCCCACATCTGGTCTGTCTCAGGCGCCTCCCCTGTGTTTCCTTCCCACTGCTCCCATCCTTGTCCCCAACTCAGGACTCACCACCTCATTGGACAGAAATGTGGCCTCCAGCAGCCGGATCTGCTTAGGGGGCAGGAGGCTCCCCAGCCTGATACCCTGCAGCTCACCTGCCAGTTTAGGGCTGTTGATGATGTCACTGTGGGTGGAGGGAGGCCCCGTGAGGAACTGCGCCAGCCACAAGGCAAGCTCCCTCAAGCTAGCACCCCTCCCAGTTCCTTCCGGCAGGCCCAGAGCTAAGCCCCAACCCCTTGCCCCAGCTTCCCCATCCACCCAGTCTGGCTCAGGCCAAACCTAGGAATATCACCCTCCTATTTCTCTCTCATCCCTCATCCACTCCTGTCCACCAATGTCCCCTGAAGTCACCTTGCACCACCCAGGCCCCCGGCTGGCTCCTCACTGGTCTCCCTGCCTCAGCCCTGACCTGCAGCAGTCCCTCCACCTTGCAGCCGGGGACACTTCTGAAAACACAGATCTGACCCCCGCACTCCCAGCTTCCCCTCCCGTAGATAAAACCCAGATGGTCGTCACAGCCAGTGTAGGCCTGGTTCTGGCCTCCTCCCTCCCACCCCCCCACCCCGCCGGCACTGCACTCCGCCCCACTGACGCCAGCATCCCACCAGCCCAGGGTGGGGGCCAGTCTGCCAGGAAGGGCTGCCCTGAGCTGGGGAATCTCAGCTCACCCTCATGGCGCCTCTGCAGGGTCCCAGAGCTCCCAGGGGACCTGCCCAGCCCTGGCACTTCCTGAGAGCCCTTTGTCTACCCAGAGGCTTAAGAATGGCCCTCTCTGTGGCCCTAACTGCAGGGTGTCCCTTTGCTCCCCACACTTCTGGACACAATGGCGTTGACCACGCCTCCCTGGATACCCCCACCCCCGGTTCCGTGCCCAGCTCAGCCTCAGCTCCCTGCCCTGCTAACCCCACTGGGCTCTGGGCCGGGAGACTCTGAGGTCACCGGGACAGGAAGGCAGAGGAGCCAGGTGCCCAGAGCTTCCTGGTGAGTCAGGGCAAGCAAGAAGGAACTAGCCCAGGGCTGGGCCATGTCCCCCAGCCCCTGCCTGAGACTGGATTTCCCCGTGCCCTGCTGAGACCTCACCCACCGCCCCCACTGGCCCTTCCTCCGGTCCTCCTGCTGGAGACTGACCATCAGCACCAACTGAGCCCGTGGCATTTGCCAGGCCACCCAGGCCTTGCCCACCAATGTGTCCGAGACCCTCAGATACTGCTGACCCTGGCTACACCTCCAGACGTCCTTCCCCGGACTCTACACTTGGGGCTGCGGCCAGCGGGGCCAAGGCTTGCAGTAAGAACCCTGGCCTCCTGGGCCCGGGCATTTCCGAGGAGTTCAAATCCCCCCCACCCCACCCAGCAGTGAGTGGCCTGTGTGAATGGCAAGCATGCTCTGGGATCCCTGAGGCTGGGTACATGAGCCAGGGTGTACCCAGCTGGGGTCCCCTGTGGCCTCCATTGGCACCACCACCTCCACCTGAGGAGCTCTAGGCTTTGAAGTCTCACTGGACCACCCTGTGCAGCAGGGGTCTTCCCAACAGGCCACTTGGCCCTGCCCACCCGCTGGCTCTCCTGCCTGGGAGTGCCCCCATAGCCGGCCAGATAAATCCAAACACTGACAAGTCCTGCACAGCTCCCAGCATGCCCCGTGGCTCAGCCTCAGGCTTTGCCCTGGCCTTCCCGCCCTGCTCTGAGCCTGCCCTCTCCCCTCCACTGCCTGGCTCCTTTTCAGTCTAGACTGTGAGCTTCCCCAGGGTAAGGCAGGCTCCTAGCTCATGCCGCGACCTCCTTCTCCAGGCTGGCTCCCCTGATTTCCTAGGCAGCAGCAGGGCCCCTGCTCTGGGCTCCCGCAGTCCCTGGCCTCCTCACCAGATCGGGAGCTCAGGAAGTACTAATTGAATGAATGAATGATGAGGTCCCTGCCATTCTCTGTGCCTCAGTCTCCCTAACTGCAGAATGTGGCTGAGCACCTCTCTGAAGTCCAGGAAATTAAGGATTCCAAGGGCAAAGCAGATTTATCCTAGGTCCTGCCCCTATGTCCAGGTCCCACTCCAACCCCACCCAGCATGCCCAGGCCTCACCCGCCTTGGAGTCCAGGTTCCCCTCTCTGAGCCCAGGCCCCACCCCTGCGGTCTCAGACAGGAGCCCCTGGGCGCACAGACGTCTCTACCTGCTCCCTGCACCCTGGACCCCCCACAGCCGCCCAGGCCCCTCTCGCCCCAGCCCTCCGGTCCGCTGGCCAGCTGCTCACTTAGGGTAGAGGTTCTGCACCCAGACCAGTAGCATGTAGGTGTCACGCTCGCACAGCTCGAACTGCGCCATGGCGGCCAGCTGGGCCGCGAAGTACTGGTGGTAGCTCTCGGCGTAGGCCGCCACCACGTGGAACTCGGCGGGGAAGAGTGGCTTGAGCCGCTCCACCACGGCCTCCAGGTCCTCCTTCATGGTGCGGCCCATGTGCAGGAAGGTGCGCTCCGCCGCCGAGGGGCCCTCGGCGCCCGTGGCCACTGGCTGGCTCAGCCGCTCCTCGGCCGCCTGGGTCACGCCGCGGCGCCACAGCTGCAGCCAGTGCCGTGGACGCGTGGGCGCCAGCGCCGAGCCCCCGGGCCCCGCCGCCACCTGGCGGTCCTCGAGCTCCTGCTCGGCCACCACGGCCAGCGCCTGGCGCAGCTGCTCGGGCGCAGCCTCCAGGGGGCGCCGCAGCACACCCAGCACCTGGTCGCGCAGTAGCGCGTACAGCGCCTCCACCTTGCTCTGGCGCCGCACCAGCTCTTGGTCGCTCAGGCGGCCCGCCGCCGCCGTCTCCAGCAGCTCCCGCTCCAGCGCTAGCAGCGGCCGCGCCGCCTCCAGCCGCCCGTGCTCCAGGTCCACCTTCAGCTCCTCCACTGCGGCCAGAGCAGCCGGTTAGCGACAGGGACAGACCTCTAAAGGGATACGTCACTTCCCGGGACGCCCACAGAGGATTAAATGGCTTGCCCAAGGAGGCGAGGCAGTGTCCCAAACAGGACTAATGCCCTGGTCCCCCCATTCCCAGACCCCCATATTGGGGAGGGGCAGGTGAAAGCAGCCCTCCTGTCCTGTCCACTGGGGTCCAAGGAGTGGTTGGTCCACTCTGACAGCCCCCACCCTGCCCAGGCCCTGGACTAGCTCTGACCCGGCCCCAACCCCACCTGAGCCCCAGCGCACCTGTGGGCAGCCTGCTGTCCAGCCCCGGGCTGGCGTTTGGCTCAGCCTCCGGCTCCACCGAGCTGGGCTGGCCCTTCTTCCTCCTCCCTTTGAAGACCTTGAGCATGCTGGACAGCCCTTTTGACTTCTTCTTCTTCTCCTTCTTTGCAGCCCTCTCCTCGTCCCTCTCCAGAGCTGCCCCCGTCTCCGGGGATGGCACCAGGTCCTCAGAGGAGGCCTCTGACATGGAGGCCTCAGACTCCCCCTCCGATGTGGAGGGCAGCTTCTGGGGGCTTCTGGGGAAGTCAACAGCCCCTGGCACAGGCCGCTCACCCGGGAGGCCCTGGAAGAAGGTCATCATCTTCAGCATCACCCTGGCTCAGACCTGCAGGTGGGAAGGGATGAAGGAAGGGGTCAGTGGCCAGAGTGGACGGGCCCTGGCTGAGCTCCCAGGCCCAAGCACATAGCATGTGGCAGCACTAAGCATGCTGGATCTGGTTTCACACGGACAACCACCAGGGCTCTGATCATGGGCTGGCCCAGATGAGTACCAGCAACCCAGCTCCCTCCCTGGCCTGGGTGTCTCACCACCAACAGCTCCTCTCGCAGTACCCCCAGCCCTTTGGAGAATAGCCTCCAAAGCAGAGAAGAGGCAGGGGACACCAGCCTTCCCCGACGAGGGGGCCTCCCGGACGAGGGGGCCTCCCGGACAAGGGGGCCATCACTTCGTTCTGGCAAACCCTTCCTTGGCAGCCCACCCTCTGGGCAGGGAGAAGAAGAACGCAGGGCATAAGGCCCCGTGCTGGATCCCAGCAGACCCTGTCCAGAGTGGCCAGGGCCATGCCAGGGTCACAGAGGACCTGGGGCCAGGCTGGGGTGGAAACCCAGGCCTCCTCCCGTCCAGCCCCCGCCCCTGCTGCAGCCTACTCGGCTCCTCTCTTGTCTTGTCTAGCAGTGAGGTCTTGGAGGGATGCCATAAGCAGAAACACAGCCACTCCTTCTGGGACCACGAGGGAAGCAGAGCCTGACTCCCTACCCCAACCTCAGGGCTCAGGCCCACAGAAACCACAGCACTCTCTCAAATGGGATCATTCGGGGCCAGACTTCGGGGGAAGGGAATATGCCTTGGAGAACCTTTCATATAACAGTGGGGCACAGGGCTTAGCAAGGCCTAGGGCAGCTCGGGGTCACTCAGCAACAGCCCGGCTTCCCAGCTCCCACCCCACCCTGGATGCGCCCAATGGGATGACATCATCATCACAAAAGTTTCCACTTTTGGTGCCCTTCTGGGGTGCCCACCCCATCTTGTCCTCACTCCCACTGGAAGACGTGTCATCTTCCTCATCTTACGGAAGTGCCCAGAGACGTTTAAAATGTCCCTAAGGTCCACAGCTTGGGCCTGGAACTCAGCTCACCGGATGCAGAGCCTGGCTCTGCCCCTGCCTCCATGTACCCTACTGCCCTGCAAGCTACATCCAGAGAGGCGGGACCCTGGAGGGGAGCTTGGTTGCCTCCTGGGAGGCAGCAGGGCAGGGCTGGGAATGGGGAGCCTGCAGGGCTGGGCCTTCCTGGTAGCTGGGGTGCCCACAGCCATGGTGCCACCTGCCTACCCCACCCCTCAAAAGTAAGCACATCAAGCCATGCCTCACAGGAGGCAGTGACTTTGCTTAAACCTTGCAACTGTCCTGGGAGGCGGCAGGAATGCAGCGTAAGAGGGGGAGTATTGAGACAGGAGGTGGCAGTAGCTTGCCGCAGGCACACAACAGGCCTGGGGCTCAGACGAGGCCTGTCTAGCTCTTCCCACAGCCCCTGCTGCCTCCACCAGCCGGACCACCCTGTCCCACTCCCCCAGGCAGAACCCCGGACGCTTGGCCAGAGCCATGTGGGGGACAGTGAGCCTGGGTTCCTCACACCCCATCCCAGTGGCCTGGGCAGATCCCTGAACTCCTGGACCTCAGCTGCCTCTCCTGGGCCATTTGGACTGAGAGTCCCACTCGAGGATCCAGCAAGAAGTGCCCTGGGGAGCCACAAAGCCGCAATCCCCAGGTGCAGGCCACCTGACACCACCACTCTGCCCTCTCGCTGCCCAGCTAGATTCCCCTGCCAGCCAGTCTCATTCTCAGCCCTGCCCTGGGCACCTGGGCCTCCCCTCTGCCCTCCTTCTGGGGTGGGGCTGCCCTGACCACCTGGCCCACCGCTGCCCTCACTGTCCCCCACCTCCCGGTATGACACAGCTCCTCATCCCCACACGGGCCAGGCTCCTGCGGGTGCCCGGCTTGGCATCCCTGCCTTTTCCCGCTGCTGCACAGAATCCTCGCCCCACCCCAGGAGCAGCTGATGCAGTGGAAACAGACAAGGCTGTGAGCTCAGCTGCACCATTCACTAGTTTGTAGACTGACCACACCGCTTCCTTCACAGGCCTCAGTTTCTACATCTGGGAAACGGGGAGGAGGGCACCCACCTCACAGTGCTGCTGGGAGGATGTGGCAAAACCACACAGCCCAGTGATGGGCACATAGTCGGCCTTAGTGTGGCTTCGAGGACAGTAGGAGAGGCAAGCCCTTAGGCCCTGGCCCTTGGCTGGGGACACTCAGGCAGGAACTGGGCTGCTCAGAGTCACACAGTGTGGCCACAGCCTGTGGCCCAACAGTGGCACCTTCGCCAAGCCTCTTCCCTCCCCAGCTTGTCCTCAGGCTCACACACCCTCACCCCCTCCTGGGGTCAGGGCTGAAGCCCTGAAGCCTCCCAGTGGCCTCTGTGCCTGGCTCCCTCTATCCTGGACCTGATAGGGAGGGCTCATGCAGCTCCCAGACAAGGACCCCCAAGTGCAGAGAAGGGAAGTGACTCGCCTAGGCCACACAGCCCGGGAGCCACGGCCTGGGCCCCAGCCTTCCTACTGTCCAATGGAAAGGAGATCCTTGCCACTTGCTCCCGCAGCCCTTGCCCCCGGCCTTTCAGGACGGAGCCCTGCCCTGGGGGCGCCAAACCTGGGTCCACTGGGCCCTGACACGCAGGCGCTCATCGTAGGGGCCTCGGTTTCCCCAGCAGGGGGGCCGCCCGAGGCCGGGAACCCCCGAAGCATCCCGCTCTCTAGGTACCCTCGGTCGCGCCGGGCGCTCCCTCCCAGGACCCGGCCGGCTGGGGAAGCGGGTCCGGGGCGGGAAGATGCCCAGAGCAGCGGGGACTGACGCACGGCGGAGGTCACTTACTTTGTCGGACGGGCGCAGCTGTCCTGGCAGGGCCCGGCGCGGCCTGAAATAGTCACAGGCCCCGCCCGCCGCCCCGCCCGCCGCGATCGCGGAAAACCCGCGGGCGGAGATCAAGTGTGTCGCCTTGAGGGAGTCCGGGGTGACGCGCAGCCCGACGGGAGGGGCCCGCCCAGCAGGCGACGGGGGCAGGAGAGGGGCAGCGGGGTCACTACCTCCCATCAGTGGGCGGGGGTCCGGGGACAGAGGGTGCTGGCCAAGCGCCCGCCGAGTAAGTGGGGTGAGGGTAACTGCACCCCAGGAGCTCAGCAGCCCCGGGATTGGCGGGCTCTGCCCCATTGTCCGACGACGGCCCTGATTGGCTGCCTGGGAGGGGTCCACGCCCCCCAGGGCACTTTCCCTCGTCACAGAGCCAGCCTCAGGCCCCGCGAGGGTCACCCCTTCTGGGGAGAGCCTCCCACTCCAGCGGCACCACTGTGGCTGCATGGAGGCATGGGGGGGGGGGCTTCCTGGAGGAGGCGCCCCTGGGGAAGGACGGCTGCAGGGCTGCTCACTCAGGGTATGGACAAAGCACCAATGACCACCCGGCGCTGGGCTGGTGTTTTGCCCACACGACCATTATCGAGTCTTGTTGACACGAGGAAACTGAGGCTCAGAAAGGCGAAGTGACATGTCCAAGGTGACACCGTAAGTGGCAGGGTCTGAATTCACGCCAAGCCTGCAGGGCTCCGAGGGAAGCACTGCCCATTTCTGAGGAGGTGGGGCTGAGCCAGGCCAGGTTTCTGGGGTCCAGACCCCAAGAGCTCAGACTTCAGTCGCCACCCGGCCCAGCGTTGTCCCTGCTCCACTGTGTATGAGCAGGTCACACCCTTTTCCGGGCCTCAGTTTCCCCAGCTAAGCCTTGTTTCTCTGGGTCTGTGTAGCGGGAGGAGGGTAAAAGGAACTTACTGGCAGCGGATGCCTTCCCTTTTGCGCGGACTAAGAATCCCTGTGCTCTGGAGAGGGACATGTCATTCAGGAATTTCCCGGCTCGCTCCGCACCAGCTTCCCTTCTCAACGCAGCTCGCTCCTCCCCCATCTCGACCCCCCTCCCCCAACAGCCTGGGCACAGGTCCCAGTGAGGGATGGCTGAGCAAGTAGGGGGCAGGGGTGTTTTGGGGACTAAGAACTTCCTCTTCCTCCTCTGGAGGGGTGGCCCAGCGCCAGCTTTGGGCCTGGACTGTCATCTTCCATCCCATCCCTGGGGGCTTGAGCTGCGGAGGGAGGGAGGCGGCTGCCAAGTGGTGACAATAAGATGGACCCCACTCCCCCTCCCTGAGTTCCCCGAGGTGACAACAGCCCCATTTTTCAGAAGAGCCAACAGAGACACATCACACCCATGCTGGGAGGGCCATCCCGCCTGCTCCCCAGGCACGGATGGGGAGACTGAGGCCCAGCTGCAGTTCAGCCAGCAGGCCGGGCAATGAGGATGTGAGCAGAGGGAGCCTGGCGGGCTGCCTCTGTGGCCCCTGCTGTGGGTGCATTGAGCAATCCCTGGCAGGCTGTCAGTTGCTCCAGCCCCCACGCCCAGCCCCGAGCCATTGGGAAATCACAGATGAAATTCCAGCTCTCAGGTCATGGGAAAGGGCGCAGGCCTGCTGCAGACCCCCATGTCCCCTCAGAGCTCAGCTGGGGCAGGAATGACACTTCCCGCCCACCCAGGGCAGGTACTGGACCACCAACGTGTAGCCTGCAGTGGGGGAGAAGGCAGGGATGCTATGCTGAGGACCTGTAGCTGGGGAAGGGGAGGCTTGGGAAAAACAGGTGCTGCCTTCCGCTGTGTGGCTGTCCCAACCACTTCCCCTCTCTGAGCTCCAGGCATGGGGTCAAGGTCACATACATGAAGCCCTCAGCCCAGGGTCTGCGCAAAGGGCCGACTGATGAGAGGACCATCTCATGTCCTTCTCTCAACAGCCAGTAGGGTCAACGGGGCGGGAGCTATTCTCATTCCACGGTCCCCAGGTCCCCAGAGGCCAGGGCTTCCAGGGGATCCAAAGGCCAGCCAGGAAATACATCCCAGCAGGAAATGAGCTTCAGATGCTGGTCCAGAGCATCCCAGCCAGCAAGGCCCATTCCCCAGTTCCCAGCCGGCCAGAGCCCATCCCTGCCTCCCTAGTAGGTGCTCCACCTGGCTGGGGGAGCCACCAAGTGAAGCAGGCAAATGAAGCAGACCCTCCCCCACCAGCCCAGCCCAGAGGCCAGGTGAGCCAGTACCTGGACAGGCCATGGTCAGCTCCTCGCACGCAAGCCAGGGCCTCAGAGGCTGGGGACACACAGGGCAGGGCTGACACAGCTGACTTTGGTTGGCCTCCGCTGCTGCCAGCCTCTGCTCTAAGGGCTCTTTCTGCATTAACTGATTTCATCTGTGAAATAGCCTCATAAAGTGACTACTGCTTAATTGTCCTTTTGTCATAGATGAGGTAACTGAGGCACAGATGGGCCCAGTCATGTGCCAGCCAGTGGTGGAGCTGGGAGCTCTTTCACTAAGCACTAGGCTGTACTGCTTCCCCTGCAGTGTTGCTCCATGTCTGAAACACAGCGTGATGTATTTAAGTCAGACGCAAGGACGGACTGCCAGGCCAGAGCGATCAGGTACAGAAATGGGAGTTTTGAACTGCCCTCCACTTCTTTTTCCTCTTTCAGAAAATGATTTCCCAGTCTCTTCATCACCTCATTTAGTCAATTGATTGAAATCTCCACCCCCATCCTGTGGGGTGGTAGGAGGGACAAGCCCCACAGCCTCCCTGCCAACAGAGAGGACACACCCAGGGTGGGACCAGAGAATAATGCAGGGCAAATGTGGCTAATGGTCCTCCCTCCAGTCACTCTGGACTGGCCGAGAGCCTGGCCGGAGGAGCACTCCCTACAAGAGGGGAGCTATAGGAGGGCATTCTGGGGCAGGGGTCAGCAGGCGCAAAGGCTGGGCAGAGGGACCAGCCGGGTGTCAGGGGCTGTGGGTCACTGGGCCTGGCTACAGCAGGAGGCCCCGGCCAGAGGCTTGGCTGGTCGCCTTGATCACAGGGTGGTGCTGACTGTGGGTGGGCTCCCCAAAAGGGGAGACAGGGAATTTGAGGGTGTCCCTAAGCCCTCCCCCCACTTCCCCCTGCACGATGACTTGCACTTCCCAGCACCCTGCCTCTGGCTCTGGACAGGGCTGACCTTGCTTCTGGCTTTCAGTTCTCAGGCCGCCCCCCACCTGGAGCCTTCCTGGGGTCTTGCTTCCTGGGACTGTCCCACTCACTCACTAACTGCACTGAGCCATTTTATCCCAGGTATGACAGATGAGTAAACCAAATTTCAGAGGAAGTCAGTGGACACACAGGTTGAGGCCTTGAGGCTGGGGTCACTGCTGCCACCAGCCTTCCCCAAAAAGGGAAGTGACATGCTCGGGGTCATTTGAAGCTGCCCAGGGCCTCAGCTGCAGTTTGCTGATCTCCTCTAGGACCACGGGAGGGTCAGGACAGCTGACCAGGGGCTACCGCACAGAGCACCCCCTCCCATGCTTGAGGGGGACCCAAGGGCAGTCACCAGACCTGGAGCCCCTCCTCCCACCCCTCCCGCCTCCGCCTCCACCCCGGGAGGCTGTTTACTTGTTAGCAGCCCCTCCCCTCCCTCGCAGGAGGAAGCCATCCCCGGGGATATCTCTCTGGGTCTGGCAGACAGGGACACTGGGGCCTCAATCCAAAGAGTGCAGTGCAGGAGGACTTCCTGGAGGAGCGTCTCCGGCTGAATAGGGGGCCTCTCCCGCCTATCTCAGTTCTCTCTCCTAAAAGGGCCTTTCACAAGGCTCTCCCTCCCGCAGCGGGTGGTGACGTAAGATGACCAAATTCAACTCCCTTTTAGGGAGTCAGCTCCCTTCCTGTAAGGGGCAGCCCTGATGCGGGCGGTTAGCCGCATAGGGAGCCTTTCTCAGAGTCACTGTGATTTCCAGGAAAACAGCTGCCGAGCTTGGTCCATGTAGGAGAGTACCACCTAAGGTCACCTGGCAAGAGCTCTGTGCAAAACCCATGGCTGAAGAAAGAGAGGAGGAAGGGAGGGAGGGGAAGGGGTAGGGGGCCGCCCAAACCAGCACAGGGCCACCACTTCCTCGAGCGGGGTGGGGGGGGGTGCTGGGCCTCCCTCCTTACCCGAAAGCCTGGAGCTTCTAGACTTTGGGGAAGGAAGGCACAATGGTGGGGGCTTGGACATGGGGACCACCCAGGGACGCCACTAGGGGGTGGGGGTGGGGACTGCACCAGGTGACACTGTCAGAGAGGGCGACACCAAAACGATTGCTCTATAAAATGTTTGTGCAGTGTTTCAGCAGAAATTTATTCTTTTTTATAAAAATATCCCTGTAGTTAGTTATGGAAACCCTGGTGGCATAGTGGTTAAGAGTTTGGCTGCTAACCAAAAGGTCAGCAGTTCAAATCCACCAGATGCTCCTTGGAAACCCTATGGGGCAGTTCTACTCTGTCCTATAGGGTTGTTATGAGTCGGAATCGACTCCATGGCAACGGGTTTTGGATGGTTAGTTATAACAACAAAAACATTTTTCATAAGCCCAGTTTACATGTATCGATATACCTACAAGGCTAAAACTCTATGCTAATTTACTTTTTTGAACCTTCAAATGTGGAGCCCTGGTGGCACAGTGGTTAAGAACTTGGGTGCTAACCAAAAGGTTGGCACTTTGAATCCACCAGCGGCTCCCTGGAAAACCTATGGGGCAGTTCTATTCTGTCCTATAGGGTCACTATGAGCTGGCATCGATTCGAGGGCAACAGGTTAATGTGCTCAGGTCACAGCTGTCATCATTACTCAATTACAATGATTACATTCTGGACATGGAGTTGCATTAAGACCTTTGCTATGATATGATGGGGTGAATGTGTTTTACATGTGGCAAGGACATGAATTTTGGGGGGCCAAAGGGTGGAATGTTATGGATTGAATTGTGTCCCCCCAAAATGTGTGTCAACTTGGCGAAGCCATATTTCCCAGTACCATGTGACTGTCCACCACATCATCTGATGTGATTTTCCTATGTGTTATAAATCCTGCCTCTGTAATGTTGATAAGGCAGGATTAGTGGCAATTATGTTAATGAGGCAGGACTCCATCTACAAGATTCTGTGGTGTTTTAAGTCAATCTCTTTTGAGATATAAAAGAGAAAAACAAGCAGAGAGACAAGGAGAGCTCATACCACTAAGAAAGCAATGCTGGGAGCAGAGCATGTCTTTTGGACCCAAGGTTCCTGCACTGAGAAGCTCCTAAACCAGGGGAAGATCGATGACAAGGACCTTCCCCTAGAGCTGACAGAGAAAGCCTTCCCCTGGACCTGGCACCCTGAATTCAGACTTCCGGCCTCTGAGACTGTGAGAGAAGAGATTTCTCTTTGTTACAGGCACCCACTTGTGGTCATGGTGTTCTGTTACAGCGGCACTCGATGACTGAAACAGTGGCAGCAGCCCTAGTGATGCCACTGGGACCACTGGGGCTCTCTGAGCTCCACCACATACACCTGTGTTTTTAGATACGTTGCTTGATTCCTGGGGATCTGTCTTCCCTCCTGGAAATGGAGTTGACTCAACCGCAGAGGATTCCTGTGGTTTCACTTCACAGACAGAGACTGAGAGGGACTTTATCAATCTAAGAAATAATGGAATCTTAGAACTCCGGGAAAGAGAAATGTCGTAGGAAGTCCTGCCGTTTCAGGGGCACCGCCAGTGTGCTCTGCTCAGTGATTTCTGGTTTTCCTGTCCCCGTCCCCTCCCGCTCTTAGCGTCACTGCAGCAGTTAAGAGCTCAGCCTCTGGTTTCCAACGCCCCTGGGCTGGAATCCCAGCTCTGCACTGTCCAGGTTTTGTGATCTTGGGCAACTTACTTCACCGCTCTGGGCTCAGTCTTCCAGTCACAGGGTGGTATTCTCCTAGATGGACCAAACTCAGCAGCTGTTTTCCTGGAAATTATGGCGGCTCTGAGAAGGGCTCCCCATGCAGCTAGCCCTGGGGCTGCCCTATGCCAGAAGGGACTTCAACCCTTTTAGGGAGTTGAACTTGGTCATTTTATATCATCACCTGCTGGGGGAGGGAGAGCCTTGTGAAAGGTCTTTTTAGGAGAGGGAGCTGTGATGGGGAGAAGAGAGGCCCAATGTTCAGCCAGACATCAATCTAAGAATGAGGAGCCTTGATGGTGCAGTGGTTAAGTGCTTGGCTGCTAACTGAAAGGTTAGCAGTTCGAACCCACCAGCCACTCAACAGGAGAAAATGTGGCGGTCTGCTTCCATAAAGATTTACAGCCTTGGGAACCATATGGGGCAGCTCTACTCTGTCCTATAGGGTCGCTACAAGTCGGAATCCACTTGACAGCAATGGGTTTTTTGTTTTGTTTTGTTTTGTCTTTTGGTATCCATCTAAGAGCCTTAGGTTCAAAAAGGACCAGACCAAACACACATATTTTGACCACCTGTTACCTTCGAGATTTTAATCATTCATAATGCATTTAAAAAATCTTTCCTAGGTAACAAAGTTCACTCTCCTATTGACTTTCTTAGGGTTGCCACAGTGATTAACCAGGTTTGGATTAAGCACATCAGTGATGGAGAAAAAAATTAAATACAACCAGACCAGCTACCACCAGTTGCCATTGAGTCAGTTCTGACTCACGTCGACCTCCCGTGTTGCAGAGTGGAGCTGCACACCACAGGATTTTCAAAATTGTTATCTTTTGGAAGTAGATCACCAGGCCTTTCTTTCGAGGCCTCTCTGGGTGGATTCAAACTGCCAGCTTTTTGGCTAATAGTCGAGTGCTTAACAATTTATGCCACCCAAGGACTCAATGGAATTATTATATTTTCCAAAGGACTTGAGTGTTTACCTATTATACACACACAAAAAAAAAAAAAAAAAAAAAACATAAGGGTGACGATAATCTTTAATTGAGACTTTGTAGAGATGGAATTTATAGAAGGACAAATGCCAAGAATATCGAAATAAAAATTAAAGCTAGCAAATATAAAAATAGAAAGCATATAGTTCTAAGACTGTTCTAGCATAAATCAGTTTTATTTAGCCAATAATAAAAAGCCTTCGAAGGTGTCTCTCAGACAACATAGAGCAGCTAAGAGTGAGTTAGGGTTGAAGAGGTTTGCTCTTCCATTTGGTTTGCTGTATTTCAGTGGTTCAGGATGTCATTTGTTAAAACAGGGAAATAAGCTGAAAAATCTATCTGGACAGAAACATCAAACAGGTGATTTTGTAAACTATAAACTTTAAAACTTAAAAAAAATTCAAAATGTAAACAAATGACATTTAAATTGATGTTACAGTAACAAAAAAAAGGCAAAAAACCAGGAAATTTCTCGAGGACATGATGGCAAAGACCCACCAGCTTCCCCCTCCCTGTGGCACAGACTGGCAAAGATGGAGCACCACTGAATCACTGGGACACACAACTTCAGGAACTGGTGGCAATTTATATAAAATAAAGCACTGGAAGTTGAAGACATCACTTGCTTCAAGCAAAAAAAAAAAAAAATCAAAAACGGCAGATCTCTTCTTGCATGGAGGAGAACAAGAGCCAGAACCACAGAAGAGTGTAAAAGAATCCAACATGGCGGCTGTGATGATGAAGAAGCTTAACTGATCTTTGGTGGGGTGGATCATGTAAACAAAGATGCTGAAATTCACTTTGTCAGGGTGATTTCAGATTCAAAACTGGTCATTTTAAACATTTTGAACAGAGCCACCCAGGGTCCACACTCAAAAAGAAAGAAAGGCCACCATAGTCAAGGTATTGTTCATGCATTGCAGCCTGAAAATCACAGGACCTTTACATCAAAAGAGGTGTCCATCTGGCCGATTTCTCAACCTGAATCGAGATCTACAGATGAACCTACTATTGATTGTTCATCCACATCTGGTTACAAAAGGAGATCACCACACATCATGTCTCATAATTCCTCAGATTTGCTCTCACCATGGACTCAACATACAGTTGTCACTGCTCTTTCTGTAGGTGGTACAGATGAAAGTCCTCATGATTCAAAGCAACTTTCCGCTTATGATATGAACAGTGGAAATTCCAAAAGGCTTAATCTCAGTGATGCAATCTCAGAGGGACAGTCTTTGGATACTCCATCAGGTACTTCTCCTACAGTGAACACTAGTACACCCTCAAAAGGTGTTCACACCTCATCAAGTCATGGTCAAAATGAAGCATCGTTTCCTCGGGTTTGTGCACATGATAAAACACATTTCAATCTTAGGAATCCAGTCATAAAAAAAAGCTTTGAAGGACTAGCAGAAACGGACTTTTCAAGAATAGCAATTCAACCCAAGACCTTTGATTCCAAGAAAGGAAACCTGATTGTGTTTCTTCGTGACATCCACTACAGACGACATGAAGGAATTGGGCAGCCAGAAGACTCACACAACATATAAATGCCTTGGCTGCCTGAAAATTCTAAAGAACATGAAGTTTATGAACTACGTGAAGCACCATTTGGAACTTGAGAAGCATATGAGTGACAGCTGGGACAGCCACACCACCTGCCAGCACCGCCATTGGCAGTTTCTCACTCCCTTCCAGATGCAGGATCACAGCGAAAATGTGCACATCACCCAGGAACCCTCCACTGTTTGTAAAATCTGTGAGTTGTCATTCAGAACAGACCAGACTCTCTTACAACACGTGACGGACACGCATGGTGAAATACCTTATGTGTGTCAGGTTTGCAATTACAGATCATTGGCCTTCACTGATGTGGAAACCCATTTGAGAACCTACCGTGAAAACACTAAGAATTTGCTTTGTCCATTCTGTCTCAAAATTTTCAAAACTTCAACACTGTACATGAATCATTGTTGGAAGCATTGAAACAAGACAGTCTTCCAGTGTTCCAAATGTAGCCAACAGTTGTTGACCTCAAAGGAGAATATGGAGCACAAAACCAAGAACCATCAAACATTTAAAAAGCCAGACCAACTGGAAGTGTTGCCTCCTGAAACAAAGGTTATTATTCAAACTTCAGGTCAATGAGGATCAAGAGGCACAACATCCATTACAACACTGACACTTGGCTGTCACCTGCAAGAACTAAAAAGAGAGCAGTTATAAGGACTAGATTTTCCAGACTCACTTGCAGCTAGAGTCCTGGCTGACAATTATGTTCTGACTGCTTCCAGGAACTCTAAAAGGCAGAAGTGAGCCTGGGAAATCTGTAGATTCTAACAAGCAACATCATCCAATGTGGGGTTTTCCAGTGACAATTTTTCAGCTCCCTGGTGTCAAGAAGTAGCCCAAAAGGCTCCTTTACATCCCCTCCAAATCAAGCCCCACTACTACTCTGCCTTATATGAGCATAGAATACTTTTGCCTGGTTTTGAACTTTAAATAAACGGAATCACACAATTAAAACAGAAAACCATGTGATCCATCCTGTACTTTTGATTGCTGCTTTAATAAAGGGTTTTCACAGGTGGGTGGAAAAAAAAGGACAGCCCTATCCCCCCAACCCAACCAACTCCAGCAAAAACAGGTTTTTCACTGTCTTAGTCATCTAGTTCTGCTATAACAGAAACACCACAAGTGGATGGTTTTAACAAAGAGAAGTTTATTTCCTTACAGTAAAGTAGGCTAAAAGTCCAAATTCAGGGTGTCAGCTCCAGGGGAAGGCTTTCTCTCTCTCGGCCTTCTCATCAGTGTTCCCCCGGACTAGGAGCTTCTCGGCGCAGGGACCCTGGTCTAAAGGTCGCACTCTGCTCCCGGAACTGCTTTCTTGATGGTATGAGGTCCCCCTGTCTCTTGCTCATTTCTGTCTTTTATATCTCAAGACATTGCCTCAGGATACAATCCAATCTTGTAGACTGAGTCCTGCCTTACTAACACAACTGCTGCCCATCCTCCCTCATTGACATCATAGAGGTAGGATTTACAACATATAGGAAAATCACACAGTACCAGCAATCATGGCTCAGCCAAACTGATACACACATTTTGGGGGGGAACATAATTCAATCTATGACATTCACCAATGCCTGAAATTCTACCATTCATGGTATATTTCTCAGGTAAGCACTGCTTTTTATAAATTCAAGTGTCCTCTGGGGAGCCAACAACGCTGGTTGCCTCTGGGGAAGGGAAGTGGTTGAACAGGCTTAAGAAAGAGACTTTTCACTTTGTATCTGTTTGTACATTTTTAAAATTTGAATTATATGAATGTGCCACCATTTGAAATAAAACTTTATAAAAGTTAAGGCATTTTAATAAATTTTAAGGCCACAAATAGGTGGGTGGGTAGATGTGCAGATAGATAAAGAGTTCCGGAGTCCTGGAAGGAGGGAGGGCCTTTGCAATGGCTGGCCGGGGACCCTTGTGCCCCAGGACAGGAGTGGGCCCAGGGTGGGTGTGATGTGTCCAAGTTCAGGTCCCTCCAGGGGTCTTCCCCGGAGCAGGGGACCCAGGGAGGCTGGGCTGAGATGCTGGCATTGCTCACCCGAGGGAGCTCTTGGCTCTCCTGTGAAGGGTCTTCCCTCCACCCTACAGTCCCCCTGCCGGGCGGTGCCTGAATTACCATCCAGCAGGACCTGAGGCCCAGATCTGGGTCGGTGGAGTCAGCCCTCCTGGGCAGCAGCCTCATCTCAACGCAGCACCCAGCACAGCACTGAGGACTGGCTGGCTGGGGAAGGGCAGTGTCGCCTGTGTCTGCTAGCGGGCAGACACCGACCCGACCGGGGAGTGAGCCTCCTAGCCATGCCTGCTAGAGTTTCCAAAGTGGCCTCTTTGTGGAAACAAAGGGAGGAAGTGAGATTGGAAGGGAGGATAGCCTTGGGGACCCTCTCGGGCAGTGGTGAGGGGCCTTGCTGGGACCTCCCTCCAACCTGCCGAGGGTGCTGCCCTGATGTTCAGGGGGCCTGCTGAGGCCCAGGGTGGGAAGGAAGAGGCCATGGTCACCAGGCAAGGGAGGAAGAGGCGGGGCTGACCAGGCGCGGTGGTGACATGGCTGACCGCCACTCGCAGCATGCCTCTGGTGCCAGGACCTCTGTGGACAGGTCCGTTTGTCCCCGTGCTCCCCTGCCTATGGGGTGACCTCTCTTATTACAGTCTGAGAGGAGGGAGACCCGGGGCACCACAGAGCTGAGATTTGAACCCAATTCTGTTGACTCTGCCCCATGGACTTTTCCAGCAGGACACACCCAGAGGGGCTGGACCCAAGGACCAGGGGACCAGGGGGGGAAGTGGGTCACAGGGAGTATAGGCCCCAGCCCCCTCCCCCTGCCGGCCCCTGTGCTGTCCCTGGGCCAGGCAGGCTGAGATTCAGCCCCTCAGACGGGAGTTCCTGCCTCCGGCAGGCACAGCCTCTGCGCCTCATCACTGCCCTCCCAAGCCCGGCCTCAGCCAGGGCCCCAGACGCTTCTCAGAGCAGGCCCCTCTTCAAAGACCCCCAGCTTAGGGACAGAGACCAGAGGCAACCCCGGTACATGAAGGAGCCCGAGGGGACGGGCGGCCCTGGGGGAACACAAGCTGGGCCCTGAAGGAGATGTAGCTCGGGGAGGGGGCAGGCAGGGGCTGTGACCAGGGGACAGGGGCTGTGACCAGGGGACAGGGGCTGGGGCCAGGGACAGGGGCTGGGGCCAAGGCACAGGGGCTGGGACCAGGGGACAGGGGCTGGGACCAGGGGACAGTTGGCGGGCCCGGGGGTCCAAGCTTAAGGGGCCCAATGGGATGGCCTCAGGCTGTCCTGCCCCACAGAAGAGCATGGGGGCTGGGCAAAGCCCCTCTATCCCAGGGGCACTGACAGGCCAGCATATACCACAGACAGACCAGACACACACACACACACACACACACACACACACACACACACACACACACTGAGACAGCCTGGCCAATAACTCCGGAAAGTTCTGAGAACCAGGCATCAGGTTGGCACCCCCCCCCCCGTGTCTGGACAAGAAGGCCAAATAAATACTCTAGGCTCTTTCCAAGGTCTCATGGAATCTAGTGGGGGTGGGGGTGCAGTGAGAGGTTCCTGGGCCTGAACCAGCCCAGAATCCCTGGCCCCACCCACCCTCTGGTCCTCGGTCTCCCTCCTGGAGAAGTTGACCCCAGCCCCCAGACACTGCCGGGCTCACAGGACTGTGCGCACACGCATGCATACAAACCCCCTCTGCCACGGACCAGCACACATGCACACACAGTTCCTGCCAAGAAAACCGACTTCCTGTCTGTGGGCCTTGAAACCTCTAGGCAGGCCAGAAAGGTCGTCCTGGCCGTGTGAAGCTGTCGACAGCAGATGCTGCTCAGCTTTCTGCCTCTTCCCAGCCACCCCTGGGGGATCTTCCCCATCCCACTTCAGGTTTCACTCAGCACTCAGGGCTCCCCCACGCCTAGGCCCAGGGCCACCTCAGCTTCTTGCATACCATGGCCTGAACAGGCCCCCGGGGGCACAGGGTCACAGGGTGCAGGAGTGTGGCTTTACGGCTGGTTCTTACTTCACCCTCCCCAGCATCCCATTTCACAGCTAGAAGGACTGAGGCGCAGAGACATGAAAGAACCTGCCTATGCTCTCAGTCTGGAAAGCAGCAGAGCCAGAACTGCTGGTGAGGCTGGGGCTGTAGAGCAGCATCAGTCAGAGGGCTCCCTGGGGACAACCTGGCCAGGGCCAGATTAGATCAGGCCAGGCTTCCTATAAGGAGCCCTAGTGGTGCAGTGGTTAAGCGCTCAGCTGCTAAACCAAATGTCGATGGTTCGAACCCACCAACTGCTCCATGGGATAAGACGTTGCAATCTGTTTCCGTAAAGTTTAACACCCACCCATTGCCACCAAGTTAATTCCAACTCATAGCAACAGCCTTGGAAACCCTACGGAGGCAATTCTATTCTATCCTACAGGGTCACTATGAGTCAGAATTGACTTGATGGCAACGGGTTTGGTTGGGTTTTTAGGCTTCCTATGACCCTTTGAGAAACCCTGGTGGCCTAGTGGTTAAGAGCTACAGCTGCTAACCAAAAGGTCAGCAGTTCGAATCCACGAGGTGCTCCTTGGAAACACTATGAGGCAGTCTTACTCTGTCCTCTAGAGTCACTATGGGTTGGAATCGACTCGATGGCAATGGGTATGCCCCCCTGAGACTCCCACCAAGGCCAGTGAAGGCCACTGGGGTCTCTTCCAGTCCCTCCCTTGGGTCCCTCCCCTAAGGGAAAGGACCCCCCTCTGGCAACACCCCTTCCCTATGGCAGTGAGAATCCCAGGCCACCTGTGCTGATGCCTAGTGTAACCTCCACTCTCTGTCAGCCTCAGTTTCCCCACTGTCACAAAGACTGCTTGTCAAGTGTTTACACAAACACACACCTTGCCCCAACCCCCAGCCCTGGAGCCTGGGAACGTTGAATTTCTCCACTTCCTCATTTCTGCCTTGCCCATCCCTACCTTTTGGGATTCCACACCCAGGGAGATCTGGATCCTGGCCTTGCCTGCCTCACCTCTGGCCCCTAGACCAGGTGCATCCATGGCGGGGGCGGGGGCGGGGGCGGGGGCAGGGGGGTGAGGGGCTGCCCCTGGAACCTGCTGCCAGAGGAGATGACCACCTCTGGGCCAGGGCCCCAACCAGACTTGGCTCTGTGCTCAGGCCTGGGGGTAGGGAGTGAGTCAGAGCTGCCCGGGCACTGGCCCTGGGTGTCCACATGCAAGAAGCAAGCTGGGAGGGCCCTTCCCCCACCACTGGGCTGCAGTCTTTCCGGACCCTCACCCTGTCCTTGACTCAACTTTGTTGGGTTTCTTGGCCCATCAGCAGTACCGCTCCCCATCCCCCAGATAGGTGAGGCCCTGTGTGAAGGGTAGGGTAGTGGGAGGGAGGCTTCTATCAGAATCTCCCTGTAAATCCCCATCTCAGCTACTTATCCTCCTGGCAGAGGTTGCCAATGCAAATGGTTTTCCCGGCAGCCTGATGCCCAGGCTGGAGCCAAGTTACAGGAACAGAATTCTTTGGGACAAGAATTGGGGGGTGGGGGGGCACACTCCTTGCAGCCCCACCTCCAGAGCTGAGGCCTGTTGCGTCACCCCCCTCGATGTTCCACAGGTGACACTTGCACTACTACAGCACCCTGACAGCTTTCACTGCTGGAAAGTCCCTCCCACATCTAACCCAAATATCCCCAGCTGCAGAACAGGCCTCGCCGCCTTCTTGTCCCCCCAGGGCACGGCCTGTGGAGGACCAAACAGAGCTGTGCTGAGCTGGGCGATGCTCACTTGGCACCCAAGACCAGTGGACCCCGAGTCCCAGAGTCAGCCTCTTTGGCTGTGCAGCCACAGGTGTGGGCCTTCCCAGCTCTGGACCTCCCTCAGTCTTCCCACCCAAATAATGGGACTACAGGCAGGAAAGGGCCAGCCACCACCTGGAGTCATCCCTGAGCTCCCCCAGCTCAGTCCCTCCGTGCACAGGGACCCAGGTCTTCTACTCCCAGCCAGCGTGGCGCAGCCCCTTCTTAGGGAGGCACCATTTTAATTCACATTTATTTTAAAAATAAATACTCTGTTCTTTCCTCCCAGACTGCGGGTGGGGCTAGACAGTGAGGCAGGGAGGCCCTCCAGTGAGCAGTATGGTAGGGAGTGAGTCTCTGCCACCCCAGTCCTCCCCAGCAAATGCCTCAGAAGTCCCATCACTGCTGTTCCTTCTGACAAAGCAGGCATGCATGACTGAGGGGAAAATTCCATGACCATGGCTTCAGGGCTGGGGCAGGGCCCAGAGTGCCTCCCCAGGCTCCAAGCTTGGGGCTGGGTGCCTGGGGGAGGGTAGCTGGACCTCCACCAACCACGGATCCACAACCTGCTGTCAGCTCAGGCTGTGGAGCATTAGATGCAGGTGACCAGAACGTCCATGGAGACGGTCACTTCAATCTCCGCGAAGAGCACGCGGTCCCTGGTGGCCCCGGCGTCCCCAGCCTTGGCCGCGGCCCTCAGCAGGTCCTGGGCATGCTGCAGCAGGCGCTGGTTCCGGCGGCGGCCCAGTCGGCGCAGCGCCAGCACGGCCAGCACGTGCTTCCGCCTGCAGAGACACGCAGCTCCTCACTACAGACCTGGCAACTCCGGTGACACGCCAGGCTGCGGCGACGGGCACCCTAGCTCCCGCTGGAGGAGTGCGTGCACCCACAGTCCTGCAGCCCAGCCTGGGAGGCCAAGCCTTCTCACGGCCAGAAACAGGCGAGGGCTGAGAGGGAGGGAGGAGGCGACCGGCCGGCGCGGGGCGGGTGCAAGGCAGGGGGTCGTGGGCCCGGGAAGGCGCCAGGCCTCCTCCTGGGAGCACTATGTGGGGCGCACAGCCAAGCAGCACCCCGCGGTCGCGTGGAGAGAGATGAAAGGCAGCATGGCGGCGGGCGGACAAGGGGCGTCGGTGAGTTGCTCCCTCCCCGACGGAGCACGGGCGGGAGCAAGGGTTAGCAGGAACACTGAGGGGAACCCCCGGAAGGGGCTCCCCGCGGGCCAAAGCCAAGGTAGCGAGCCAGGCCCCGCCCGCGCTAGCGGGGGCGGGTGGGGAGGGCGGGGGGCAGGGAAGGAGCTGGGCCAGGGGCTTTCTGCGGCCTCCTCATCCTGGAATCTCCAAGGCCACGCGAGATTCCGGCTGGGATTTCCACGGGTTCCAATGACTCATCGTCGCCCCAACACACACCCCGGGATCAAAGCCGCCTCCCTCAGGCTGGCCCGGCTCAGGCAGCTGGGCCCCCGGTCTTTGGGCTTCCAGAGGCTTCCTCCTGGAGCAGGGGGCGCGCTTCCCCTCAGACTCCCGTGGCGGGGTGGGGAGACCGCCCCCTAGGGGCTGAACAACGACTACACAGGCCAGGCTTTCGAGGAGGTGAAGACCCCGCCCGAAGTTCAGACACCGCCCCCAACGCCACTGTCCCCAAGCGCATGCGCACAGGCTTGCCCGGGTTCGAGCTCCGCCCCAGTGAGGCCCCCCGGCCGCCGGGGAGGGGCCCCCAGCC
>NW_004443981.1:8996398-9030005 GCF_000243295.1 Trichechus manatus latirostris
CCCCCCAGCCCCCCAGCCCACCGGATCTAGCAGGCGCTTGCCTCCGCTTTCTCTTGCCCCGACCTCCGACAGGCAGTCTGAAGGCGCAAGTCCCAATCCCCTGACCCAGCGAAACCTAGAGGGGGACAGGGGGAACGGACCTGACGTCGTGGTAGCTCTCGATGAGCGTCACCAGGTGCCGCTGGATGTTGTCCTTGTACGTCTCGCCCAGGATCTCAGACATGCACGGAATGGCCTGGTCCAGCCACGAGGCCTCCGAGCCCTGCGGGGACAGGGAGGCGCCTGAGGCCCACACCGCCGGGGCCCCGAACGCCCCGCCTGGAACCCCCCTATGAGTGCACCTTTCCGCCTGCATGCGGCCACCACCGACCCCTTTTGCCCCCTGTGACCGCCTCCCTACAGCAGAGCGCGACGCGGGCTTCGTCACTGAGGACTCAGCTGCCACATAAGAAGTCCCCATCTCCCCTCCCCAAGATCCAGCACACAGAGGTTTTTCCTGACTCTGCGTCGATGGGGAAACCGAGGCTCGGGCCAGGAATCACACAGCAAGTGGGGGGCCAGCAGCCCAGATGAGGCTATGTGGCAGGATGGGGGCTCAAATCGAAGGGCAGGGTGGGGGAGTAAAGGCGTCCCATAGCCCCCATGGGGGGGCTGCGCCTGCAAACTGCATGTAAAAGTTTGTGAAGTACTGCCGCCGTCCCCCCCAGCCACGTCCCTGTCCTGCTCCCCTCTCTAATCAGAAATGAAGATGCCGCGCTAATGCCGTGCTGCAGGCAGGCGTTTCCAAGCTGAAGTGAGTGCCCCGCGGCGGTGACCGCTGCTCCTACCAGGCCCTGGAAGGTGTCGCCAATGGCCTGGGCATCGAGGCTCATCTTCTGGGAGCCAGTCACGCGCTCGACGCCCCGAAACCGCTCGCGTGGCCTCAGCACCTGCACCAGGTACTCACGGACCACGTAGCGGTGCGCCTCGTGCAGGATCTCCTAGTGGGTTGGGGGTGGGAGGTAGGGTTAGCAGGGCAGCACCCCCAAATTCCGACGTGGGCACATCCCAGCCAGGACTCGCCCCCTTGCGGTACCTGCGCCCGCGTCGGAACCACATGCTCGAGGTGGCGGCCAAAGGCCACCACCTTGTCCATGAGGGGCTGAAGCACGTCCTGTGTCAGCCAGGCCTTGGTGCACACGGCCCTGAAGAGCGGCTGGGGGTGGGAAGGGGGGCAGGAGTCTTGAACCGCGTCCTGCCCACCCACAGACCCTCCCCTCAACCCTCCCTTTGAAGCCCAGTCCGCAGCTCCTAGTGGGAGTATTTCAGGCCCAGTGACAATCTGTTACCAGGAAGGAACTTTGGTGGGCTACCTGATGCCCTTCTCTACCAGGTTGTCTGGTGCCACTTACTCTCAAGCCATGAATTACATCACTAGGCCTTTGCCAAGAATGCCTTCTCCAGGCCAGGCGCGCCAGCCCACAGGGTTTGAGTGGAGGTTCTACCCAGGCCCTGCTTAGGGTGTGCCCTGGAGAGGCTGGGGGAGGGGCCCAGGCCTGGCTCCCTGGACCCACCATCCTGGGGTTGGGTCTTGACCACTGAGAGGTGCAGACTGAAGTGAGAAGGTGAGCACATCCCAACCGACCCTGTTCAGCTGGGTCCCCTGCTCATCCTGACAGACACCCCCCCTTAAGCTGCCCCTGGGAGGAAGCAGGTGCTGTGACCTGGGCCCACAGGCTCCAGGGCACAAGGGCACCTGCTGGACATGGGAAGTGAGGAGAAGGAGGCAGGCCTGAAAGGTGGTGAGGGAGCACCTGACCCCCTCACCTGCACATCACTCTGAAAACCCTGCAGTACACGCTTCTGGAAGCTGGAGGTGGTAGCTGCCAGGGGCTTCTCCAGTTCCTCAAAGGTGCCTGGGAACCTGGCCAGAAGACTGGTCCTGAGGAGGGGCCGGGACAGGTGAAGTGGGGGGTGAGGGAGAGGAGGCTGGGGGGACAAGGCCCTAATTGCAGCCACAGCCATGCAGCCTGGGCACCACAACTCCATTCACTTAGACTGTAATGTGAAGGGCAGTCCCAGGGGTTGCACAGTGTAGCAGCCCTGGAAGCAGAGTCACAGGAGGGGACCGCATCAAAGGCCTGGGAGCCAATCATGGAGGGCTCAATAAGCAGGGTGGTGGTGGCCCCACCCCATGGCCAAGCTCCCCTCAGGCAGCTCTGGGCTGAACCCTCTTGGTGGCAGGACAGGGCAGCACGCCATGCCTGGCATAGGTGGGGGTCTCCTCTGAGCCTCGTAGTTAACTCCTCTGAAAGTGATAACGTTCCCATTTCACTGTTGAGGAAACTGAGGGCCAGGCTGTGCGCAGTCCCCATAGCCCAGGGGCAGGCTGAGGTTCACTCAGGCTGGGCCAGAGGCTGCCTACCCAGGGAGGCTCCCTGCCTGAGCCAGACAGGGCAGGGAGTGCTCCCTCCGCCAGGAGCTAGATCTGGCTGAACCCCCAGGGTCCCCAGTGCCTGGCATGCCACCCCCAGGCAGGGTGGGGAGTGCTGCCTGGGACAGTGCCACCCTCAGATGGGATGGGGACCACTCCTGTGCCAGGGGCTGGGTCTGGCTGAACGCCCCGAGTCCCCAGTGCCCAGGACTAGCCTGGCACTGATAGGAGTGAGAGCGCATTGGAGAAGCGGTGCCTGGTTGTGGTCATGCTTTGGACGCTGGCAGGCCTGGTTCAAATCCCATGTCCACCACTTATTGGTTGTGTGACTGTGGGCAAGTGACATTTCTTTTCTCATCTGTAAATGGACTAACTGCACTCATGAAGTGGTACCAGGTGTGTAAGGCGCCAGCACAGTGTGGGCACATCACCAGTGCTCACAGAGAGTGAACGTCACCCGAGTTCTCGGAGGCTCTGATCCCCATTTGATAGATGAGGAAACAAGGCTAAGAGAGGTTAAGTGACTTGTCCCAGGGCACAGAGCCACTAAGTGGCAGAGCCTGGACCTGAACCCAGAGAGGGTGGCCCCAGAGTCCATGACCTCAGTGACTGGTGTGCCCACAGGGGGTAACACTGAGCCTTGGCCTGGGGTTGAGGACACAGAAGGGGGGCAGCCACCTTTCAGCCCTCAGGGAGGGACTTCTGGGAGCAGACAGACTCAGACCCCCAGCATAGCCCAGGGTGGGGTGTCAGGGAGGGCTTCCTGGAGGAGGGGATGTCCCTGAAAAGGAAGGAGAAGGCGGCTGGGATAAAGACAGGAAGGAAACTGAACGAACCCAGAGTGCAGGGCCGGACTGGATGCGTAGCGGACAGGGACTGGGGCGACTGGAACTCTTCAGCCTTTGCTCAGCTTTGAAACTTTTCCCCCATCCCCTCCCAGGCCTCAGCTCCGCTGCCCATTAACGGGGCGGGGCGGGGGCTGAACCGGCAGGTGCCTGGAGACCTCCCGGGGCGCATGCCCCGGTCCTCACTCCGGGAGGGGACCAGCCCCTCAATGCCCAGGTACAGGCTCCTCTTTCCCTTGCGCGTCCCACCCGCGCGAGCTCACACACATAAGAGTGCGGAGCTGCACGCTGGCCGCCCCACTCCCGCCACTGCGGGACCAGTCTGCGTCCCGGTTCCCGGAGCTCGCTCGCCCCCTGCTGGCCTCGCCGGGCACCGCCCCTGCGGAGAACCAGGAGGGAACTTCGGGACGCCTGGTGCCCAGACCCACCTGAGCTCCTCGCAGGCGTTGATGTAGGCGCCCAGGTGCGGCTCGCTCACAGCCTCTGACTCCAGAAAACCCTTTTCAAACCTGGGGGTGCAGTACGCAGAGTCCGTCGGGACCCTGCCTGGCCGCACAGTGGCCCCGGCTCGGCCTCCCCGTTGGTCTCCATCTAGCCACCGGCCTTCTGCTGGGGCCGTTCCCGTCCACCGGCAGGGCGGAGGTCTCGGACTCTGAGCTAGCGGGATGGGGCTCCCGGGACGCCCGCCGCCCACACGCGGCCCCTGGCCGGCAGAGGATGCGCCCGTACCTGGGCACGAAGAGGCCAAGCGCCTGCGCGCAGATCCGCAGGGTGGTGGCCTCCAGCTCTGCTGAGATGGCACGGGCCGCCTTCACATGCTCGGCCACGAGCTGCGAACGGCGCACAGCACTGAGCATGCGTCCGAGTCCCCGATGTCCCCAGTCCCTCACTTAGTGGCCTGGCGACGTCCCCAGCCTGTCCCGTTCTGCCTCACGGTCAACCTTCCCAACTCCCCCACAGGTACGCCAAGCTGGGAGCTGTGCGCCGCTGTGGCCCTGGGTTCCCAATTCCGCCCCCCTCGTCAGGGTCCTGTCTACCGGGAGGGGAGGTTAGGAATGGGCTTGACAAGTCGGTGTCCCCACCGCGTGCCTGAAGTCCGAGCATATGCCCCCTCAGCCCCGCCGGGCCGCACCATATGGACGTCGATGGACAGCGGCGAGTGGTAGCGGCCTTGTAGCACGTCCGGGGCCTCAGCGGCGGCCCAGCGACTCTGCTCCATCTGCAGGATGCCTTCAAAGCAGCTGGCGATCTTGGTCTGAGAGGGGGTAAGGGCTGTAGTGAGACCCTCCCGGGCCCTCCCTGCCCTCGGGGTGAGGGCCGCCTTGCAGGGGAAAAGGCCCATGCTCGAGCCTACAGGGTGGAGGTGGCTCCAGCCCAAGTCGAGGCCTGCACCTAGGGGCGGCCTGGGGTAGTGCACCATCTTTCCCTGCCGGCATTCCTGGCACCGAGCCCAGGGAGCGGGCCCTGCCCCGCCCCTCCAGCCCGGCGCCACCCTGCCTCACCTCAACGAAGCTGGTATAGTCCGTCTCCAGCTGGGCCCACACTTCGGGTGCCAGGAGCGGGGGCAGCGGCTCCGCGGGCAGCGCCAGGTCTGGGGTGCCCAGGAAGTCAGGACTGGAAGGCAGGGCCACAGCCTGAGGGCCTGGGCAGGGCTCCCATCCAGCAAGGGGCAGCGGCTGCCCCTACTCCCCTGGGCCTGGCCCCCAGCCTGAGGCCATCACTGCAGGGTCCTAGAATCTGGGCCTCTGTTCACACACACACATACACCCCAGGGCCTACCCTCCAAGCTTCTTTGCCTCTCCCCGGAAGTTTCTGAATGCTCAGTTTCCAGGGACTCTAGCAACAGATGGACCTTGGCCAACTGCTTTGGTCACGGTGGGGGTACACCCAAGACTGGGCTGTAAGCTTCCCCTACTCCAGCACCACACAGCTCGGGAACCTGCGGCCAACTAGCCCACACCAGGGAGCCCCAGAGAGGGACAGGTACCTGCATGGGGCCACACAGCAAGTGGAGGGGAGCCTGGGCCTTTTGAGGACCCTTCTCCCACAGACACCCTTGTGGGGCCAGGCAGCACACAGCTCATCTCGCCCTTCACAGGGGTGCAAACTCCCAGCAGGCTGTGCCCAGCACCCAGGTGCCACCCAAAGGGGTGAGCAGCTGTGAAACAACCCTCACCAAGCTCTGTGATCCTGAGGCTGTGTCCTGCCTGGAGGAGTGCCTTCTTCTAATCTAGTGAAAGGCACTGCCGGGATAACACAGGCCCTCTAGCTGGTACCCCTGCTCCCTGGGAACCTCGCCTGGGACATTTTCTACCTTGGGGAACTAGGTTTGGTGGCCGCTTAGGAAAACCCGGGGCGAGGGCTCACCACAGCCTTCCATCTGCCCCCATGCCTAGGGCGTGGAAGAAAGTTCAAAAACCCCTCAGGCTCTCCGCGCCCAATCACCAACTTTCTCCCAATGAGGAAGTGAAAAGGAAGGTTGCCCTGTGTTCCCAGAGCTGTTCCAAAGGCCTCCCCCAGCTCGCCATGCCGGGGCACCCTGGCCTGCGACCTCACCTTCCGTAGACATTGACAGCCCAGTCCAGGAGGACGTAGAGCTGCTCGAAACCGCGTGCCTCGCGCGCCAGTTCCTGGAGGCGCTGGGCCACCGCGCTGTGGAAGGCGTGCAGGTAGGCCTCCCACGCCGGGAAGCCGGCGGCCGCGTATACAGGCTGCACCTCCAGCCACACCTTCTGCAGGTCGCGGCGGACCAGGCCGCCGAGCTCCGCTAGAAGGCGGGCCAGGTCAGATGGGCCCTCGTTGTCCCCCGGGGCCTCCCCGACGCCTGCCTGCTGCACACGCTCCTGCGCGCTCCGTCGCACGGCGTCCTCCCAGTGCTGGCGCCAGTGGCGCGGGGTGCATAGAAAGTCGCCGTCGGCAGGGGGCTCCGGGTGGGCCTCCTCCTCTGCGCGCACCACGGGGGCCAGTTCGGCGAGCGCGGCCGCGTCCACGCCATCCGGGCCCAGCGTCTCGCTGACAATGGCGCCGATCTCGGAAGCCAGCCGGTCGTAGTGCAGGCATACATCCATGGCGCGCCGCGCGAAGTCGGTGGGGTCCTGCTCGTAGGCGCGCGAGGCCTTAGCGGTCACCAGCTGCGTCTCCCGGTGCCGCAGCTGTTCGAAGGCCGCCAGCAGTTGCCGCTCAGTGATGAGGTCGGCCACAGACTTGCCTTCTGCAAGGGACAGGCGGTGTGTGTGGGGGAGAGGGGGCAGCGGTGAATGGGGCCGCTCGAGGACCTCGTCAGGAACTAAGGATCAGGCTTCGGTGGGCGTCTCGGCCCTGCCTCAAACCCCCAGATCCTAGTTGAAGGCCTGCTCCAGGAAAGGCAGCCGCAACTGCTGGGAGCCCTCCCTCGGGATCACCTTGGAAGGGGGAGGTCCCAGGCCTCAAGCTTGGGGGAAAACAGCAATTTGGATTAACACAGGGGTTTGGGGTGCAGCTTCAAGTCTGCCAGCAGTGCCCAGCCCCTGGCTCCCCACCCCCACCCGGGCTCTGCTGAGCTGGACCTGGTGGCCTCATGTGCAGCCCTTACTGGAGGTCTAATGGGGTGAGAGCTCAGGCTGGGCGTGCCTGGGCCCAGGCTCCTGCCCCAGGGCCAGCCTTCGCTGCTGGCTGGCTCCACTCTTGGGAAGCCCCCACCTGCACCCTCGCTTAGGGCCCACCTCGAATGCTTCCCCCTTTGGGCAGCCCCTCTGACCTCCCTCCAGGCAGCCATTGCCTGTGCACCCTCTGTGACCCTGTGGTCAGAGGCCAGTGCCTTGTCCATCCCCAAGCTTGGCCAGGAACCCAGGCATCATGCACCAGCTCCTGGAGCCGATGGGCGTGGAAGGCTAGGGTTCTGGTGTCCTGCAGACCTGGGTTCAAATCCCATCTCATTCATTTCCCAGCTGTGAGGCTTGAGGCAACTCACTTAGCCTCTCTACGCCTCACTTTTCTCATCTGTCCAATGGGTGCGCCCCTCCCTGAGATTTTAGAATTTCAACAGCAGTTGTACCAGTAACTTGGGATGGGAGTAGGGGTAGGGAAAGAGGGCCTGTCAGAAAGCTGGGGACGAGCAAACACAGCCAGCCCATCTCCCGCTAGCCACTGTCTGGCCTCAGATTCCACCCATGCTCAGTGTTGCTTGTGAGGTCCTCACCTGCGTCGATTTTCAGTTCCTCAGGCCCCACCCAAGTGGATGCCCGCTGGCTGACACCATCCATGCCCCTCGAGGGCACCTCAGGGCTATGGGCCGCCCCTGGCACGGCGGGGGTCTGGGGCCCGTCACCAGCCACGCCCTCCTCCAGGGTGCGTCGGAAGGACCGGAACAGGGATCGAGAGCTGTGCCCAAGCAGGTTGGGATTCTCAAGGACCCGGGCCCGTTGGCTCACCCGGGTGAAGGCCCGCCGCAAGGTGCCCAGGCCAGGCCACGCAGCATCCTCGTATTGGGTGCTGGGAGCATCCCCACTGCTCACCCGCCGGGCGCCCCGTGCTGGTGTCTGCTGTTCAGCCGGCTCCTTCAGGCTCTGCAGCTCCGGTCCAGGGGTCACTGTCTGTGGTGATGGCATCTTGGTGGCAGAAGAGCTGGGAGTGAGAAGGAGGCTCAGGAGGCCTGGGCGGGGCGGTGGGGGGGGGTGTTGCTAGTCCTGGGAGGCAGACACAGAAACCCAGGAACGAGAGCCCTGTGAGGCCTGGCCAGGCCAAGGGGGAGGTGACCCTCAGGCCACCTTCTTTGTGCCGGGCCTCAACTGGATGCTGAGACATAGCCACTTCCATTGGATGCCTTCCTGGACACCTCCCTACCAGCCCTAGAGGTCCCCGCATGCGCAGCCCTTACTCGGCCTGCCAGGCCAGACCCTCCCCATCAGAATCAGAGTGGAGCGTTAAGCGTGCAAGCTCTGGGGCCCAGCCCAAACCCCGGCTGGCAGCCGCCTCCCCTCTGAGACTTCCAGGACTTTTAGGTCCTGAGGCCTGGAATGTCTGCCCCCCACTCCAGTCCCTTGCCACCCTCCAGAACCCCCAGCTCACCCTCAATTCAACCAAACAGGCCTGACTGCTTCCGCTTGGAAGGGTGCCCAGGGGCCCCACAGGCATCCACCCCCTTCCCAGGGGCCCTCAGAGCTGGAGGCAGGTCCGGCCTGAGGGCAGAGTCCAAGGCCAGCCAGTGGCTTATCATGGTCGTACAGGCCACAGGAGAGGCTGCGGGAGGGGCTGCAGGTCTATATTTAACCGGGGGAGGGGGGTGGAGGGGTTCCCAACGCTGCTTCGCAACCCCCGCCATCCCCCCTACGCTGTGCCCTGACCCCTCCCCGACAGGGTGCTGAGCCGGGTCTGCCCCTGCCCCTCCAGACTCCCCCCGTGGCTCCACCCACCCACTCTCCAGCTGGAGAAGCGCTGGCTGTGTTTGCTCTTCTGGCTTCTGGTTAAGCCGGGGGTGGGAGAGACAAGGAAACCTTCGCAACCTGCTCCTGCCCACCCCATTGTGCAGACTGGGCCACTGGGGGCTGGGTGAACAGATTAAGCCAGCAAGGTCCCATTTTACCCTTAGAGAAACTGAGGCCCAAAGAAGGGCTAGACCTACTGAAGCCCCCAGCCAAGCAGAGGCAAAGCTCCCAGCCCACCCCAGGACTCCCTCCCTGCCCCACCCCCCACCCCCCGCCAGATACCAAGACCAAGCCCAGGCTTGAGCCAGCACCTGACCCCAGCAACACTGGGCAGGGGCTGCCTGAAGCCTCAGCTTCCCTGGAGTGGAACGACACTGTGACAGGCAGTCCCAGACAGACCCTCACCGCCCCCACACCTTCTGGCAGGGTCTGTCTGGGTCCTCGTAGTCCTACCTTCCTTGGGGCTCCTGGGACAGCTGGAAGGAGGCCCTGCTGAGGGAGGGCAGCCCAGGTGATTGATGAGGCCTTAAGGGCCCCGCCCTGGCCACGGGTCATCCTCCTCCCCTGGCGCCTCCTGACGCTGCCCCAACTCAGCCCTGACCCACACATGGTAGGAACACAGTCCCTGAAGCTGACCACACAGCACCCCTCCTCTCTGGTGCCCCTCTGAGCGCCAGGCACGGGGGCTGCACCCACATGCACAGGGGCGGGAGTGGTGATGAAGAGACCTTTCCAGCCTAGGCTGGCCCTCCCTGTCCGCTCTCCTGTGCAGGTGGTGGAGGCAATGACAAGGGGAAAGGACAGCCGGGCCCTGCCTTGCTTGGGAAGCACTCACACTTAGTAAGTACCTGCTGTGTGCCTAGCCCGACGCCTGGCACAGATCCCCGTAACACTGGTTACAGGGATGTCATTCACCCCATTTCATAGATGAGGAAACTGAGGCTCAGAGAAGGGTAGGACCTTGCCTCAGGCCACACAGCTCAGGTGTGGGGAGCCTGCAGCAAGTCCAGTTCTGTCTGGAAACCTGAGAGCAAAGACTAGCCTGTGTTTCCCTGAGGAAGGAGGCTTCCAGATGCCAGGAGAGGAGTCAGGGGGGCTTGAAGTCCTCTCCCAAGAAGCCCAGAGACAGATTCCGGGGTAAGGGGACACAGCTGGCTGGGGGGGGTCCCATGGGACATTATACAGGCCTGGGCCTGGGCCCCCTGTCTGCTCAACCACCCTGGCCCCAGAGCTGCACTGAAAGGCCACCAAGGCCCCAGACAGCCCCTTGGCCTCCAGCCACACCACTCCTGACCCTACTCCCAGCAGCCTCCCAACCATCCTTGACTTTCCCAAAGCCCATGTCCAGATGGGCCACTCCTGAGTCCAGCCCCTCCATGGCTCCCCCTGCCCTGAGGCCAAGCATCGAAGCCCCCTTCCTGAACCCACTTTCTCCAGCTCCCCTCGGACCCTGAGATGTGCAGCCACAGCCAAGCCACAGGCCTCCTCTGTCCCCTGCATCCCTCTGTCCTCCTCCCTTCCCCTCAGGCCACCCCCTCCCGGCCTGCTTTCCTTCCTCCTCAAATCTAACCTGGGTCAGACTGTTACATCACCTGCCCCCACCATCTGTTTGTTCAGCAGGCATGCAGGTCCCTGGTGATGTGACCCCTGCACTGGCCTGGGAGTCTGTCCACCCCCTCCCCATCACCCCAGAGCCCAGCCTGGAAGAGGGTGAACCATCCAGATTTGCCTGGGATGGTGCCTCCCGGTGAATCCAGGGGGCCTCTCTAGCAGGCCAGCTGGCTGTCTCTGTCTCTCTGTCCCCATTGCCCTGAATGTCCCAGAAGCCCTGAGCTCAGAATTGGCAGAGCTTCAAGGCCCTGGAGACCCAGGCCCAGCTGCGTCAGGGCCAGGGATGAGGACACCACCCAAAAGCCACAGTCATTGGGAACTCCCACCCTGGACCACCCCAGCGGTGGCCAAGAAGTCAGGCCTGGAGAAGGCAGGAAGTGGTGGCTGGAGCAACAAAAAGAGGCTGTCCCAGGTGCCACCCTTGCTCTCCCTAGCCCCCCAGCCTCAGCTTCCACCCCCTCTGTCTAGCCCTTCCCTCCTGCTGCAGCCCCTTCGGTGCCCACTCCACCGGATCCCTCCACCCACCCTGGGCCTGGACCACCGCCCCATCCTTCCAAGTGCATAACTATCCCCCGTGGAGCTCTTTGTAAGGGTACCGGATGCGAATTGCACCTAGCCAGCAGCTGCAGTTACTGCAGTTCTGTTTACTTCTAAACGATGTTTCCCATGGCCAAAAACACACTAAGTCGTCTTCAGGTTTGAAGCATTCAGCAAACAATGGCAAGGCAGTGCCACCAAAAACGTGTGCCTGATTTCCATGACAAATATGGTAAAGCTGTATTAGCTAATGGAGCTACTGTCTATGTTGCTGTCTGGACATATACTGCAACACACATTGGAATAGAATGGAACCTGGTCCCTGGTGGCAGAGTCACCCCAAAGGAATGGAGAGATCAGTATTCAAACCAGCCGGTGGTATAACACTGAATTGTTTCAAAACCAACTTATAATTGATGTCAAGTAAAAGCGCTGTGTGCCTGTGAAAATGCAGCATTATTGAAGAAATAAAGTACATTTGAAACTTAAAAAAAAAAAAACTAGCCCGCGTGGGCAGGGCACTGCCTGTACCCTGGACACTATCCCTGGGAAGACACGTGTCCCCTTCTGGCCCGCCACCGTGCCCTCCAATGTCACCTGACCCCAGCCATAGCCTCCTCACTGCCCTCCTTCCTGAACTCCTGGACCCCATCTCAGAGCCGTCAGGGGTTCTGGCCAGAACAGAAACCTCCCTTGAAACCTTCCACAAAAGTTAGATGTCTTCTGAAAGTCAGGAATGACAAGGATGAGCTTTTCCGCATTTACTATTCAACATTTACCTGGAAGAACTAGTTAACGCAATAAGGCAAATATATATGTATATATATGTATATATATATATGTATAAATACGAAGTAAGAATATTGCGAAGGAACAGGTAAAACTCATTACTTGTGGTGGTATGATTTTTGTTGTTAGGTGCCATGAAGTCAGTTCCAACCCATAGCAACGCTGTGTACAACGGAAGGAAGCACTGCCCGGTCCTGCACCATCCTCACGATCAATCACTGTTACGCTTGAGCCCGTTGTTGCGGCCGCTGCGTCAGTCCGTCTCAGTGAGGGAGAAAGGACTGTCTGCTTAGAAAATCTGAGACTGATGGTTGTTGGAGCTGATAAGAGTTTGGTGAATTTTGTATGTTGGTGATATGAATACAAGACCCAAATACAATCACGTCCTCTCCTAGACCACAGCAACGCCGATTCGCAAAAGGCCTTTAACAGGCTCCCTTTCAAGCTGGCTGAATGGACATGGGGAATCGGGTGGAAAGGAAGAGTGTGCTTTCACAGTACGGGGAGAGCAATTAGGATCACATAACAAGGTATGTATACATTTTTGTATAAGAGACTAACTTGAATCCTCAACTTTCACTTAAAGTACAACAATTAAACTAATAATAATCGTGGTAGGAAATCTAGAATATACGGCAGGCATTTCATGGTCCTCCTTGAAATATGCAATGCTTTGAAATACCTTTCACTAACCAACACAGGTTACCATAGAGTCAGCTCTGACTCAGGGTGGGCGCATGTGTCAGAGCGAAGCTGTGCTCCGTGGGGTTTGCCGTGGCTAATTTTTCAGAAGTAGATTGCCAGGCCTCCCTTTTTTTTTTTTAATTAATATTTTATTGTGTTTTTGGTGAAAGTTTACAGAACAAGATACGTTCCCATTTGATAATTGCCACACAAATTGTTCAGTGACATTTTTTAAATGTAACAATTGTTCAGTTACATTTTTTACAATGTGTCAACATTCTCTTTAAAAAAAAAAAAAGGTTCCCCTTCAGAATAGCCATAAAACATACCACCCTCCCAGTGAAAACGGTTGCATAACTGGAAGAACGTAATCAACGTGACTGAATTGTACGTGTAGAAACGGTTGAATTGGTGTATGTTTTGCTGTGTATATTCGCAACAACAAAATAACAAAACACACCACCCTCCCAGCTGCCAGCATCCTCAGCAGAAGCTCTGAGTCCTTACCCTGGCATTCAAAACCCTTCCTGTCCGACCCCTCTGGCTTCATCTCCCACTCACCACCCCCTCCGAACCAGTCCCCTCCCCTCCACACCTTTGCACAGGCTGTTCCCTCTGCCTGCAGTAACCTTACCCCACCTTCTCTAGCTGTCATCTCCTTCAAGGCTCTGCAGAAGTGGCTCCTCCTAGAAGCCTTCCCTGACCACCTGAGCCTAGGACCACAGTCACACCACACGCCCTGCTCCCACGACTGAGGGACAGGTACAGGAAGCCCCCAGGGCAGGAGTGGGCCTGACCCACTGCCCAGCCAGATGTTAGTGTGAGCCCATGTGTGTGTCCGTGTGTGTGTCTTTGTGTGTGACTCGAGCTGGCCCTCCGTTCTGATCAGCGGGGTTCCAAGCCAAGGCCCTTGGCCCAGAAGGCCACTGGCAGAACCAGAATTGTCCTCAGTCCGTCAAGCCCTACCCTCTGCCCACAGCGCTCCTGTGGCCCTCTGACCCCACCTGCTCGGAACATACCTGCTGAGTGGGTAGAGACTGGGTCCCCAGGCAAATCAGGGCACCTGGAGACTGAAGACTGAGCGGGGCCCTCAGAGCCAGGCCTCGAGGCCTCGGGAGAAGCTGAGTGAGTGACCAGCAGCTGGGACTTTCCCAGCAGTGGTCAGCACCGCCCTGGGCCCACCAGCCCCACCCTCCACCCAGACCCCATACTTTCACTTTCAGCAATGCTCCCGCCCCCTTTTCATTCCAGATGCTTTGCTGCAACCTTTGATTCCTGCCTCACAAGCTGAGGGCAGGGGCCAAGGGAGAGCAGCTAGGGCCCAGGGGAGGGGAGGACTATGCTGGGTCAGTCTGAGGCCAGAGGCAGCAGGCACCGGCCTGGGGCCCACCAGCCCACAGGCTGAGCCCAGAAGGGGCATGCAGCACCAGGCCCATCCTTCAAGCTCACCCCAAGGTCCCCTGTACCCGGCCTATGCTGGGACTCGGCCTTGTCCTGGCGGAATGCGCTGCGGGAAACATTCCAGAAGGCTCCGAGCAGAAGGAAGGGAGGGGACACTAAGAGACAGGTCACACTGAGTGGGGGGGGGTGGGCACTCTCGGCAGGGGTCAGCAAAGGCACCTGGGGTGGCGGGGATAGGAGGGAGGGGGGCCACACCTACTGAATGGGGAACTCAGGCAGAAAGTGGAGGGGATGGGGTGGGAGACAGTGTGTGGGGAAGTCACCAACACTGCCCAGAAGAGGCAGCTCCCACCCCTCCTGGGGAGATTCCACTGCAAGCGTCCCAGGAAGAAACGCAGGGAAAGTCCAGGGAGAACAAATCCAGGCCTGTCCCAGCCCGGGCTGGGACTGCCAGGGCCACACGGCAGAAAGGGGAGGGCTGGGGGTGCCAAGAAGGAGAGCAGGGACAGAGGTGGGAAGAGATTCGAGATGCTGCAGCACCCTATACCCCATGGCAAATGGGGCAGGTCGGCCAGAGATGCCCAGCACCTCCTCCAGGAAGCCCTCTGCTTAACCACTTGAGTCCTTTAGCCCCTGAGCCCCAGCTTTCTCTCTTGGAAGTGGGTAATGAGAGCCCCAGCTTTCCCGGGTACGCCAATGCCCCAGGGCCCTCTCTGGGGACAGGCTGAGAGGTGGGAGGGGACAGTACAGCTCAAGACAAGAGGCCGGGCCATGAGGACCAGCCAGGGCTCCCCCGTGGGTGCCCGGGCCTCTTCAACCCTGCTGGGGGCCCCAGGGCCCCTATGGGGGAGACACTGAGACTTAGGCAGAGGAGCCTGCTCACAGCCACACTGCCAGCCAGGGAGGGGCCAGGACTCCCTCCACCCCCGGGGCCAGACCTAGTGGACACTGGGGGCTCCCAGACAAAGAGACGGATGCCTGGAAAGCTGGTGGGGTACAGGGCCTGGGGGATTGTGCCCCGGCCTCCCCCAACTCCCAGCTACACCCCATGCTCACCCAAGCCTGATCCACTTCTTGGCATGCAGCTGTGGTGTTTCTTTGATTCTACTTGCCTGTCGTTTTCCCCCAAATTTCTGCGTAAAATCCCTTTGGAAAAGTCCCAGCCTTGTCTCAGAGGAGCCGAGGGCACGGGGCTCGGCTGGCCAGGGTCAGGGGAGGGCAGAGCGGAGAGGATGATGCTGCGGGGGAGGTCCAGCCGGGGACCCCAAGCGGAGCACAAATCCCCGCTCCCCTATGCTGGGCTGCATGACCTTGGGAGAGGCGCTGAGCCTCTGAGCTTCAGTCTACTCCTCTGTAAAATGGGGTTGTTGTTGGGATTATCAGTTTACTCCTCCATAAAACGGGGTTGTTGTTGGGGTTATCAGTTTTCTCCTCCGTAAAATGGGGCTGTTTTGGGGATTAAACAGGGGAAGTAACTGCAGATCCACTCAGAGGAGGACCCGGCTCCCCCAGGGTAAGGAAGGTCAGGACAACGGCCCACGCCGCCAGCTGCTGCTCTGCCTTAGGGAGTCCCAGGAAGGCCAGGCTGTCACACCTTGTATGCAGAAGACCCATTCCCATTGCCGTGGAGTCGATTCCGACTCATAGCCAGCGTATAGGTTAGAGAACTGCCCCATACGGTTTCCTGGACTGTAATCTTTATGCAAGTAGACTGCCACGTTTTCTCCTGTGGAGAGGCTGGTAAGTTCGAACCGCCGACCTTTCGGTTAGCTGCCAAGCGCTTAACCGCTGCACCACAGGACTTAGCAGACGACAGAGGCCCCACATTTCACAGACGCAAGCTGCCGGATGCAGAGCGGAGCCCAGTCTGGGAGAAGAAGGTCTGCACTCCAGCCTCAGCTCTGCCCCTAACCGCTGTGGGATCCGGGCAGGGGGCAGTGCCCCACTCTGAGCCTCAGTTTCTCCCAGGAGAGGATTGCACAAGTGGCTCCTTCGGGACCCTACTAGACAGGGATAGCAATTCTTTCCGCAGTTATCCCAAACCAACGCCAGGGGGAGCTGCAGGATGATTCCTGAGGGACGTTTCCCCAGGCCTCCAAGAACCTGCGTGCTGGGGGCGGGGCCTCAGGAGAAGAGGGGCGAGCTTTCACGGGGCGGGGCTCGGGCGGGGCATCAGTCTCTGGCACCGCCGCAAGATTGGAGCCAAGGACTCCGCAAGGAGGCGTTAGGTGGTCTGGGGACCCGCTGGACTTAAAACGGCTGTGTTCTGCGGCCTGGGGGCCTGTCTTGGGGTGGAAGAGCAGTGGGGCGAGGGGCAGGGCTGCTTCCCTCCGTCCGACCCTACCTGCCACCCTCGGCTCACCGTGGGACCTTCTCTTACGGTCCCGAGAAATCCGCCAGGACCTGGGAAACCTGGCCTCAGAGCTGCTGCCCTGGGTCGGAGCGCCATTGCGGCAGTGCCCGCCCCACCCCGGGAGAGACCGCAGGCCACCGCACCCCCTTCTTGCGACTGGGAACCGCGCGGTTTGAGTCACAGGCTGGCCTAGGTTTCTGTCCCAGCTCAGCTATTTTTCAACTGTGGGGCCTTGAGAAAGTCGTCTCTAAAATGAGTATAATACCTGCCTCGCAGGGGTGTGGAGAACCTGGGTGGCGCAGACCATTAAGCGCTGTACTACTAGCCTAAAGGTTGACAGTTTGCATCTACCCAGAGGTGCCTTGGAAGAAAGGCCTGGCCATCTGCCTCCAAAAGGTCACAGCCTTGAAAACACTATGGAGCAGTTCTACTCTGCACACATGGGGTCGCCATGATGGTAGGGGAGTGGTGAAGATTAAGTCTCAGTTAATGGCACCACATTCCATGCCAGGACCCAGAAGCCCTCACTGCTGGCCACTCCCTCACCCCATGTGTCAGCAGGTCCTGGCACCACTTGAGGCAAAAGGTCTACCCCCCGTGTGCCACCCTTGCCCCACCCTGGTGCCCATCCTCATCCAGGCCTCCTCCTCCTCCTCTTTCCCTCCAGCCGGTCCTGCTGCAGTGGGAGTGGCTTTGGTCAGGTCTGGAGAGGCTTCCTGGCCTGTTACCTTCCAGGGTAACAGGTGGGAGGCCTGTGTTCTGGGCATCTGCCCACCTGTCACATGCTCACTCGTGCACTCTCTTAGCATATCCACACTGAGCACCTTCTCTGTGCCCACCTGAGCTGGGCTCTGGGGTTCAGAGGAAGCTGTTCCAGGGTGGCCCTATACTGGCCACAGCATAAACCACCAGGTCTCCCTGACCATCCGAACTCCCTGGAACCCACAGCCTCCCAGAGCCAGTTGTTGTGTGCTGTGTGCCGTCGAATGGACTCTAATTCGTAGTGACCCCATGTGAACTGCCCCATAGGGTTTTCTGGGCTGTAGTGTTCGTGGGAGCAGATCCCTCGGAGCCCCTGGGTGGGTTCAAACGACTGACCTTTTGGTTAGCAGCTGAGCATTTAACGTTGTGCCGTCAGGGCCCCTTCCCAGAGCAAGGAGAGCCTGTAATTGGTTGGAGGTGGTGTCTGTCTCCCTATGTAGACTCTTCTACCAAGACAGGGCCACGTCTGCCTGGTTCCTGTGTGTCCTGGTGCCTGGCACCATGTAGGGAGAAATGATGAAGAAATAAACGAACAAGATAACGCATCTAAGTGCCAAGGCAGAAGGCAGAGCTGGCCGGGGAGCAGGGGGGTGCTGCAGCCCTGAGGCGGGCCAGCAGAGGGCCAGTGGGTGTGGTGGGCATCACCGTCTCTGTCATTGTGCCAGGGCCTGCCCTGGCCCTGCAGCCCCTCTGCTGGGGCCACCATCCAGCACATCCAGTCCCCACCCACTCACAGGCTCCTCACCCCAAAGGCAGGTAGCCATGGCAAAGAGGGGTCCAAGTCATCCACAGCCCGGGCCTCCCCAGCCTGGCGGAAGGGTCTGGAAGGGGGCAAGCAGGACCTCAAAGGCCAGCCAACACCCTTCCCAAGCCGTAGGCCCACCTCAGACATCCTAGGCTTGTACAGGACCCACGGGGCCCACGGGTTTGAAATTAAAGCCGGCTCCCAGGCTGCCAGGAGAACTTCCGCACCTCCACCTCCGCCTCTCCAGCATGGGGGTGGGGGTGGGGGCTATTTTTAGAAGGAAGGAGGTCTGGAGAAAGTGCCTTATTCATCCTGGAAGTTGGCAAGCTCCAGGGAAGGACAGAGGGGCCGGTGTCTCCTGCCACTCCTCGGCGCTCACACGGGTTTTGGCCCACCCTGCTTGGGCCTGTGGACTGTTGAGCTGACGTTTACAGTGGGCTTCCTCCCTGCCAGGCTTGGCGCGTCCTTAGTTCTGGGTCAGGTTGGCTGGGAGAAGGTACAGGTTCAGAGCTAGGAGGATGCGGGTGGGCCCCGGGCAGCAATCAGGTTTCTGCCCCCCTGCTAGCCCCGACCAGCCAGCAGGACTCCCCTTGTGCTGTCAGAGCCAGGAGGCACTGTCGTGGACCCCGCGGAGGGACAGGACCCTGATGTGGGGCAGGAAGAAGTGCCTGCCCACCCCAGTGCTCCCAGTCTCCACCGTTCCTTCATAGACCAGGTCAGGACTGACCTTGGGCACTTCGCTTCACACCTCAGTCTCCTCATCTGTAAAATGGGCCTTTTGTGAGGATTTAATGAGATCCAGCCTGGAATAGGGCACCCCACCCCATATACCATCCCCATGCCCTGCTGTACCCGGCAGGGGTGGGGGAGTGACAGAAAGGACCCCTACCCCTCAGGGCCCACGAGCATGAAGGCTTAGCCAGGGCTGGAGCGTCCCAGGAAGGGCTGGGAGGCCACCTGGACCAAGCTGTCCTACCTTGGCAACTTCGGCTGAGATAGACCAGAGGGCACACAAGCAGGGGCATAGTGACCACAGCCACTGGGCCGCTTCTGGAGCTTTCTGGCCATCTCGGCCCTGTCGTCTGCCATGCCCCACCCCAGTGCCTGGCACAGAGTGGTCAGTGTGTCCACCAGCCCCAAGAAGCACTTTTATTTCTGCTTCAAGCCACAGAACAAGGAGGGGTAGACCCAGGCCCCGGGTGGTGGGCAGGAAAAGGCAACGGCTGCAGTCCCAGCCAGAACCCAGGGGGCAGAAGGCAACGGGCGGCTGGGCTCTGCCCCGGGGGTGTCCCGGAAGGCCTGGCCCTCTGTGCATCAGCTTAGCCACCCTTGGCTGCGGTCCTCTCAGCTGTCAGAGAGCAGACGCAGCAGAGTCCAGCCATGTCCTTGTTCTATCATTGGGCCAGGGGTGCCTGGTACTTGGAACCAGCAGCCTCGCCACCAGCATCATCTGCAACCTCCGCTGGTGCTCCGGGGAGATTCGGTGAGGGGGCTGCAGAAACACAAAGGCCTCCATGTGGGTAAGGGGTCTGAGTTCATGACATATTAGCCAGGACCCGTGGGAGGGGTACAGTCCAGGGGGCCCCCCAGGACCAAGGTGAGCCTTTAGCGGGATGGGAGGGGTGCTAGATGTGGGTGTTCTGTGCGAGGGAGGGAGGATGAGGCTGGGCTCTGGAGAGCAGGGGTGGTTCAGGGGGCCTCCCAGAGCGCAAGTCCCGGTGGTTAACCAAGGGGAGGTCCCTGACTCTGTCCTGGGTCCTGGGTGGACCCTGACAGGTTGAAGGGGTTGGGAGAGGTCTTGGATGTGGACAGACCCCTGCGGGGACTGCTGAGCAGCAAGGGCTGCTGGCAGGCATGGTCTGGGGGAGGAGAGGGTTGGGCACAGCACTTCCTGATCTAAGGACAAGCTCCAGGGCACAGCTGGTTCCCCAGGTCCCCACCCAGCCCCTTCTGGTCCTGAGTCCTCCAGGGAGGATCCCACTGCCCAGCCCTGCTGTCTCCTCTGTGCCTCAGACCTGGCCCCACCTGACCCATCTCCTGCCACACAGCTCTCCTTCCAGGAGATTCCCAAGCTCCAGCAGCCCCTTGGCTTTTAAACAGGGCACCCAGTAGCTGAGAGGAGCCTATGCAGTGGGGCCCATCTCCCCACCAGGTGGGTGCCTGGCCTGGGCATGGCCAGCCCCCATACCCTCACCCCTTCCGGGAACGGGTCCCAGCGGACCATGCACACTTGTTCAGTGAGGGAGGAGAGGAAGGAGGGCTAATGGTGAGGGTGAGAAGGTGCAATCATTCATTCAGCACCACATGGGCCAGGCTGGGGCCGCAAGAGTGGGTGAGGGGACCTCAGTCTGTGTGTAGGAGGGATGGTGACGGGGAGGGGTTGGAGGCCAGGCCTCTGCAGGCAGAGGCGAGGTGGCTGGGTGGGGTGTGAGCAAACTGCGGGGTCAAAGTTCCCAGTTATGGGTGTGGACAGGTAGGAGCCCCTCTTCTGCTGGGCAGCAGTGGAGTGGCCGTCCCTCCTCCCTCTCGGTGTCCCCCAGTGGGCCCCTCACTCACCAGCAGCAGCCTGGTTCTGGGAAGGGCCTTTCTGGGCACCCTCAGGGGGCCAGCTCAGCTCTCCACTTTCCACGGCACCCACCTCGCTGGGCTCCACCACAATGGAGGGCAGCCGCTGGCTCAGCCAGGGGCCCTTCTCCCGGGTACCCAGGGCCGCCTGCAGGGAGTGGGCAGGGGTCAGGGCAATGCCAGGCCGAGGCCTCCCACCCCCTTCCGCCCCTGCCCTACACTGCCCACTGGGAGGGTCAGGGTCCTCCCTACCCCATCCCCATGAGCGTGTGTGTGTGTGTGTGTGTGTGTGCGTGTGTGTGTGTGTGCTCGCACACGCATCCTGGTAAGGGTCCCATTCGCTTCCTCATTCTACCACTGCGGGGGACACCCAGCCCCTGGGGTGGCAGCTCTCCGGGGGGGGGGCACCACAGAACCCACCTGGGCTCAGACACCATAGGCCCATTTCACAGACAGGTGCCTAAGGTAAAGAGGCCAAGGTCATGGGTGAGTGAGCCCAGGGCCTTCTGTACCTGGAAACCCACCCCTTCCTGGAGTCTTCCCTGCTGGCCCTTGGCCTCCTCCTGCTGCAAGGAGCTAGGAAGACGTTGCCATAGCAATCTCCATGCTCACTCCCTCCTGGCTCTGGGCTCATTGTTCAGTGCCCACCACGTGTGGCTTCTCCACCCCCTATTCAAGGCCTCCACAGTAGAGGCTGAGCTGCCACGGCCACAGCCCAGACTGCCATCCCACAGCACCACCATGGCCCTGGAGACCCTGCACATCCCCCCACCATGCCAGTGCTCGAGCAGGCCCCCTTCCAGTAGCCTCCAGCTTGTTTATATACAAGGGTGGTCTTTTGGGGTGCTTCCGTCTTCCCTATTGGCTGTAAGGGCCTCAAGGGAGGGCCTGGCTCATGGTGGGCAGTACTTTCCTAAGTGGTCCCTGAACCACCTGGCCAGTGTGTTTAAATGCAAATTCCTAGGCTCCACCCCAGACCCTCAGGGTGGGGGCCCAGAGATGAGCATTGTAATCAAGTATGGCAGGTGACCCTGAAACATGGGGCTAGGTGTCGGTCTGAGCTATAGGTGGGTCTCAGAGGACAGCAGCCCAGGGACCCTGGCCCTGCGCCAGTGCCTAGATGCTCCTGGGGCCGACCTCTCCCATTGACATTCCCAGTCCAGCACCTCCTTCCGGCCTGGAGGCCCTGCCCCCTTCCAGGAAGTCTCCCCGACACCATCTGAGGTGCTCCTCTGCCCAGAGGGTGCCTGCTGCAGGGAGGGTGGCCAGCCCTGGGTTCTGGGGCCTGGTGCCCACCCTCGTCCCCCCCAGTCCTGTCGGCCCTGTCAAGGAGGCTGTATCCAAAAGTCCAGGCCTAGCCCAGACGCTGTGCAACTCTGGGCGGGGCACCGCTCCCCACAGTCCCCTCCCCCAGTCAAGAGCAACTGAACTCTGGAATTCAGCACATCAAGGTTGCACCCCTGTGTGGGGACCTCACCTGTTAGCCACATCAACATCCCCCACCCACCCAGAAAACTGAAGCTGAGGCAGGGACCTTGACATTGCCTCACCCCGCAAAAGCAAACTGTGCTTTGAGGAGCAAGCTCTGGGTACCCCAAGGTGCAAAGGGCTGCTGAGTAAGCCAGAGGGGTCAGCTTTCAATCACTTTATCCATCAGATTCTATAAAAAAGTGACCCCCTTTCCCCCGCCCAGAGGGGTAAACTGAGGCCAGCATTGAGGAGAGGTGAGCTCAGAATCATGAGCCAGGGCCTGAGAGTGGTCCCCCAACCCAAGGGCCCCCGGTCACATACCTTCCCCGCTGGGCTTCCCTCCTCAGCTGAGCTGGGCTCCAGCACGGTGGTCTGGGGGGCACTCATGCTGCTGCTACCGCCGTGACTCTGCTGAGGACCGGGGGCGGAAACCAGGAGTCCGCTATGGAGCCTGGGTGCTGGATTCAGACTGCTCCACTCCACCCTCCCCTCCCGCCCACTGTCCATCACCCACCTGACCACTCCCACTGCAGAGCCCTGCTGAGCCCACCACGGAGGGGGGAGGCATGGACAGTCTCCACCCTACTTGCCCAGTGGGCAGGAGATGAAATCCAGGAAAGCTTCCTGGAGGAGGATCCAAGGGTCTGAGGCCTGAGGGATGAGCAGGAGGCAGCCAGGCTGGTGAGGCAGGAAGCAGAGTGTTCTGAGGCAGGGAGCAGTGGGGGGGGGCATAGAGCACCCCAGGGACCCCAGTGGGTTTCTGAGAATGGAGCTGGGGAGCACAGAGAGACTGACAGCAGATACACCCACACCCTCAGTCCCCAAAGCTGAAGGAAACCGAACATCCTGCCCACACTTGGCCATGCCCACTTGGGAGGGGAAGCCCTGTGGGGACCCACGGGCATCAGCCTCAGTGTCCCCACTTGTACTTAGCCCAGGTGGATTACTGGGGCCCTGACCAGGCCAGAGGCAGAAAAGCGGGCAAGGTCTGGTTGATGGAAACCTAACTTCAGGCACCAGCTAGAAGGCAGCTGGCAGCTGGCCACAGGCAAGAGGCAGCCCACCCCCCAAGCCCCCCAAAGCACAGGCCCAGCCTGGATCCTGGCTGTGCCCAGCTGGGTGCAATGCCTGTGGTGCCTGGCTGGGCCCTGGGCTGCTATTTTGGGAAACGAGGTCTCTTTCACCTAAACATCCAGCTCAGGTCAGTGACAGGCCCTACCAAGGCCAGGGAATGGCTGGGAGGGCCTGCAAGATGCAATGGGCACCCAGGGCAGTGGGCAGCCAAGCCATATCCCCATGCCTTTATCCAACCCCAGAGGCCAGAAAAGGTTTCCCAGATCCCTTGGCCTTCAGGGTCCCATATGAGCTCTCCTGGGCCCCCTCAGTCCCCCAGGACTTGGCTAGAGCCCCAAGCAGCCAGGACGGAGTCCTCAAGAGTGGACTTAGGCCCAGATGGAGTCGAGAAAGGCAGGAAAAGCCAACCACAGGGACCTGGCAAAGAGGAGATGGTAGAGCTACAGAGAGACAGAGAGTGATGACAGAGAGAGACCTAGAGAGAGGCTACAGAGAGCAGAGATGATAGACGCAGATGACAGAGTTCTCCCCTTGAGCTCCGCCAGGGCTGGGGCAGTTGAAGGAGGAAGGACGGCTGGGCTTGTGGTCTCCCACTCCTTGCCAGGGGCAGGCAGACAGGGACTTGTGCCTGAGGGCTGCTTCCCCTTGCCCCGCACAGAGACCCAGTACCAGCCAGGTACCCGCACTCAGAAGGCTCCCACCATCCACACCTCCCCGGCTCCCAGGTGTGCAGGCCCAGGTACGGCCATGCACACCCCCAGGGGCAGTGCTTTAGCACAAAGCCCTGTGTCCAGCAGCCAGGGGCTGCCCGTGGACCCACACACTGCCCTTCCCCACGGGCTCAAAATCTCTCAGCCACTCCCACCTCTCCTCCCACCAGCCTGGTACCTGGCCGCCAGGGCCCACCGGGCAGCAGCCGGGAAGGATGGGAAGGGGGGCCCTACGCCTCACTCACACTGGCCGCCAGCGCTGGCTGCTCGCCGATTCGCCACGCTCCACTCCTCGCCGCGCAGCCCTAGCCGCGGGCCCTCAGTCCCTGAACTCTCCGCCCACACGCGCCCTCGAGCCCGGCCCCTCAGTCACACTCACTCCCCTCTGCCGGGGCGGGGCGCGGCCGCTCTCAGCATTGCCACCCTCCCAGGGCCAGCCCCAAAGATGACCCCTCCCCACCCTCCCTTTTAGGGGACTCCATCTCCCCACAAACCTGATCCCGCCACTTGAGACCTCGAGCCTCAAGGTGGGGGTTCAGGAATGAGAGACAGACTTTGGTGGGGCCAGATGTCATAGAAAGAAAAACCTCTCCAATTGGGACTATAGGATAGATGAGTAAAGAGCGCAAGGTGGGAAGGGTACCAGGGAAGGGAGTCACCCCACCACCCCTCCCATCTCCATCCCCAGGCTCATTCCCAAAATGGGGCAAAACAGCCATGGGACAGTCTTTTTCAGCCCTGTGTACAGGCCTGTCAGCTGAGGCAAGGTGCATAATCTCTGAACCACATGATTCACCAACCTTCCACCACCCAACATCTAACATCCACCAGCAATTATCCAACATCCATCCACCACCCAACACCTACTCTCCAGCTATCCTCTATCTGCCATCCACCCTCCATCCTCTGTCCAATCACCATCCAACCACCATCAACACTGACCATCTACCATCCACCATCCACCTTCCAGCATCCAACTATTTATCCATTCACCATGCCCCTTCCAAGCACCACCCAACCACCATCCATCATCCATCATCCATCCACTAGCCACTAGCCACTAGCCACCAGCCAGCATCTACCATCCAACATCCACCCATCATGCAACATCAATTAACCTTCCATCCCCATTCACCATCCACTATCCAAGCACCTATCCATTCACCATGCACCATGCAGCCACCCATTCACCATCTGCACCCACCATTTACCTAGCATCAATATATCATGAAAATACCCATCCATCCAACTTTCATTCACCATACATCCATCCACCATCTATCCATCCATCATTCACTATCTAAGAGTTTTCCATCAAATATTTAATATCTATTCATCCATCATTCATGTATCCATCCACCATCTTCACTTACCATCCATTCACCATCTACTTGCCACCTGTCCATCTTCCTCCATTCATCCATCAAACCATCCATTTACCATACACCACTCACCACCCACTATCCATCCATCATCTCTCACCATCTAACCATCCACCATTCATTTTCCAAGATGTAACCATCTACATTTAGCCACCATCTATCCATTCATCACCTAATCATCATCTATCTACCCAGAATCCATTCATTCATTACCCATCCACCCCCATCTAAACTTCCACAGTATGCAACCCATTATCCATCCAGCTAACAACCACCCATTTATTTGTCATCTATTCCCCATTTATGCACCATCCATCATCCAGCCACCATTTGTGATCTATCCTTCAATCATATATCCATTCATACCTGTCTACCACCTATCTATCCATTCACTATGAATGGATCCATTACAAATCATCCACTTTCTATCTATCCACCATCCATCCATACTTCCATGATCCACAATTCACTATTCATCCACCCAGCAGGCATTCACTATCCACCACCTATTTCCTGTAATTCATTCACTGTCTATAAATTCATTCATTATCCATCAATCCATCAACCCAGCATCCATATCCATTCACTCTCCATTCATCAATCTACAATATATTCATCTATTCAACATCACTCAACCAACCAGCATTTCATAGATGCATCCACCATCCACAGTTTTCCATTTGTTCACCAGTTAGCACCTATCATCTACCGTACTTCCATGACTTGCCAAACCATTATCCATACATTTATCCACTGTTCATCCAACCACCCACCCACACCCATTTTACCATTGCATCCATTATTCATCCTTTAATTCACCAGCCGTCCAGTCATTCATCCCCCATCAACCGTCAATCCACCTAGTAATTCACCCATTCATCATCACACCCTGTATCCATCTATTATCCTTGTATTAATTAGCCTTGTATTATCCATGTACTTGAGCATCAGTCAACCATTCTCATTTCCATCACTCCACCATCCATCTCCATCATTCATCCACCCATCCATCTTCCCACCATTCTTTCTCCCATTTATTCATAAACTAAACTTTTATTTGGGCTTACTCATTGTCAATGCTGGGTGCTGGGATCATCGAGATGAATAAGATCCCATTCAAATTTATAGTCTGATGAAATCGGTCTGATGAATTCACAGATCACTCAGAGAAAAGTTACTGCACAAATATATATTGTGTTGCAATTTGGTGCCTCTGTCACCCAGACAAGGAATGGGTGGAGCCCTTTGCATAAGTTCCCTGGAGGAAGAAGGCGGGGGAGGCTCACAGTAGGATCAGCAGAGACCTGATAGCGTGAAAGGCCTGACAGTGGGGGTGTTTGCCAGATAGAGAGAGGCAAGACTGGAGAAAAAGGTTGGCAGAGATTACTCAAGGCTGGGAATACCTAGCTGAGGGATTTGGTCACTGATATGGGAACAATGAGAAGCTCTGGGAGGGCGTTAGGCAGACAAGTAACTGAGTCAGCAAAGATTCTGAGAAAGCCCCGCTACCCTCCAGTTACACACACTTCTCCACTCCAAGCGTATCTGATCTAGAAGGACAGGGTCTTGCCTTGGGGTCCCACAGCAATGCTGGGGTGCACCAACACCTGGTACTCGGGTCACTGTGACTGCAACAGCACCATCTCAACACTCAGAGGCCCTCGTGTCTGGAAAGTCTGTGTGTGCTGGTATTGTCCCCCTTCCACTGCCCCATCCCCCAAAGGCCATCCCCACCCCCTTCCACTTAGGCAGGATTCGTTACTTGTTAATGCAGTGTTAACTGTCACCTAAGCCGTTAGTTGTCAAACAAGGTGTTAGCTGACAAGGGCCTCTCAGCTCCTGGGAGTTATTCCCAATAGAGCTCTCAGGAAGTGCTCAAGGCCCTTAAGGCAGAAAGCTCTGAGGGTGGGGGCAGGCTGGGGACAGAGAATAGTAAGCGCAGGCCTGGAGCCCCTATCTCAGGCTGCAGAGCCTGGGTCCATCTCTGCCACCAGCCTTGGATTCTGCAGCTCCGCTCCTCATACCCCCTACTCCAACCCCTTTCTCTACAGGAGTCAGGCAGATCTGGAGGCAGACCTCTCTACACCCAGCCCTTGCTGTGTGCCCTTGGGAGCCCTAGCCCCTCTCCGTGTTCCTGCCGATGCAGTCGCAGAATGAGGTGGACTCAGGAAGGGTAAGGACCAACCATCTCTGATGTCTCCCCCACTCCCCTACTGAGGCTGGAGTTTCTCCCCTCACATCCCTCACCCATACTCCTCTAAGAGCTGAGTGAGGGCAGCTTCCTGGAAGGTTTGTTCTCATCGCCCTCTTGTGACCACTCTGGGTTACAACACTCGGGATCCCTTAGCGATGGGAACGGCAGAACAAAATGACAATACATCTTTTCGGTGTTTATAGTTTTCGCGTCTCTGCAACACTGAATACTTGAAACGCGATATGGGCACCGCCGTCCTGTATTTCGTCTCACATGCTAACCCTCTGTGAGCGCTCAGGCCCAGGGCAGGTTGGGTGGAGGGTCCCAGTAAATGACCCCAGGGGAGGACGGGCCCAGAGGGTGCACTGACCTGGAGGGAAGGGGGGAGGGGTCCGCCTGGAGGAACCTCTCCCCATCCTACTCACCCTAAGCTCAAGCCCATTGCCGTCGAGTCGATTCCGACTCATAGCGAGCCTACTCACCCCAGGGCAGGGATTTTCAACTGTCTTGCTCCAACCTTAAATCCCCAGCCCAGAAATGTGGATGACTGCATAAAATTTTTGGCCATTTCTCTCTAACCAAACCAGTTGCCGTGGGCGGATTCCGACTCATGGTGACCCCATGTGTGGTAACAAATGATCAGATATCAGAGTTTTAAAAATACTATATAAGAGAATCCCATCAGCAGAGGCAGCCGGCGAGCGGGGGAGGCAGGCATGCGCTGCCCGGTGCAGGGCGCGTTCCCAGGGTCTAGGGGACACCGAGAGCCAGCCGGCGTTGCTATCAGCCACCAATCTGTCCCGCCTGTGCTGAAACCCGGGACAAGTGGGGGAGACAGCGCCAACCTGCGGCCACTCCGGGAGCGGGAGGAGGAGGGGAGTTATCCTCATACTGAGACTGAGTGGGGAGAGGAGGAGCCAGGCCTGATCGCGGAGACCTGAGCTGCACCTCCCGCAGGACTGAGCCTGGCTGGGGGGACCGAGTTGAGTGGGGGGCCGGAGACAGGGGTCGGCCAGCTAGGCTGGTGCAGGGGTGAGCCGGGAGACGGCGGTGGGTGTCAAGACCTTGGCTGCGGAGGCTCGCTCTGGCGCCCCCTACTGGTCTGGGAGGCAAACGCCCCCCGGAGTTCCCCAACCCTAACGAATTCCGGCCGCAGGGCGAAGGGGCCGGCCAGGCACTGGGCTCCCGATGGGCAGGCGGCGAGCCTGGGGCGCCCACTCCAGCAAGCCCCTCTCCGCAGAGCACCCGGGGCGCTCCGAAGAGGGACGAGGGGGAAGGTAGGGCCTGGGCCTCCGGGCCTCGCTCGGGCTCCGACGCCGGGGTCGGGGTGGAGAGTGGAGGGTGAAGGAAGCAGGAAGCAACGAGCCCCAGCGCGGTCCCTGCCTCTCCCCTTGGACCCGCCTGAGTCTCTTGGTCTTTGTCTCTCCCTCCCTCTCCCGCTACTGGTGGTGATTCGGGCTGAACCCGCAGGAAGGGGGGGGGGACTGGCTGCCACCCCTTCCCCACTCAGCGCCACCGCCTCCAGCCTCTACCCCCTGTACAGCGAGAGAAACTGAGGCTCAGGAAGGGTGAGACAGCCTGAGAATCAGTCAAAGCCAAACAGGATCCAGGGCCTGCAGCCTCGTGCGGTGCTGACACCTGCCCACTGGGAGGAGGTGTCTTCTCCCTATTGCACGGATGGGGATGTCCAGGCCCGGGACCCCGGGCGGTGACCAGGGCCTGAGGGGGGCGCGCAGGGAACTCGGGCCCTACGGGAGAGAGAGACAGGGGTCCGGGTCAGCCGGCCAATCTGGGGGCTCAACGGGCCACCCCAGGATTGTAAAAAACGGTGATCCGGGCAGCTGGGGACAGGTGGAGATGGAAGCCAGGGAGGCGGCCCTGGTGGTCGTAGGGCCTAGAGGCTGATCCCACTGCAGAGTTGAGGAGGGTGGCCTGGGAAGAGGGGAACTGTCCGAGGTCATCCCGCCTAGAGTCATACCGCCGGGCCAGGTCGGCCCGCCAGCCCCCTGCTGGCAGAACTCTCCCCTCCCCCACCCTCGGGCCGCCCACCACAGGGGACTGTGCTAATCGCGTCTTTTTGCCCTACCCCGCCCCTCCTTGGGCTGACACACCCCCAGGCCTGCCCTTCCCCCTGCCCCACCCCAGCCCATCCCGCTGTGCGTACGCGGAGACGGCAGACCCGCAAGGCCCGGAATCGGTCTTCTGCGGACACGCCCACTGCGAGCCGCAGCGGCTGGCAGCCGAGGACAGGACTCAGTCAGCGAGGCCCTGAGATCCCCTAGGTCCTGCCTCATGCAGCCAGCTCACCCCCACCCCGCTAGAACTAAGGCGGCAGCTCCTGGTCATAGATGTGTGGACACCTAATCTAGAAACTGATGATCATTAAGAAAAGTACCCGGCAGAGCAGCGACTGTAATGAGCCACCTTTGTGTAACAAATACGAAGTTAAAAATATGTGCCCCTTTGTGTAACTGTGTTTGCATAGCACGAAGTGTTCTGGAACGATACACAATAATCCAGCTGAATGCACATTGCACTTATTGTGTGCCAGGCACTGTCTAGGCGTTTTGCATGTAATTAGTTCGTTTAATCCTCACACAATCCTAGGAAAAGGATATACTGGTATTCCCATTTTACAGATGAGAAAACCGAGGCACAGAAAGGCTGAGGAACCCGCCCTGGTTCACAGAGCTGAGTGATTTGGAGCGGTCACTTGAGTTATCCTCCTAACTGTTGGGCTGTGCTGCCACCTCTGGGGTCTGCGGGTGCTAGGGGCTGGGGGAGACACACCTCTCACTGAATCCCCTTAACACTGACCTTTTCCCCTGTGCACATGGAGTGCTTTAATTCCATGTGAACCCTCGAGTGCTCCCCAAGGTCTGCTCATTCAGTCCTGGCCCCTTTGGGGCTGGGGGGCAGGGTGGGGACCTGGTCCCAGAGGGTGTAATCTGGGGCCCTGGCAGACTCAGGTTTCCTGTCCCCCTCCCCCCTCCCCCAGGTCTTTCCCAAGCTCCCAGGTCTAAGGAGGAGCCAGGCCAGCTGCAGCCAGAGATCTAGACTCCCTTGGTGCTCCCACCTCTCACTCACTGACCCCAGGTCAAGTCTTGATGTTCCAGTCTATGAAATGGGTGGCCACTTCCTGGGGCAGCTGTGAGCATCCAGCCAGGCCGTGGTCAGGAGATACCGACTGCCCAGCAGCAGGAGGCCGGAAGAAAGCCCAGCAGCCCTTCTCCAGGACTGGGCAGGCTAGCTCCTGAGGGAGGGGCAGTGCCCTAACACAGTGAAGCCAGGCCAGGTCAGCAGTGAATTGGTGGATGAGGGGTGCAGGTGGCCAGCCCCCCAAAGACTCAAAGCAGCACAGGACAGAGCCTGCTGGGTGTGGGAAGATTTTCATGGCAACCATCCCAGGGCTCAGAGGCACAGAAGCATCCTCTGGTAAGGTGGAGGCTGGGGGTGGGGGTGGTGCAAGCTACCTTCCCCCCCCCCACCCCAAACACGCCTAGCAGAGCTTGGAGCCTAGGGAGGCGGCATGCCTGGGACTTTTGTCCACGTGCCTATGCCTCCTCCCTGGGATTGACCCCAAGGGAGATGGAGAGGGGTCTTCACGGTGAACGTTGTGCCCCTGATGCACAGCCCCCTCTTCCCAACAGGCTCCCCCCAGGCCTGGACTGAGCAGAGGACAAACTCTCCTGCCGACCACAGAACTGGAACCCCTTCCCTGAACCTTCTGGGTCAGAGGTAGGCTCCTTCTCCACTCTGGATGATCGAATCCCCTCCAGGAGCCGGTCTGTCGGGAAGATCTGGGGGAGGAGTGCCTCCAGGCCCCAAGACCCTCAGCTGGGGCCCAGCCCACCCGGTGGTCCCCTAATCCTCGCTGCAGCCCTAGTGACAGGGGTTGTTCCCTCCCCTGGTACAGAAGTAGACCCTGGGACTCCGAGAAGGAAAGCCAGGTAGCACAGGTGGAAAAGGGCGGAGCTGAGACTAAGTGTTCCCGGCCCCGCTCCGCCTCCCGAGGCTAGCGTCATCTTCTCTCCCCGCCCCCGGGCGCCAAGCCGCTGCGGGCAACCGGGAGGGGTGGCAGGCCGGCGGACCGCGGCGAGGCCAGTGCCAGCGGGACGCGGACGGGGTCACGGCGGCTCCCCGCAGGGGGCGGGCCGTGGTCACGGCCGCGGGCTGGTCGGCCTGGCCCTGGGCGCCACCGCCCGGGTGGTGGCCCTAGTACGCTCTGTCCTCGTGGACTCGGATTGGCAGCAGCCCCGAGAATCGAGGCCCGGCCGCCCCGCGTGCTCCGCCCTGGACTCGGTCCCTCCCGACCCCCGGGCAGTCCCCCAACCTCGGGCTCGGGCACGTTCCTCAGCCGCCCGGTCCGCCGTTTCCTCCGACGTCCGTCCACCTAACTGCGGAGCGACATCCAGCCAAACACCGCGACCGAGGGTGTGCACAGCCGGGACCGCGGGCTGGGCAGGGGAAAGGCGGCAAAAGGCCGGACCCTCCGTGGGAGGGCGGCGCAGGCAGCGGGCCCTGCGTAGCGGCGCCTGAGTTCTAGGGCTCAAGTCCCCTGATGGGGCGGAGAGTCAGCAGTCTTGAAGGCCGATTTAGGGAGATTATCCTCTGAGCACTGGAGTTCCTAGGTAGTACAAACAGTTAACACGCTTGGCTGTTAAGGGTAAAGGTTGGAGGTTTGAATCCACCAAAGGTGCCTAGGAAGAAAGGCCTGGCTATCTACTTCCAAAAAAATCAGACTTGAAAACTCTATGGAGCACAGTTCTACTATGAGGGGGATGGGATCGCCCTGAGTTGGTGCCAACTCTATGGCAGCTGGTTTGGTGTTTGTTTTTTGAGCATTGGTGGGGGCGGGGGTGGTTAGATCCATGATAGCCATAGTAATAATAATGATGAGGAGGACGTGGGTTGTGGAGTGCCCACTGTGCCCACTACTCCAGGCACGGAGCAAAGCGCTTCATTTGATCCTCACAGCCCTGAGAGGTGGTGACTAGAATTCGGCTCATGGGTGTAATCTGCTGGCTTGGGCAGGTGAAGCGGGGGACTGGATAGGCCCAGACTAGATGCCCCCCAGGCCACCTCACTCCCAGCTCCCTCTCTCCATTCTCTCTGAGCCCTGAAGGGCAGTAAGGGCCCCTGGAGAGAAACTGCACGGGGTGCACCGCCCACCCCAGGGTACATTTGGAGGCCACAGCAGCCGTGGGTTCTCAACCGTGAGTGCATCAGAATCACCTGGCGGCCCCAGCCCCAGCAGCTCTGTGTCAATCGATCTGGGATGCATTTCTAACAAGTTCTCGGTGATGCTGTTGCTGTTGCTGCTGCTACTGGTCTGGGGACCACACTTTGAGAACCAGGAGGTGGAAAGGGGGGCAGGAGGGGCCGCAGGGTCCCTTCCTGGGCCTCTTCTGGCAACACCCCAGGCAGGACATGCAGGGCAATGCCCAGGTCTCTGCCAGGCATGCAGACTTAGATGGAGCCCTGGCTCCTCTTTCAATTCACTGTGTGTCCTGGGCTGGTCTCTCACCCTTTCTGAGCCTCAGTTCCTCAGTTTCCTTATCTGCACAGTAGGGAGGGGAGCAAGGCTGTGTGTGGGAGGCTCTGTGGAAAGTGCTCAGCAGCAGTAGGTCACAGGGGTTGATATTCATTGTGGGGTTATTCTTGCTTCCTGGGGCCGAGAACGCCAGGCTCCTTTGGAAGGAGACCTCCTGCTGCTTCCAGAAAAGCAGGACGCTGTGGTGGGCCAGGCTGCCCAGGCTCAGAGCCAGGGTCTGCCTCGTACAAACAGTTGTGTCACCTCACCAAGCCCCAGTTTGCTCTTCTGTAAAATGGGGATGACTCCTGTCCCTACCTCACGGGGTTCCCATGTGGGTGGGAGTCGTTGTGTGCACAGTGCTCATAGACAGTTTGTGTTTATGGAAGTGAAACCTCGGTGTTCACCCTGATCGCTGTCCAGACTCTGGACCCATCCGGCCCAGGGTTCTGGTAATTCTCTTGGGTAGTACTGTAGGCCCTGGAGAGAAAATTCTGGATCAGAGGCTGGAAAAGGTCTGCATGTCTGCCTAGCAGCTTCCCTGTATCCCTAAGGCAGTGGGGAGCCATGGGAGGCTTCTGAGCAAGGAGGGAGGTGGCCAGAGCCAGTGGAGGGTAGGTGAGGCAGGGCTTGGTGAGCACAGCGGGGCAGGGCCCGTATGCAAAGGCTGTGTTGAATGTGGCCCCCAGTCTCTCTCCTTCCATCATCTGCTACTATCAGCTACTGATCGACCATCTATTTGCATGTACTGTGTGTAGTAGGCTGCAACAGAGAGTCCCCCTGCCCCTTGCAGACAGGAGCTGGGGGTCACAGAGTCAGGGAGCGCTGATTCCCACCAAGCATTCTCAGCATCCGCAGAGCATCCCATGTGGGTAGCTGCTGAGCACGTCTGGGTAGGGTGCTTCGGATGCAGGAAACATTCCTGCTGCCATGGGGCCTTTCCAGGATTAGGAGGTGTCTTAGTCATCTAGTGCTGCTATAACAGAAATACCACAAGTGGATGGCTTTAACAAAGAGAAGTTTATTCTCTCACAGTCTAGGAGGCTACAAGTCTAAATTCAGGGCGTCAGCTCCAGGGGAAGTCTTTCTCCATTGGCTCTGGAGGAAGGTCTGTGTCATCAATCTTCCCTTGGTCTG
>NW_004443981.1:9030105-9048768 GCF_000243295.1 Trichechus manatus latirostris
CTCCCAGCACTGCTTTCTTGGTGGTATGAGGTTCCTATGTGTCTCTGCTCACTTCTCTCTTTTATATCTCAAAAGAGATTGGCTTAAGACACTATCCAATCTTGTATACCTCACCAGTATAACTGCCGCCAATCCATCTTATTACATCAAAATGACAGAGTTTACAACACATAAGGAAATCACATCAGATTACAAATGGTACACAATTATACAATACTGAGAATCATGACCCAGCAAAGTTGACAGATATTTTTGGGGGACACAGTTCAATCCATGACAGGATGGCAGGTTTATGACCCAGGACCACAGTCCCAGAGAACAGGAGGATCATGTGGGGTGGGTGTGCCCCCGGGCTAGGGACAGCTAGGCTGGCACTACCGGGCCCTAAGGGGAAATGGAGGGAGCAGGGATGGGAACCCAGGGGGAAAGAAGCGCCTGTCTTGAGAGGACAGTGACCTCTGGTTGGGAACACAGACAGGGGCCAGGCCACAGGGAAGGAGCCATGGGAATGGCCACCCTCCCTCCCTCCCTGACCTTCAGCCAGAGCTCCCCAGTGCTCAAGCCCAAGAGCAAGTCAAGAGCCTGGAGCCTGCTAAAGTCACCCTCACAGGTAGCCTTTGGGACACGGGGAGGGTGGAGGTGGCATCTAAAGGGCTGGTGGAGACAGGACATGGGTAGTGACAGCTATGCCACTGCCAGCCCCTTCCTGCACCATCCTTGTGGTTCCCCTACATCTTCCCCCATCACTGGGCTCTTTGCAAACAGATTCTTCTGGAATGACCCTAATTCGAGGGGACCGGCCGTTCCTCACTGAGACCCTGGCTGATACAGATGTTTTAGGCCCCCGTGCAGGCAGGCCCTGGAGAGCAGCCCCACCCAGCCCTGCTCAGCGGCTGAGCCCAGCCTGGTGTGCTCCCTTCGCCTGGGGGCTGTGGAGGACTCCAGGGTTGGCTTCCTGGCTTCCCAAGTACCATGCTTTTGGCCCCAGCTACTTGGGTCTCTATGATAATGGCTCCCCTGATTCCATCACTCCGTTTTGCTCCCCCACCACTGAGGGACTGAACAAAGAGAAGGAGGGGAGAAGTCCCCACCTCAGGAGCTCACTCTAAAGGGCAGGCAGCCTGCCATAACCCGTGAAGTTTCAGATCTGGGTCCTCTAACAGTGGGGACCTCTGGCGTCCTGTTCTCTCCTGCCCCCTCATTGCTGGCTCCTTGCCCCCTCCCTCCACACATTCCACAAACATTTCTGTGGACGCTTTCTTTGCATCTGACCCTGGCAGGGTACTGGCCCGGCATGTGACCCCAGAGCTTCGAAGTCCTCCATGTGGTCAGCCCAGATGTCGAGAACAAGGAGAGAAACACACTTTAGGAAAAGCCATGAGCCCGGAGAACCAGGTGGCAGAAAACCCGGTGTCATGGATTGAATTGTGTCCGGAAGAGGCTGCATAGGTCTGGCTCACTATTATTACTCTCCCATTGCTAACCCCCGCATTGTCTCATGATCTTCTTTTCCTTCCCGTTCCAGTCTTTGTAAAAAGTTTAAGATTAACCAGTATCCCCCCAGGGCGGAAAACAAGTCATAGTAATCTAGGAATGAAAGACTGAACAAAGTGCCCGTCTTGTGACCAGAAACCAGGGTGGTGTCAGGCAACCTTCAGGAATGCCAGTAGGAGGGTCAACTTGTCTGGGACATGACCACCATGACCACCTCAAGGAGGAACTAACTTTCCACAAATTCTTAAGACTCATGATCCTGTCCCTGTAAAGCCTCCAGCTGGCCCCAAGTTAGAGGTGGCAGGTTTTTGGAGGAATCTATTCTCCTCTGTCTCATATACATCCATATATAATAAAACTCTTGCTGCTCACCTCACCCCTGTTTCAGAATTGGCTATTGCGGCAGGTGGCTCCAGTCCACACAATTGTGATAACATGTCCCCGCAAAATGTGTGTCAACTTGGCTGGGCCATAATTCCCAGTATTGTGTGATTGTCCACCATTTTGTCATTTGATGTGATTTTCCTATGTGTTGTAAACCTACCTCTATGATGTTAATGAGGTGGGATTAGCGGCAGTTCTGTTAATGAGGCAGGACTGAATCTACAAGATTAGATTGTGTTTTGAGCCAATCTCTTTTGAGATACAAAAGAGAGAAGCGAGCAGAGAGACATGGGGACTTTATACCACCAAGAAAGCAATGCTGGGAGCAGAGTGCATCCTTTGGACTTGGGGTCCCTGTGCTGAGAGTCTCAAACTCCTAGACCAGAGGAAGATTGATGACAAGGACCTTCCCCCAGAGCCTACAGAGGGTAAAAGCCTGTCCCTGGAGCTAGCACCCTGAATTCAGACTTCTAGCCTCCTAGACTGTGAGAGAGTAAATTTCTCTTTGTTAAAGCCATCCACTTGTGGTATTTCTGTTATAGCAGCACTAGATGACTAAGACAGCTGGGAACCACCACCAGAGCCACAGCAGTGCAGGACCAGGCAGGCAACAGGGAAGGCAGGGCCTCTGTAGAACCGTCCATGGGCAAGGCCTGCCATGCACATCCAGGCCCGGCATGTGGCCCTGCCCACCTCCCCACCAAGCCATGCTGGCCTTCACCCTGTGCCGGTTCTGTGCCAGTGTTTCCTCTACCAGGGAGTCTCTTTCTTGTCACTGACATCTCAGCTAAAATGTTGCTGAAATAGAGAGGCTTCCCTCCCACTTCCCGCCCCCCACCCACCCCACCATGTTACTCGTCCTCTTTCCTCAAAGCTCTCGTCACTACCCAGAATTCTCTCTTTACTCCTCTGGGCACTGGTTTGTAGTCTGTGTCTCCAGGACTAGAAAGAACTCTTCGGTGTCTGTCTTGACCACTGCTGTGTCCCCGGCACCTAGAATGGTTCTGGCACATAGCAGGTGTTCAGTAGCCTTTGTTCGGTTGAATGAATTAATCTACTTTTGTTTTTTTTTTTTAAGTAATGTCTTAGTTTCCTAGCGCTGCTGTAACACAGGTGGCTTTAAAGAACAGAAATGTATTTTCTCACAGTTTTGGAGGCTAAAAGTCCAAATCAGGGTCTCGACTTTATTGATTGCTTCCTTGTAGGTAGTCCTGGGCATTCATTGCTTCTTGGTGATCCTCAGAAGGCATCCACCCTCCCCCTGTATGTGCCCAACTCTGTGTCTATTCTGCTCTTTTTATAACTCAGAAGTGATGAGGCTAAGGACACACCCTACTCTGATATGACCTCATTAACGTAACAAAGAAAACGCCATTCCCAAACAGCATTACATCGACAGCTTATAGAGATTAGGATCACAACACATATTTTGGGGGGACACAATTCAAGCCATATCAAGTGCCTACATGGAGTTTCATATTATGGATGTGGTGATGTTAGGTGCCATTGAGTTGGCTCTGTATACGGGCTTTTAAAATTGAGGTGCTTGGCGTATCTGAAATGGTTGGTTCAGGTTTGGGCCCAACTCCATTTTGTAACTCCTGCTTTTGTTTTAGTAACAGTGCACCTTAGCCCAGAAGGGGCCCAGAGGCAGAGTAGGTGGTGACAGGCTGCAGGGCCAAGAGGAGTCTGTCCTTGAACGGGACAAAAAGAGCCTGTCCTCAGGGGGCTGAGAGGAGCACTGCAAGTAGAGAGGAGCTGAGAGAGCTGTCCTTCACTGAAGAAGGGAGACTTTGTCTACATGCTTCCTGATCTCAGTCCTGAGTTGTAGCCTGCTGATCCTGAGCCTAAGTTGTACCCTGTTACTTCCTTAATGAACTACTTAACTGTAAGTATGGTCTGTGAGTTCTGTGTGTCCATTGCAATAGATTACCAAATCTGGAAGAGAAGTAGAGAGTGCCATGGGAGGGACGGCTGGTGTCAGAATTGGTAAAAAGGTATGTCTGACATCTACCTCATAAGCATCAGCCTTGGGCTGATCTTGGTTTGCGTTATGCCCCCTGCAGTTACACAGGTTTGGACGCTGCTACTACCACTACCACTACTTCCACTAGAATTTTACAACGTCCTTCTCCAGGTCTGATCCCTCCTGATGACATGTCCAAAGTAAGTGAGACAAAGTCTCGCCATCCTCGCTTCTAAGGAGCATTCTGGCTGTGCTTCTTCCAAGACAGATTTGTTTGTTCTTCTGGCAGTCCACGATATATTCAATATTGTTCCCCAACACTGTAATTCAAATGTGGCAATTCTTCTTCAGGCTTCCTTTTTCATTGTCCAGCTTTTGCACACATAAGAGGTGATTGAAAATACCATGGCTCGGGTCAGGTGCATCTTAGTCCTCAAAGTGACATCTTTGCTTTTTAGCACTTTAAAGAGGTCTTAAAAAAAAAAAAAAAAAGAAGCCCCTCAATAAGATGGATTGACACAGTGACTTGAACCATGGGCTCAAACATAGCAACAATTGTGAGGATGGCACAGGACTGGGTAGTGTTTCATTCTGTTGTACATAAGGTTGCTATGAGTCAGAATCGATCTGACAGCACCTAACAACAACAATTTGTTTATTGATGGGCATTTAGGTTTTCTTTTTCTTTTTTTTTTTTAAGGTAAAATACCAATAGCACTGTAATGACTGTTACCTTACATTTTACTGTATCAAAGTCCCAGCAGGTGGCACACTAAGCAGGGACATTGAGGAGGGGATCTGTTGAGGTGTGGGCAGGGGTAAGGGAAGTTGGGAAGGGGTGGGCAGCTCCCTGAGGGTGACAGCAACAGCAAGTTGTCACACCTCTAGGTCCTCCAGGGTGCAGTGGGAAGGAGGAGTGACCAGAGCCTGGAGACGGGAACTTCACAGAGAGGGTCAGAGGCAGGAGCTGTGACTGGCAGCCAAGATGCAGCACCCGGTGAAGAAAGAAACAAAAGGCCAGTTGCCAGCTAGTTGACTCCAACTCACGGCGACCCCGTGGGTATCAGAGGGGAACTGTGCTCCGTGGGGTTTCCGCGGCTGATTTTTGGAAGTACATCACCAGTGCCTTCGGGTGGATTCATACTGCCAACCTTTTGATGAGCAGCCAGGCGGGTTAACTGTTTGCACCACCCGGGAAGTCCAGTGCAGTGGGGCTGGGAATAAATGCCTGTTTCTTCCCCTAACTCCCAGCGTCGTGCTGGAGCCTCCTGGTGGCCAAACCCAGAAATCAGAGGGCAAGGTTGCCTATTGGCACCTCCCATAAAAGCACGGTAGAGGAGCGTGGTGAGTGGACCTGGAGGGGCGAGGGGGGAACGTCCACCTCTGCGCCCTTCAGCATTCCCCTTGTCCACAGAGGACACAAAAAGTCCCTTCTGCTCCTGGTCACTGTGGGTGATGGCAGCAAATTATTGGGCACCCCCCAGTGCTCCTATATCAGTAGGCACATAAGAAAGACTGAGAAAGAAGCAATTTGCATGACATGTGCCCCTACAGTCCCTGCTTCCAGGTGATCCGAGTGGCCTGAGGTATAAACTGGGAAGCCCAGCCCCACATTTCACCCTCCATCCCAGGTTCCCCCTGACCCCTCCCTGCCAGCTCCTCAGCAGCATCTTTTTCTTTTTAATCTGGTGGGTTGTCTAAACCTTCATTCCTTCAGGACCTGGGTCCTTTGTGGCCTGTCTTTAACAGGCTCTCTTCCCTCTTCCCTTTTCCCAATAAGCAGACGATTAAATATGGAAGCCCCTTAGTGACCCCTGGGTATTGACAGAGTCTGCCTTGCCCATGTGTAGAATCAATCCACATTCCCTCAGATGATTAGAATCAATTACCCCAGCTGGTCCAGAAGTCCCTTCTCTGCCTGATGGTTCCGTGGCATGAGGAACCAGAAACAGCCAGTGGGGGAGGGCAGCCTCAGTTTGAATTCACTGGCACGACTGTGTTTCCTGATGGGAGCATTCCTTTCTTGGACACTAGACCAAGGTCACAGGAAGGAAAGCTAACATTCCTCCAGTGTGGTATTTGGTGTAATAATTGGTTCCTGGACCCGTGCATTTGGACTACAGGGGAGATGGCACCACGTCACCCCTGCTGGTTTGAAGCACACACCCCACCCTACTGGACAGCACTTCAACCTCACAGGGTGCTGTTTCTCATCCAGCACCACAGCTGAGTCTTCTGCAGGCCATCCCACCACCCTTTCAGGGCAGCTGCTCCTGGGGGATGGGGCAGGTGTTAGTTTCCTATTGTTAGTCGCTACTGAGACAGTTCCAACTTGTGGTGACTGTCATGGATTGAATTGTGTTCCCAAAAATATGTATATCAACTTGGCTAGGTCATGATTCCCAGTATTGTATGATTGTCTACAATTTTATCATCTGATGTGATTTCCCTATGTGTTGTAAATCCTATCACTATGATGTTAATGAGATGGATTAGTGCAGTTATATTGATGAGATCTACAAGATTAGTGTCTTAAGCCAATCTATTTTGAAATACAAGAGAGAGGAGCGAGCAGAGAGACAGGGGGACCTCATACCACCAAGAAAGCAGCACTGGGAGGAGAGCATGTCCTTTGGACTCGGGGTCCCTGTTCCTGAGAAGCTCCTAGACCAAGGGAAGATTGATGGCAAGGACCTTCCTCCGGAGCCGACAGAGAAAGCCTTCCCCCGGAGCTGGGGCGCCCTGAATTTGGACTTCTAGCCTACAGACTGTTGGAGAATAAACTTCTGTTTGTTAAAGCCATCCACTTGTGGTATTTCTGTTATAGCAGCACTAGATAACTAAGATAGTGACTGCTATGGATGGAATTGTATCCCTCAAAAATGTATGTCAACTTGGCTAGGCCATGATTCCCAGTGTTGTGTGGTTGTCCTCCATTTTGTGATCTGATGGAAATCTCCTGTGTATTGTAAATCCTAACCTCTATGATGTTAATGAGACAGAATTAGAGGCAGTTATGTTTATGAGGCAGGACGCAATCTACAGAATTAGGTTATGTCTTGAGTCAATCTCTTTTAAACATAAAAGAGAGAAGCGCGCAGAGAGGAGAGGGACCTCATTACCACCAAACAAGAACGGCCAGGGGTAGAGCATGTCCTTTGGACTCAGGGACCCTGTGCTGAGAAGCTCCTAGACCAGGGGAAGATGGATGACAAGGACTTTCCCCCAGAGCCGACAGAGAGAGAAAGCCTTTCCCTGGAACTAGTGCCCTGAATTTGGACTCTAGCCTCCTAAATTGTGAGAAAATAAATTTCTGTTTGTTAAAGCCATTCCCTTGCGGTATTTCTGTTATGGCGGCACTAGGTAACTAAGGCAGTGACCTTATGCACAACAGAATGAACTGTTGCCCAGTCCTGCGCTGTCTTCGTGATCATGGGCATATCTGAGTCCATTGTGGGCATTGTGTAGTGCCTCCTAACCTAGGGGGCTCATCTCCCAGCACTACGTTGTTGTTAGGTGCCGTCAAGTCGGTTCCCACTCATAGCTACCCTATGTACAGCAGAAGGAAACACTGCCCGGTCCTGCACCATCCTCACAATTGTTATGCTTAAGCCCATTGTCGTGGCCACTGTGTCAGTCCATCTTGTTGAGAGTCTTCCTCTTTTTTCCTAGCCCTCTACTTTACCAGAATGATGTCCTTCTCCAGGGACTGATCCCTCCTGATAACATTTCCAAAGTATGTGAGACGTAGTCTCACCATCCTTGCTTCTAAGCAGCATTCTGGTTCTACTTCTTCCAAGACAAATTTGATTGTTCTTTTGGCAATCCATGGTATGTTCAATATTCTTCTCAAACACCACAATTCAAAGGGGTCAATTCTTCTTCCGTCTTCCTTATGCATCGTCCAACTTTCTCATGTATATGAGGCGATTGAAAATGCCATGGCTTGGGTCAGGCGCACCTTTGTCTTCAAGGCGACATCTTTGCTTTTCAACACTTTAAAAGGTTCTTTTGCTAGATTTGCCCAATGCAATGTGTCTTTTGATTTCTTGACTGCTGCTTCCATGGGTGTTGACTGTGGATGCAGTAAAATGAAATCCTTGACAACTTCAATCTTTTTTCCACTTATCATGATGTTGCTTATTGGTCCAGTTGTGAGGATTTTTTGTTTTCTTTATTCTGAGGTGTAATCCATACTGAAGTCTGCGGTCTTTGATCTTCATCAGTAAGTGCTTTGAGTTCTCTTCACTTTCAGCAAGCGAGGCTGTGTCATCTGCATAATGCAGGTTGTTGATGAGTCTTCCTGCAATCCTGATGCCCTGTTCTTATAGTCCAGCTTCTCAGACTATTTGCTTAGCATACAGATTGAATAAGTATGGTGAAAGGATACAACCCTGACACACACCTTTCCTGACTTTAAACCACGAAGTATCCCCTTGTTCTGTTCGAACTACCTCTTGATCTATGTACAGGTTCCTCATGAGCACAATTAAGTGTTCTGGAATTCCCATTCTTCGCAATGTTATCCATAATTTGTTATGATCCACACAGTGGAATGCCTTTGCATAGTCAATAAAACACAGCTAAACATATTTCTGGTATTCTTCGCTTTCAGCCAGGATCCATCTGACGTCAGCAATGATATCCCTGGTTCGATGACTTCTTCTGAATCCAGCTTAAGTTTCTGGCAGTTCCCTGTCAATATACTGCTGCAGTTGCTTTTGAATGATCCTCAGCAAAATTTTACTTGCGTGTGATATTAATTATACTGTTTGATAATTTCCGCATTCAGTAGGAACACCTTTCTTAGGAATAGGCATAAATATAGATCTCTTCCAGTAGGTTGGCCAGGCAGCTGTCTTCCAAATTTCTTGGCATAGATGAGTGAGCACTTCCAGCCTTGCACCCATTTGTTGAAACATCTCAATTGGTATTCTGTCAATTCCTGGAGCCTTGCTTATCACCAATGCCTTCAGTACAGCTTGTACTTCTTCCTTCAGGACTGTTGGTTCCTGATCATATGCTACCTCCTGAAATGGCTGAATGTTAACCAATTCTTTTTAGTATAGTGAATCTGTGTATTCCTTCCATCTTCTTTTGATGCTTCCTGTGTCGTTTAATACTTTCCCTGTAGAATCCTGCAATATTGCAACTCGAGGCTTGAATTTTTTCTTCAGTTCTTTCAGCTTGAGAAATGCTGAGCGTGTTCTTCCCTTTTGGTTTTCTATCCCTAGGTCTTTGCACGTCGTTGTAATACTTTACTTTGTCTTCTCGAGCTGCACTTTGAAATCTTCTGTTCAGCTCTTTTACTTCATCATTTCTTCCATTTGCTTTAGCTACTCGACATTCAAGAGCAAATTTCAGAGTCTCTTCTGACATTCACTTTGGTCTTTTCTTTCTTTCCCGTCTTTTAAAAGACCTTTTGCTTTCTTCATGTATGATGGCTTTGATGGCATTCCACAACTCGTCTGGTCTTCGGTCATTAGCGTTGGACGCGTCAAATCTATTCTTGAGATAGTCTCTAAATTCAGGTAGGATATATTCAAGGTCATACTTTGGCTCTCATGGGCTTATTCTGATTTTCTTCAGTTTCAACTTGAACTTGCATATGAGCAATTGATGGTCTGTTCCAAAGTTGGCCCGTGGCCTTGTTCTGACTGATGATACTGAGCTTCTCCATTGTCTCTTTCCACAGGTATAGTCAACTTGATTCCTGCGTATTCCGTTTGGTGAAGTCCATGTGTATAGTCACCGTTTATGTTGGTGAAAAAAGATACATGCGATGAAGAAGTCATTGGTCTTGCAAAATTCTATCATGTGATTCCCAGTATCATTTCTATCACCAAGGCCGTATTTTCCAACTACCGATCTTTCTTCATTTCCAACTTTCACATTCCAATCACCAGTAATTATCAATGTATCCTGATTGTATGTTCAATCAATTTCAGACTGAAGAAGTTGGTAAAAATCTTCAATATCTTCATCTTTGGACTCAGTGGTTGGTGCCTAAATTTGAAGGACTGTCATATTAACCGTCTTCCTTGTAGGCATATGGATATTATCCTATCACTGACAGCACTGTACTTCAGGATAGATCTTGAAATGTTCTTTTTTTAAATTGTGCTTTAAGTGAAAATTTACAATTCAAGTTAGTTTCTCATATAAAAATTTATACATACATTGTTATGTGACCCTAGTTGCTCTCCCTATACTGTGACAGCACACTTCTCCTTTCCACCCTGGATTTCCCGTGTCCATTAAACCAGCTCCTGTCCCTTTTTGCCTTCTCATCTTGCCTCCAGACAGGAGCTGCCCATTTAGTCTCATGTAGCTACTTGAGCTAAAAAGTACACTCTTCCTGAGTATCATTTTATGTCCCATAGTCCAGTCTAATCTTTGAAGAGTTGGCCTCGGGAATGATTTTAGTTTTGGGCTAACAGAGAGTCCGGGGGCCATGTCTTCCAGGGTCCCTGTAGTCTCAGTCAAACCATTAAGTCTGGTCTTTTTACTAGAATTTGAGTTCTGCACCCCACTTTTCTCCTGCTCCGTCAGGGACTGTCTGTTGTGTTCCCTGTCAGGGCAGTCATTGGTGGTAGCTGGGCACCATCTAGCTCTTCTGGTCTCAGGCTGATGGAGTCTCTGGTTTATGTGGCCCTTTCTGTCTCTTGGGCTAATACTTTCCTTGTGTCTTTGGTGTTCTTCATTCTCCTCTGATCCAGGTGGGTTGGAACCAAATTGATGCATCTTAGATGGCTACTTGCTAGCTTTTAAGACCCCAGACGCCACTCACCAAAGTGGGATGTGGAACATTTTCTTAATAAATTTTGTTATGCCAATTGACCTAGATGTGCCCTGAAACCATGGTCCCCAGACACCCCACCCCTGCTACTCTGTCCCTTGAAGTGTTTGGTTGTATTCAGGAAACTTCTTACCTTTTGGTTTAGTCCAGTTGTGCTGACTTCCTCTGTAGTGTGTGCTGTCCTTCTTTCACCTAAGGTAATTCTGGTCTACTGTCTAGTTAGTGAATACCCCTGTCCCTCCCTCCCCACCCCCATAACCATCAAAGTATGTTTTCTTCTGAGTTTAAACCTTTTCTTGAGTTCTTATAATAGTGGTCTCATACAATATTTGTCCTTTTGTGACTAATTTCACTCAGCAAAATGCCTTCCAGATTCATCCATGTTATGAGATGTTTCACAGATTCGTTTTCTTTATCATTGCATAGTATTCCATCGTGTGAATCTACCATAATTTGTTTATCCATTCATCTGTTGATGGGCACCTAGGTTGTTTCCATCTTCTTGCTATCGTGAGCAGTGCTGCAGTGAACATGGGTGTGCATATAGCTATTCATGTGATGGCTCTTATTTCTCTAGGATATATTTCAAGGAGTGGGATTGCTGGATCACATGGTACTTCTATTCGTAGGTTTTTAAGGAAGTGCCAAATTGATTTCCAAAGTGGTCGTACCATTTTACATTCTATCATGGATTGAATTGTGTCCCCCAAAAATATCTGTTGATTTGGCTAGGTCATGATTCCCAGTATTGTATAAGGCAGTTATACTGATGAGGTCTACAAGATTAGATAGTCTTAAGCCAATCTCTTTTGAGATATAAAAGAGAGAAGCGAGCAGAGACACATGAGGACCTCATACCACCAAGAAAGCAGTGCTGGGAGCAGAGTGTGTCCTTTGGACCTGAGGTTCCTGTGCAGAGAAGCTCCTAGACCAAGGGAAGACTGATGACAGGGACCTTCCTCCAGAGCTAACAGAGAAAGCCTTCTCCGGGAGCTGATGCCCTGAATTTGGACCTGTAGCCTACTAGACTGTGAGAGAATAAATTTCTCTTTGTTAAGTCCATCCACTTGTGGTATTTCTGTTACAGCAGCACTAGATGACTAAGAAACATTCCCATTAGCAGTGTATAAAATGTTCTTTTTGACGATGAATGCAATGCTATTCCTCTTCAAGTTTTCGTTCCCATCATAGTAGACCATATGGTTGTCCAATTCAAAATGGTCAATACCAGTCCATTTCAGCTGATTAATACCTAGAATATTGATGTTTATGTGTTCCATTTCATTTTTGATGATTTCCAATTTTCCTAGATTCAAACTTCGTACATCCCACATTCCGATGATTGATGGATGTTTGGAGCTGTTTTTCTCATTTTGAGTCGTGCTACATAAGCAAATGAAGGTCTTGAAAGCTTGACTCCATCCATGTTTATTAAGGTCAACTCTCCTTTGAGGAGGCAGCTCTTCCCCAGTCGTATTTTGAGTGCTTTCCAACCTGAGGGGCTCATCTTCTGGCACCCTATCAGACAATGTTCCACTGCTATTCATAAAGCTTTCACTGGCTAATTCTTTTCAGAAGTAGACTGCTGGGTCCTTTTTCCTATTCTGTCTTAGTATGGAAGCTCAGCTGAATCCTGTCTGCCTGGTATTTGAATACTGGTGGCATAGCTTCCAGCATTACAGCGACACGTAAGCCCCCACAGTACGACAGACAGATGCATGGGGGCCCAGCACTATATCAGATAATATTTTGTTGTGATTCATAGGATTTTAATTGGCAAATTTTCGGAAGTAGATCACCAGGCCTTTCTTCCTAGTCTGTCTTAGTCCGGAAGCTCCACTGAACCCTGTCCATCATGGCTGATCTTGCTGGTATTTAAAGTACTGGTGGTGTAGCTTCCATCTCCATAGCAACACACACACCACCACAGTACAGCAAATTGACAGAAGAGTAGTGGTCTTAGGTTTTTTTGTTTTGTTTTGGTCTGTCGTATTTCTTGTGCCCGGAATTCACTTAACTTCTGGAAAATTTTCAGTGATTATTTCTTCAGATTTTTTTTTGTCCCCCCTTTCTCGCTCCTCTCCTTCAGGACTCCAATATATTAGGCTACTTGAAGTTGTCCCAGAATTTACTGACACTCTGTTCATTTTTCTGGATTCTTCTTTCTCACTGTGTTATGGATTGAATTTGTCCCCCCAAAATATATGTAAGAATTCTAATCCCTCTACCTCTGGATGTAATCCTGTTTGGAAATAAGGCTTTCTTTGTTATGTTAATGAGGCCATATCAGCCTTAAATGTAATCAGTTTTGAGATATAAAAAGAGCAGGTTAGGTTAGGCAGAGACAAGCAAGCCTACAGGGGGGAGGACAGACAGTACCTGAAGATGATGGAGGCAGTCTACAAGCTCAGGAAGTCCAAGGGCGGCCAGCTACTAGAAGCTGAAATAGACAAGAAAGGACCTCCCCCTACAGCCAGTGCCTTGAATTCAGACCTCTCGCCTCGTGAATTGTGAGAAAATAAATTTCTGTTCTTTAAAACTACCCACTTTGTGTTCTTTCAGCCAACTAAGCACTAGCTAACTAAGATGTCCACCGGTTGCAGGTATTAAGATGTGGATATCTTTGAGCCATTATTCTGTCTCTCCCAGTGAGGATCTTTAGGGACCATCTCGGAGGCTGCCTTTCACACCACAAAATCAAGGACTTGCATCCCTTTAGGTTTCCTGTCTCTTTCATTTCTGCTTTTCTGTGTCCATTGTCTTCATCCTCTTTCACTGCAGCTCAGCTCCTCTGTGGAGGTCAAGGAAGATGGCTGTTGACTGCCTCAAGCCTTGCATCCTGAGACTCCCCCACTAGATAGGAGCCACCTGCTTTCCTGAGTGCCTGTGTAAAAAAATCACAGGGAAGGATTTTGATTGGTTTGGCTTGGATCAGGTTGAACCAATCAGCTGTGGCTAGGAGTCAATATCTCCTAGCCAATGAGATCACCTCTGTGTGCTGGGGTGTTTCCAGAGAAAGGGGAAGCATCATGAGCAGCAGAGCCACCCTGACTAGTATCCAGTACATTGGGTCAAAAGATGTAAACCCTTTTAATTTCTGCTTGTGAATTCCAGAAGTTTTGGAAACCTTTTCCAAAAGGTTTGCCTGGTTGGCACAAGCTGCACGATGACTGCAACAGCCTCCCAGTGGTCATCCTGCCTCTTGTCTAAACTAGCTACAACAAGTACCCATCTGACTCACTCCCTTCTGGGGCCCCAAACTCTTTGGCACTCCTCCCTTCGAGACAGGGATCTACATCCCCTGCCCTAGAACCTGGCCAGGCTTGTGACTGCATTGGCCAATAGAATATGGCAGAAGTGATGCCATGTGACTTCCAAAGTTTGGTCATAAAAGGCCATGTATACAGGAATGTTTATAGCAGCATTGTTATAGATTGAATTGTGTCCCTTAAGAATATGTGTTGTAAATCCTAACCCCCTATATCTGTAGTTACAATCCCATTTGGGAATGAGTTTTCTTTGTTATGTTAATGAGACAGGATTAGTGCAGGGTATGTCTTAAATCAATCTCTTTTGAGATATAAAAAGAGAAGACTAGGACAAGCAAGATAGCAGAGATGGGAGAAGACAGGTACCACACCACATAAAGATCACCAAGGAGCCAAAGAATAGAAGCTGAAGAGACAAGGACCTTCTCCCATAGCTAGCAGAGAGAGAAAGCTTTCCCCTAGAGGCGGTGCCCTGAATTCAGACTTTTAACTTCCTAAACAGTGAGAAAAATAAATTTCGGTTTGTTAAAGCCACCCATTTGTGGTATTTCTGTTATAGCTGCACTAGATAAGTAAGACAAGCATTCTTCACAATAGCCTAAAAGTAGAAACAATCCAAGTATCCATCAATGGATGAATGGATAAGGGAATTGTGGTATGTCCATACAACAGAATATTAGCCATAATAAAGGAATGAAGTACTGATTCATGCTACAATATGGATGAACCTTGAAAACATTATGCTAAGTGAAAGAGGCCAAATACAGAAGACTACATATTGTATGATTCCGTTTATGTGAAATATCCAGAATAGGCAAATCCATCGAGACAGAAAGCAGATTAATGGTTGCCAGGAGATGGGGGAAGGAGGGAATGGGGAGGGATTAGTTAATGGGTATGGGATGTTTTTCTGGGATGATGAACATTTTTTGAAACGAGAGAGAAGCGGTGTTTATACAACATTTGAATACACTCAATGCCACTGAATTTACACTAAAATGGTTAATTGTATGTTATGTGAATTTCACCTCAACAAAAACAAGAAAGGCCACGTACCCTCACCTTGTTCACTAGAACACCCACTCTTGGTGCTCTGAGCCACCATGTAAGAAGTCCAACTACCCCGAGGCCACCATGCTGTGAGGAAGCCCAAGTCGCACAGAGGGGCCAAGTGTAGGTGCTTCAGTCCATAGTCCCCACTGAACCCAGTCTTTGAGTCATGCCAGTTCAGATGCCAGACTTGTGAGAGAAGAAATTGCCATGATTCCAGCCCCTAGCCATTTAATCTTCCTAGCCAAGGCCCCAGATATCATGGTGATGTCAAACTGCTGTGCCCCTGTCCAAATTCTTTTTTTGGGGGGATTTTTATTTATTTATTTTATTGTGTTTAGGTGAAAGTTTACAGTGCAAATTAGTTTTTCATTCAAAAATTTTATACACAAATTGTTTTATGACATTAGTTGCAATCCCTGCAATGTGTCCACACTCTCCCCTTTTCCCTGTCCACCCCGGGTTCTCCATGTCCATTCATCCTGTTTTCCTGTCCCTTCCTGCCTCCTTGTCTTTGCTTTCGGGCAGGTGTTGCCCATTTGGTCTCTTATACTTGACTGAACTAAGAAGCACGCTTCTCACGTGTTATTGTTTGTTTTATAGGCCTGTCTAATCTTTGGCTGGAAGGTGGACTTCAGGAGTGGCTATAGAGCTCTTATGAGGGTTCCACGAGTTAATATATGTAAAACTCTAGAATAGTGCCTGGCATGTTGCCAGTTCTGTGGAAGTGTTTGCCAGCTTCCTCCTCCTCCTATTACCTAACAAATGTGCCCAAGACTTGGTTTCCCCATCCCAATCTCCACTCCCAGCCACCTGGACTACTGGGCCTCCTGCAGGTGCCCAAGCCTTTCCCATCTGCCTTGGAGTATCCTCTCTCCTCAGTTTGCTTCCTTCACCCCTGCAAACACCTTTCACCTGTACGGGGCACTGGGCACCTGAGTCCTACCTTGGAGGGAGTGTGCAGTCTCAGGGAGGCCCACAAGAACAGCTCACTTCGGCCTGTGGATGAAACGGGGGAGCTGAGCAATGACGCCAGTGCAATGGGAGCACGGAGGAGGAAGGCAGGCCCCAAGTGCCTCCTCCCATCTCATCAGCCACTACCAAGGTCAGAATGGATGTGGGCCCCTGGGTGATGCTGACAACTCTGCCCCACCCAGCTGCCACCCCCAGCACCTGGCTGCACTTGCATTCTCTGTGTCCTGCTCAGCCCAGTGCTCACAACACCAGCACTCTTCATGCAGGAAGAAGTACGCATCCTATAAGGCCCACCTGTGTTCATTCAGGTAGCCATTCCTTCAGTCCTGTTAGTGAGCTGCCAGGTGCTGGGCTAAGGGCAGAGGACACGGTGCAGAGATCTTATGCTCTTGTAGTTTCCAGGCTAGTGAGCAAGCCTCACGCGTATCGTCCTGAGTGTCAACAGGGTGAACTGGGGCCTGATGTAGCCCGGAGAGTTAGGCAAGTATTCCGGGGTGGGGGTGGGGGGCAATATGGAAAAGGAAATTTCAGATTGAAGTAGACAATCTGGGGGAGAGAGACAGGAATCCAGGGCGGCAGCTCTGGTAAGTGCAAAGGCCCTGAGGCAGGAAGAAGCTGGAATAGCTGAGGAGCAGCACAGAGGCCAGTGCAGCTAGAGTTAACGACTGAAGGGAAGATGGTTAAGAATGGACTGGAGGGCTGAGCAAGGCCAGGAAGAGCCTGCTGGGTCAGGAGACAAGATAATGTACTGTCCAAACTGGGACGCTTGTGGGAGTGAAGGACGATGTTAACACTGACACTGTGACAAAGGCATAAAATGGAAACTGGCCCAGATAAATTGGGACATCTGGTCACCCTACTTAAAGGTCAGGGTAAAGAATTTGGTCTTTAATCTAAGACCAGCAGGAAGCTGCTGGTTTTGAGGCAGGTGATCTGCTTTTTTTTTTTTTTTAACTTTAAAAAAAGCACACACATGCAGTAAAGTGCACAGATAATCAGAGCACAGTTTGACAAAGTTTTGTATGTGTAGACTCGTGTAACACCAGATCAAGATACAGAATGTTCCCTGCCTTCCAGAAGGCTCTCTTGTGGCCCCTCCAGTCCGTATCCCCCAAAAGTAACCACACCTCTAACTTCTATTACCAAGGATTACTTTTGCCTATTCTTAAAAACTGAGCTACAATATATAGACACTGACATGCGCTAATCTTAAGTGCACAGTTTGAAGAATGTTTACTTACGTGTACCCTTGTGTAACCACCACCCAAATCAAGTCATAGAACATTTCCAGATACCAGACAGCCAATGCCACTCCCCCAGAGGTAGGCCTGATTCTGATTCTAGTACCATAGACTAGTTCCACCACACTTGTTCAATATTGAGAAAACAGAAGCCCCCAAGATCCCCTAGCTTCCCACCATCAAACCCCTATCTGCCCCTCATCTGCTCCACCTAGCAGCCCTGCTCCTACTGAAGCCACCAGCCTCCCACTCCTGCCTTTCCTTGGGTTAGGGTCCCGCAGCCTGAGGCCTGGACACAAACACTCCATTCCCAGAGGCCCTCACACACAACCATGGCCCCAGATCCCCCGGAAGTTCGAGCCAGTCCCTCCTCTCCAGACGCCAAGGGTTGGTTTGTGGGTTAAAAAAAAACAACAAACCCAAACCAGTTGCAGTGGGGTGGGTTCCGACTCATGGTGATGCCGTGTTTCAGAGAACAGTCCTCCGTAGGGTTTTCAATGGCCGTGACTTTTGAAAGCAGATCGACAGGACTCTCTTCCCAGGTGCCTCTGGGTTGGTTCAAACCCCAACCTTTCCGTTAGTAGTCTAGAGCTTAATCGTTTTCACCACTAAGGCCCCCCTCATATTCTCCATCAACTTCTTTCCCCCAGCCACCCAAATAAACCAACAGAAACCAACAATTTTAGTAAAAGCAGTGCCTAGCTAGGCAAACCCTACCAAATTCACACCCTACGCCATCTGTCCGAGAAAAAGGGGTAAATAGAAGCATGGGATTTAAATGGCCACTGCAGGAGGCGTTGCGAATTCACAGGGCACCGGGGTGACCCGCTGATCGCCGCCTCCTCAGCAGCCTCGCCACACTGGGGGTTTGGGTGCGACCTGGGCAGGTCGCCCGCCCGGCCTGTGTCTCAGTCTTCCAGCTGTAAAGTCTGAGGGCTGGACCCACTTTTTAAGGCCGCTTCGTGCGCAGATGGGCCCTAGTTTTAAAGCATTGCCCGTGGCCCGGACGAGGCATTGGGGCTGGGCCTGTGGGCGACCCTCGATGTCCACTGCGACCAGGCTGGCCAAAGGCCCCGCAGGCAGCGGGGCTGCGGGCAGCGGAGCCGCTCGCCCGGTCCTTCCTGCGAGATCTTCGCCTCCTATCGCGACCCCGGCCCTCTTCGCATCGGGGTCCCCTTCAGTACCCCGGGGTCCTGCGCGGCCTCGCGGAACGGCGGCGCGGAATTGTATGAGGCCGTGTGCATGCGTCCGCTCAACACAACTGGTGCTCAGTCTTGCGCACGCGCCGGTGTAGCAATCTCTGCGGCGCGCTGGCCGGCGCTCGCCCCGTCTCGGCCCCGCCCCTCTCCTCCGTCCCCGCCCGCCTCTGCCTTCCCAGCATCCCGGCCTCCCTACGGAAAGCGGCGAGGCCCGATCCCGCCGGGAGCCGGGAGCCGGAGCGCAGGGCGGGGCAGCGCGCTGAGGTCAGCGCGGCGGCGGCGGGCG
>NW_004443981.1:9049172-9057149 GCF_000243295.1 Trichechus manatus latirostris
CGCGACGACGCGGACGGGGCGGCGACGAGGCGCCGCTGCTGCTGGGGCACGCGGCAGCCGGGCCCCAGAGGGCTTGCCCTGACGGACTGACCAAGCGGGCCGCGAGAGGCCGGCGCATCGGGGGGCGAGCCGCGCGACACCATGTCGGCCAAGGTGCGGCTCAAGAAGCTGGAGCAGCTGCTCCTGGACGGGCCCTGGCACAACGAGAGCGCCTTGAGCGTGGAGACGCTGCTCGACGTGCTTGTCTGCTTGTACACCGAGTGCAGCCAGTCGGCCCTGCGCCGCGACAAGTATGTGGCCGAGTTCCTCGAGTGGGGTAAGTGCGCGCCGGCCTGGCCCAGCTCAACCTTCCGACCCCCACCGCCTCCCCGCGCGGCTACCTCGCTTTCCCACGCGCGTCCTTACCCACCCTGTTCTGTGTGCCTCCACCTAGATTCTCTCCCCAGCCGCTCCGTGCGCCCTCGTCTCTCGCACATTCGTGTCCCGTCGTCCCGCCCCCTCATCCTGCCCCTTGGAGCCACATCCTCCGTTCCCATCCCCACCCCTCCCCCCTGCCGGGCCATCGCCCCGGCCGCTTCCTAGATCCACCCTCCGAGTCTGGATATCATTTCCTGCAGCACTCTCTGGGATATCCGCCCCCCCCCACCCCCGCACCTCGCCTTTGGGGTCGAGAGGCAGATTGAAGTGTCCTCCCTCCCGACGCTGCCGAATTGCGGGGGCAGCCGCGTGTGCTTTCGGCATCTGCCTTGCCCACCGCCCAGTGTGCCCCCCCCCACCCCTATATGCATCTCCTGGGAACCCAGCTCGAATGGCCCCTCCTACGTGACAGCCTGGCTCCATTCTCTGGGTGCCCGGGGCCTGAACACCCCATTAGCACCTCCAAGGGATTTTTTTAAGGCTAAATTTAAAATTTTGAGTCAGCCATGCAAGAGCACGTTGATTTTCTTCATTTTAATTGTTACAGACCGTTGTCATATTTTAGGGGTAGGTGAAACTGTCAGTATGTGGCAGTCACTTAAAAACTTTCTTCATATGATGTTCTTTGCATGCCTTCTCTAGTTCCAAATTCATTCAGGAATGTGATCATTTCAAAACCTGTAATGTTGTATACAGAGACACTTGACCAACTATGCTTTACTAAGAAAAAATTTGATTAAGCCACTTAATGATACTGTGATCGTTTACGGATCTTTAATGCTGCATATAAGGAGCACGGGTGTCACAGTGGTTAAGAACTGCCGCTAAATGAAATTCGGTGGTTCTGACCCACCTGCTGCTCTGCAGGAGAAAGATGTGGCAGTCTGCTTCCTTGGACAGCCCTTGGAAACCCTGTGGGGCAGTTCCACTCTGTCCTCTAGGGTCACTATGAGTCCAGATGGACTGGACGGCAACAGGTTTAATGCTGTATATAGAATAACTTGACTGATACATGCTTCACTGGGAAAATATTTTGATTAACCTGCATAATGATTGATAATTAGAATCGTGGAGATGTTAAAAGTGTAAAGTCATTCTATTACTTCATCCCTCCCTGATATGAACATGCTGTCGAGACCCTCTGACTCTTGGGTCCTTACACCCAAAACAACTGAGATGCAGGAGGCAGTGCCAAACCTATAAAAATCTTATCCTTGGGTCATTTGCGTCATTGGGCTAGGAGTGCGCAGCTTGACCCAGTGGTTTTAAATCTTTCGCACTGATAAAGCTTGTATTTAAAATGTTAGCTGGAATTTGGCATTTTGTTTACAAATGAAAACTAAAGTTGCAGTATTCTTTAGAGGGCTCCCGCTTTTTGCTCTTTGATGAAAAGTTGACATGATGTCTTGTGAGAGCATCGGTGGAGGCTGCCAGAGCTCCAGGACAGGGGGCTGTTTCTTGTTTCTGTGGGGACCACCATTCCTGGTTACCTAGAATGTCAGTAAATTCAGAGTATTCGCTTTCTGGGGGTCCTTTATCAACGCCAGTGACATGGTTTCCCACTGAATAATTAACTGACTTTCCAATGAGGTCTTCGGTGCATCTTATGATCTCAGTCCTCTGAGCGTTGCATTTGCCATTCCTTCCTGAGCCCTTGATCTTGAAATCCAGACAGACCCACAGTCAGGTTCAACTTGGTGCACGGTGTATGAGTAAAGTGTGACTGTGAGGAGGAAGCTGAGGGTAGGGTGGTGTGGCTGGTCAGGTATGATCTGGCTGGCTTCTGGCCTGGGAGCTGCACAGTGACTCTGTGGGGATTAGTCTGAGGCTAGGTGCCCTCTGGGCCCGTTGTCACAGTGCAGCCGCCTCTCGCTATCCACACCATAAACTGGGTTGGATGTCACTGGATGAGGCTCTTCTCAGCATGTGTGAGGTTCGTAGTTTGAGATCTGACCTTTCCAGGTTTAAACAGAAACTGGTGTGCTGTAATGTAGGAATGGTTTTCAAAATGGTATTCTGACTCTTTGGCAATTGTGATTACAAATAAATTACATTATCTTCCTCTTAAGAACTCAGTTTGCACAGAAGTGAAAACTTTAAGTTACAGAGAAGACAAATGGCCTTAAATTTAAGATGGCATTTTTATGAAATATTAATATATTTTGGAAGTAGTATTTAATCTGGTATATGTTCACATGTAACTCTGGAGGGCTTGTTTCTAATTACTGTACGTGTGTGTTATTTCTCCTGGAAGGCAAGGAATGGTGTCAGATAGAATTGTTTGTAGAGTATTATTAAATAATTTCCAAGCTCTCAGGAATATAGAGCTTGTTATTTTTGCTCCTGGCACGCAAGAGTTTTGAGTCCATCTATACTGGTAGCACATCTAATAATTAAGAAACACTGGGTAAAATAAGGAATCGCTGGGTGGCACAGATGTTTAAGTGCTGGACTACTAACCAAAAGATTGGTGGTTTGAACCCACCCAGAGGCACCTCGGAAGACAGGCCTGGCGATGTGCTTCCAAAAGGTCATCTTGAAAACCCTGTGGAGCCGTTCTAGTCTGCACACATGGGAGTCGCCGTGAGCCGGAATCGACTGGATGGCAGCTAATAGCAAGTTAAATAATCAGAGTGCCTTAATCAGTTTCCACTGTATGTGCTTATGAGGAATGGCTTTGTGTGTGTGCGTGTGCGTATGTGCGCGCGCGCGTGTGTGCGTGTGCGCTACATATATATAGGCTCTCAATCCTTGGGTTGTTAAGTTTTGGATTCTCGCAGTGATGTTTGAAACCTTCTATCCTGACGTGCAGATGATCAGTCTCTGCCCACCTCCCACATCTTGCCTGGTGTCTGATGATAGTTACGTAGAGTTTTTGAAACTTAGAAGCAGCTGATTCAGCCCAGAGTTTGAGACTTACTGTGAAATCCTCAGGAAGTTCAGAAAATATAGATAATAACATTTTTAAGCTTTAGAAGACGTTCTGGCTGTCATTTTCTGATTGCTACAGAGCTTGCGTGGGACAAGACTCATTTCCGCCTTCGGGGCAGGTTTTTGTCTTTAATTTTCCCGTGATTGTGTTTATAGTTTGATTAGCTTCCCTCTTTGAAATCCTGGACCTTAATTAAAAGTTGGAAATACCTTGCTTAAAAAAAAAAAACAAAAAAACTTCTTTACAATTGTACATTAGGTGGAAGTTTACAGAGCAATTTAGTTTCCCATTCGATAGTTTGTACATAAAGTATTTCATGACGTTGGTTTCATGCCCTACAGTATGTCAGCACTTGCCCCATCTCTGCCTGAGTTTCCCCCTTTCCATTTGTCCTGATTTTCTACCCCTTCCTGCCTTCTCGGGGCCCTGGTGGCCCAGTGGTTAAAAGTTTGGATGCTAACCAATAGGTTGGCAAGTTCAAATCTAGCAGCCACTCCTTGGAAACCCTGTGGGGCAGTTCTGCTCTGTCCTAAAGGGTCGCTGTGAGTTGGAATCCACTCGATGGCAATGGGTTGGTCCTGCCTTCTCATCCTTGCTTTTGAGCGAAAGTTGCCCTTTTGCTCTCACATAATTGATTGTTCTAAGGAGCACGTTCCTCTCAGGTGTTCAAAGCTATTTTTTAAAATTAAATTTGATACCATTTGAATCAGAGCGTATGAAACACTTTAAAATTTCTTCAAATTAGTAGCAACAAATATGGACATCTAGATGTTATTGTTGTTAGGTGCCATTGAGTTGGTTCCAACTCATAGTGACGCTACGTACAGCAGAAGGAAACACTGCCCAGCCCCCGCCATCCTCACAGTCATCGTTAGTTTAAGCTCATTGTTGAAGTCACTGTGTCAGTCTGTCTTGTGGAGGGTCTTCCTCTTTTTTGCTGACCCTCTACTTTACCAAGCATGGTGTCATTCTCCAGGGACTGATCCTTCCTAACAACATGTCCAAAGTACATAAGACGAACTCTTGCCATCCATGCTTCTAAGGAGCATTCTGGCTGTTCTTCTTCCAAGACAGATTTGTTCATTCTTCTGGCAGTCCATGGTATATTCATTATTCTTCGTCAACACCATAATTCAAATGCATCGATTCTTATTCCGTCTTCCTTACTCGTTGTACAGCTTTTGCATTCATGTGAGGCGATTGAAAGTACCATGGCTTGGGTCAGGCACATCTTAGTCCTCAAAGTGACATCTTTGCTTTTTAACACTTTAAAGAAGTCTTTTGCAACAGATTTGCCTAATGCAATATGTCATTTGATTTCTTGACTGCTGCTTCCCGTGGGCATTGATGGTGGATCCAAGTAAAATGAAATCCTTGACAACTTGAGTCTTTTCTCTGTTTATCGTAATGTTGCTTATTGGTCCAGTCATGAGGATTTTTGTTTTCTTTATGTTGAGGTGTAATCCATACTGATGGTGTAGTCTTTGATCTTCATCAGTAAGTGCTTCAAGTCCTCTTGGCTTTCAGCAAGCAAGGCTGTGTTATGTGCATATCACAGGTTGTTAATGAATCTTCCTCCAATCCTGATGCCCTGTTCGTCATATAGCCCAGCTTCTCGAATTATTTGCTCAGCATATAGATAGAATAATTATGGTGAAGGGATACCACCCTGAGCACACCTTTCTTAATTTTAAACCACACAGTATCCCATTGTTCTGTTTAAATGATTGCTTCTTGGTCTATGTACAGGTTTTGCATGAGCACAATTAAGTGTTCTGGAATTTCCATTCTTCGCAATGTTATCCATAATTTGTTATGATCCACACAGTGGAATGCCTTTGCATAGTCAATAAAACACAGGTAAACATCTTTCTGGTATTCTGTGCTTTCAGCCAAGATCCATCTAACATCAGCAGTGATATCCCTCGTTCTACATCCCCTTCTGAATCTGGCTTGAATTTCTGGCATTTGCCTGTTGATGTACTGCTGCAGCCACTTTTGAATGATCGCCAGCAAAATTTTACTTGTGTGTGATATTAATGATACCGTTTGATAATTTCCACATTCTGTTGGATCACCTTTCTTTGGAATGGGCACGAATATGGATCTCTAGAGGTCTGAATGGACATCTAGAATTTATTGTCTTTAATCTTTGGCATATAAAAATAGTTTAGCTTATGTATGTGTTCATGACTTAAATCTAACGGCTTGTGTTACATTTTGATGGAGCTGATGTGTGAAGTTCCAGCATGCTGGCACGGGACAGGACTGCAGTGGTCACCTGCTCCGGCCCCCTCGCGTGGCCTGCACACCAGGCTATAGGCCTAGGGTGGCTCACTGCTGGTATGGACACACCTCGTGGAGGTGACTGAGCGTGGGTTCCCAATTCTCTGTCCAGGGCATCTTTTCTCACGCTGTGCTCCCTCTGTATCATCAACACAGTTAATCTTCCTAGTCTTTTGCCTTATCTCCTCATTTGTGGTTTTCTTCTTATGAGTGCAAAAGTTCTTCCTAAACCCAGAGTTCTCTTTCATAAAGGTGAAGGCCGGTGGCTGTTAACATGGGGATACCCGGCCCTAGATGTGAATGGGATGACTGGGGAGACTCCTCCCCCAAATTTAATAAGTAAGATTTAACTGATGGTGCTATAAACATTCGAAAATATATTTTAATCTTAATGCTTAATGTTTCCTCTGATTAGAATGTTTGCGTAACATGGGAACACTCTTCTTTACTAACAGATTTCAGGAATAAGATTTTGAAATAAGATATAAGTTATAGGAAAATGTTGACATTGCATTATAACATTAGGCCAATATAATTTTGATTTTATAAATAGCTCTTTGAAATGCACGTTGATATTGACTACCTGGTCTGCGATGGAACAGTTGAAACCATTAAACGTTAAGCCAACCTTGTTTTCTTTCCTGAAACCTTTTTCAGTGACAGTTGGGCTTTAGAGTGGGCAGCAGAGTCTTTGTTAGATCTAGACTTTAAGTATGATTGGAGTGGATGAATTGTCCTCACTGCAGGATACCACCATGTGCTACCTGAAAAGGTTTATGATGTGCAGTGATCTACTCTTCAAGCAAAGCACTTAAATGCCTGTAAGTTACAGAGCTCCAGATACTGCAGGGTTGACAGGTAGCTCCTCTCCAGGGTTCTTGCCCGTGCCCTCCTCCCAGTGCAGAGCCAGATGCCCTTCGAAATTCTCGGTTTGTGCTGACCTCAGTGATGCTGGATAAACATGCGGGCAAACAGGGCTGTTAATTCCAAACTATATTAAATACAGGAAACTATCAAATGCTTTTCTCAAAGACACAAAAATTATTTTTTGAGGCCAGTACGGTGAAAAGGTCTTGGTGGCAGAGACTGAATATAGATTTTACTCTTTGTATTGAAAAGGGGATAAAATAAAATTAAAGAAATATTTGAAAGAAGAAAAAAAACCCTGTAATCTCATCACCCTAACCTCCCACAACATAATATGCTTTAGTCCTTGTTCACATTTAAGTCTGATTCTTAGATTCTTAGAATGTTACTGAATGGCAGTGGGTTAAGTTACCTTAAATTTGCCTGAGAAGCTCATAGAAATGGCTCTCTTGCTAATGAAAATGGATGAGGGGAAAATGCCCTTCCATTAGATCTAAAATCACAAGTGTTTTGACAACGTGAGCTAAATGTGGAAATCTTTTGAAGACTTCATTTGGGCTTAAAATCTACCAGAGAAGCTTCATCTTGCCAGTAAAATAGATACTACCTGTGAGATAAAGAAGGAGCCCTTATGGCGCAATGGTTAAAGCGCTCAGCTGCCAGGCTGCTAATCGAAAGGACAGTGGTTCTAACCCACCAGCTGCTCCGCTGGAGAAAGATCTGACATCAGCTTCTGTAAAGATTTACAGCCTTGGAAACCCTGTGGGGCAGTTCTACCCTGTCCTATAGGTGCTTATGAGTTGGCATCGACTCCGTGGCAGTGGTTTGGTTTGGTTTTATGAGGTAAAGGTCACACTTTATACTTTCAGTAGTCTGTGTTGAGTATTAGGATTTTCTTCAGCTTTATTGATGAGGTAGGTAACTGTGGCAACAAAAATTGCTTTTAGATTAAGACATGGCCAAGAGTTTGGATTATATAATTGGGGATTTTGGATTTTTGTTATTCTTAGTGAGGAAAGGATAACAAAAATCCAAAGTTCCCAATTTTTGTTATCCTTAGTAAGGAAAGCTACTACTCGTGTGTCAGTTTCTTGTATTGTGGTGGCTTACGTGTTGCTGTGAGGCTGGAAGCTGTGCCACCAGTATTTCAGTTACCAGCAGGGTCACCTATGGTGGACAGCTTACAGCTGAGCTGCAGATTGACACACTAGGAAGAAGGACCTGGTGATCTATTTCTGAAAAATTGGCCAGTGGAAACCTTATGAATAGCAACAGAACGTTGTCTTGTATAGTGGTGGAAGATGAGCCCCTCAGGTTGGAAGGCACTTAAAATATGACTGGGGGTCCGAAGGACTAATGGACCACAGCTACCAAGCCCTCCACCAGACTGAGTCCAGTACAGCTAGATGGTGCCTGGCTACCACCACTGACTGCTCTGACCAGGATCACAACAGAGGGTTCTGGACAGAGCTGGA
>NW_004443981.1:9057263-9085383 GCF_000243295.1 Trichechus manatus latirostris
AACATGTGTACTAACTGTTAAATGAGAAACTATTTTGTTCTGTAAGCCTTCATCTTAAGTGAGAATAGCAGCACAATTGGAAGAGCGTAGTCGATGTCATTGAACTGTGCATGTAGAAATTTTTGAAATGGTGTATCTTTGGCTATGTATATTTTCGCCAAAAAAAGAAGGTCAAGAAGGGAGAGGGTTGACATGTTGTGGGGTTGTTAACCAATGTCATAAAACAATATGTGTACGACTGTTTCATGAGAAACTATTTGTTCTGTAAGCCTTCACCTGAAGTACAATTAAGAAAAAAAAAATATGACTGGGGAAGAGCTGTCTCCTCAAAGTAGAGTCGACCTTAATGATGTGAATGGGGTAGAGCTTTCAGGACCCTCATTTGCTTATGTGGCAAGACTCAAAATGAGAAGACACAGCTGCGAACATCCATTAGAATCTGAATGTGGAAGGTGTGAAGTATGAATCTAGGAAAATTGGGAGTTGTCAAAAATGAAATGGAACACTTGAAGGTCGGTATCCTAGGCATTAGTGAGCTGAAATGGATTGGTATTGGCCATTTTAAATTGGACAGTCATATGGTCTGCTCTGCTGGGAATGACAAATTGAAGAGGAATGGCATCACATTCATTGTCAAAAAGAACATTTCAAGATCTACCCTGAAGTACAGTGCTGTCAATGATAGGATAATACCCATATGCTTATAAGGAAGACCAGTTAATACAACTATTATTCAAGTTTACACACCAACTACTAAAGCCAAAGATGAAAAATTGAAGATTTTTACCAACTTCTGCAGTCTGAAATTGATTAAACAAGCAATCGAAATGCGTTGATAATTACTGGTGATTGGAATGCAAAAGTTGGAAACGAAGAAGGATCGATAGTTGGAAAATATGGCACAGTGATAGAAATGATGCTGGAGATCGCATGATAGAATTTTGCAAGACCAGTGACCTATTCGTTGCAAATACCTTTTTTTAACAGCATAAACAGTGACTATACACGGACCTCACCAGATGGAATACACAGGAATCAGATCGACTACATGTGTGGAAGGAGATGACGGACAAACTCAATATCATCAGTCAGAACAAGGCTAGGGGTCGACTGCAGACAGACCATCAATTGCTCGTATGCAGGTTGAAGCTGAAGAAAATTAAAACAAGTCTGCAAGAGCCAAAATACGAGCTTAAGTATATCCCACTTCAATTTAGAGACCATCTCAAGAATAGATATGGTGCATTGAAAACTAATGACTGAAGACCTGATGAGTTGTGGAATGACATCAAAGCCGTCATACATGAAGAAAGCAAAAGGTTTTTAGAAAGACAGGAAAGAAAGAAAAGACCAAAGTGAATGTCAGAAGAGACTCTGAAATTTGCTCTTGAATGTAGAGTAGCTAAAGTGAACCGAACAAATGATGAAGTAAAGGAGCTGAACAGAAGATTTCAAAGGGCAGCTCAAGAAGACAAAGTATTATAATGAAATGTGCAAAGACGTGGAGTTAGAAAACCATAAGGGAAGAACATGCTCAGCATTTCTCAAGCTGAAATTCTGAAGAAAAAATTCAAGCCTCAAGTTGCAATATTGAAAGATTTTATGGGCAAAATATCGAATGAAGCAAGAAACTTCAAAAGAAGACGGAAGGAATACAGAGTCACTGTACCAAAAAAGAATTGGTTTACGTTCAGCCATTTCATGAGGTAGCATATGATCAAGAACTGATGGTATTGAAAGAAGAAGTCCAAGCTGCACTGAAGGCACTGGTGAAAAACAAGCCTCCAGGAATTGACAGAATACCAGTTGAGATGTTTCAACAAGTGGATGCAACACTGGAAGCACCCACTCGTCTATGCAAGAAATTTGAAAGACAATTAGCTACCTGACCAACCAATTGGAAGAGATCCATATTTGTGCCCATTCCAAAGAAAGGTGGTCCAGTGGAATGCAGGAATTATCAGACAACATCATTAATGTCACACATGAGTAAACGTTTACCAAACATCATTCAAAAGCATTTGCAGCAGCACATTAACAGGGAACTGCCAGAAATTCAAGCCGGATTCAGAAGAGAATGTGGAACAAAGGATATCATTGCTGATGTCAGATGGATCTTGGCTAAAAGTAGAGAATACAGGAAAGTTGTTTACCTGTGTTTTATTGACTATGCAAAGGCATTGGACTATGTAGATCATAACAAATTATGGATGACATTGTGAAGAATGGGAATTTCAGAACACTTAATTGTGCTCATGTGGAACCTCTACACAGATAAGGAGGCAGTTGTTCGAATAGAACCAGGGGATACTGCATGGTTTATCATCGGGAAGGATGTGCATCAGGGTTGTATCCTTTCACCATACTTATGTAATCTATATGCTGAGCAAATAATCTGAGATGCTGGAATATATGAAGAAGAACCGGGCATTAGGATCAGAGGAAGACTCATTAACAACCTGTGATATGCACATAACACAGCCTTGCTTGCTGAAGCAGCTAGGACTTGAAGCACTTACTGATGATGATCAAAGACGACACTTTCAGTATAGATTATACCTCAACATAAAACAAAAATCCTCACAACTGGCCCAGTGAGCAACATCATGATAAATGGAAAAAATATTGAAATTGTAAAGGATTTCATCTTACTTGGATCCACAGTCTACATCCATGGAAGCAGCAGTCAAGAAATCAAATGATGTATTGCATTAGACAGATCTGCTGCAAAAGACCTTTTTAAAGTGTTAAGAAGCAAAGATGTCACTCTGAGGTCTGTGATGGTTAAGGTTGTGTGTCAGCTTGCCTGGGCCATGATTTTCAGTGGTTTGGCAGTTATGATATAGTTTGGCAGTCGTATGACAATGTGATCACTCCCAGCATGAGATTCGTTATAATGTGTTCGCCTCCATAATGGGATCTGCTGTGAGTAGCCAGTCAGTTGAAAGGGAGTTTCGTTAGGGGTGTGGCCTGCATCGAATGCACGTGGACTTTCTGGCAAGGCTCGTGGGTGTTCGCTTGCACTGGATGCTGCAGCTGGCTCCTGTTTGTCTGACCTCTGATTCTTGGGACTTGAGCTAGCAGCTTACCTGCTGTATTGACTGCCAGTCATGAGATTCGTTAGTCTTCACAACCGGTGAGCCAAAGCCCTGCTATCTGACTTGCCAGTCTTGGGTTCGCCAGCCCCTGTGGCTATGTGTATCAGGAGAAGCCTCCAGCCTGATGCGCGTTCCAGCCTCTACAACTGCGTGAGCCATTTCCTTAATATAGATCTTTCTCTGTATATTTATACGCTTTACTGATTTTGCTTCTCTAGGGAACCCAGTCTAAGACAAGGACTAAGGTGTGCCTGACCCAATCCAAGGTCTTTTCATTTGCTTTGTATGCGTGCAAAAGCTTAACAGTGAATAAGGAAGACTGAAGAAGAGTTGATGCATTTGAATTATGGCATTGGTGAAGAATATTGAATATACATACCACGGACTGCCAGAAGAATGAACAAATCTGTCTTGCAAGTACAGCCAGAATGCTCCCTAGATGGTAGGTTGGCGCGACTTCATCTTACATACTTTGGACATGTTATAAGGAGGGACCAGGCTGTGGAGAAGGGCATCATGCTTGGCAAAGTAGAGGGTCATTGAGAAAGAGGAAGACCCTCAACGAGATGGATTGACACAGTGGCTGTGACAGTGGGCTGAAACATAGCAAGGCTTGTGAAGGTGGTGCAGGACTTGGCACAGTTTTGTTCTGTTGTACGTAGTGTCACTATGAGTCAGAGCTGACTTGATGACATCTAACAACATCAACAAAAACAGTGAGGAAAGAATTAGAAATTCAAAGAGAAATAACATACCCAAGAGACTTGAAAGCATGGACTTAAACAGAGACGTGTACGCCAGTGTTCATTGCAGCAGTATTCACAATAGCCAGCAGGTGAAAACAACCTAAATGCTCATCAACAGATCAATGGATAAACAAAATGTGGTAGGTTCATACAGCCAGTAGGAGAAATGAAGTCTTGATACATGCTACAATATGGATGGAGCTGGAGGACGTTATACTGAATAAAATAAGTCAATCACAAAAGGACAAATGTATGACCTCACTTATATAAAAAGACGGGAAGGCAAATGTATAGAGAGCAGAGTTTATTGGTGGTTACTGGAGACTGGAGGGAGGAGGAAAGGGAGGTTTACAGTGATGGAGATACCGCACTGATGAAGGGTAGGGTTGCACAGCCGATTATTGTAATTGCTCTCAATAGGTTGTACACCTGCAGAAAGTTTAATTGGCAAAAGTTGTGTGATAGATATATTTACAACAATAAAAGAGTAGCTGCTGAGGCTACTTATGTACAGCCAAACACCTCATGAGATTTGGTTTCTTGGTTTGGAGGTTTAGGGTCATGGTTTCATGGGACGTCCCAGTTAATTGGCCTAATAGTAGGTTTAGTGCTTCTCTTCTACCTCCTAGTTCATTGTGTAGTGCCTGGGGTCTCTAAAGCTCTCAAGCAGCCATTCAAGGTACAACAATTGGTCTCTAATCACCTGGAGCAACAGAGGAAGAAGGAGTGTCAGGAATAGGAAGAGGATGTGGAATGTGTGGCTAATTGCCTCCAAAAACAACTGTCTCCTTTGCCATTAAACCAGAAGAACTGGATGGTGCCCAGCTACCACTACTGAACATTTTGATCAAAGACTCTATAAAAGTATCCTGATCAAAAAACCTCTGAAACTATTGCCCTGAGGTAATATTTAAACCTTAAACCGGAAATATCCCCTTGAAGTCTTCTTAAAACCAAACAGTAGTTTAGTTTAATTAGTAAAAAATGTACGCCTTGAGCGTTATGCTCTTTTAAGAACTATCTCTATGCGATCAAATTAACAATAGCAACTCAAAAGGTTAGATAGGCAGTGAATTTATGTTAATGGGCAAGGAACAACTCAGAGAAGGAGGGTGAAATATGGGAGAATGTAATCAGTGTCACTGGGTGGTACATGTAGAAACTATGGAAGTGATGTATGTTTTGCTGTGTATATTCTGAACAACACAATAAAATAAAAATTTAAAGAGAAATTTGAATTCAATTGTATAATTTCCATCAAATGCTATCCTTGTATTAGAACTTCTTTGGAGAAATTATTCTTCTAAGGTGACTCATAAAGTTATTGAGATGATGATGTTTCCTCTGACCTCTAAAATCGCAGTCATGGGTTTGAAAACTGTTAGAAGTTTTGAGAGATCGTATGGTCTCCTCTCTCCCCTTCCTGCTAATCCCCGACTATCCTTTGGGTAAACCAGCTCTGGACATTTTCCCTAATCATTTCTGATCCAGCAGCCCTCCAACCAGGGTTTCACCCTCTCCATCAGACAGACCATGGTCAACCTTGGTCCTCCTTGCAGTGACTGCTTTGAAATAGCTCAGTTTTGTTTTAGCCCTTTCGTTCCATTCCCTTTATCACTGATCAACAATCAATGCTCACAGAAGCAGCAGTCAGGAAATCCAATGATGTATTGCAGTGAGCAAATCTGCTACAAAAGATCTCTTTAAAGTTTTAAAAAGCAAAGATGTCACTTTGGTGACTAAGATGCGTCTGACCCAAGCCATGGTCTTTTCAATCACCTCGTGTATGAGAAAGTTGGATGATAAAAAAAGGAAGACAGAAGGAGAACTGATGCATTCGAACTTTGGTTTGGCGAAGAAAATTGAATAAACTGTGGACTGCCCGATGAACAAACAAATCAATCCTAGAAGAAATAAAACCAGAATGCTCCTTAGAAGTGAGGATGGTGAGAGTTCGCCTTGTTTACTTTGGACACGTCATCAGGAAGGACCAGTTGCTAAGAAAGGACATTATGGTTGGTAAAGTAGAGGGTAAACAAAAACGAGGGAAACCCTCAATGAGATTGATTGATATAATAACCATAACAGTGGACTCAAACATGCCAATGATCATGTACATAAGCTTGCTATGAGTCAACTCAACAGCAACAACTACTGATTTCTGATTTTTCTAGTTTAGACGTCACCTGTTGACTTCCTTTTTTGGAAGAAAAGGCTTTAGAACTCTTACATTCCTCTTTCCCCCCAGTGCTAGAAACACACACACACTCCTTAATTTCTCTCCTTTTTTCCAAATATGGTTATATAATAATATTTTTAATTGATATTTAGTATTTACATTATTATCACACGTTCACAGCTAAGCTGCGTTAAAAAAAAACAAAAAACCAAACCTGTTGACATCAAGTCAGTTCTGACTCATAGTGACCCAATAGGACAGTAGGATTGGCTGGTGGCTTTAAACTGCCTACCTTTTGGTTAGCAGCTGAGCTCTTAACTACAATTCTCTGTCTTTCCTAATTTTTATAATTAAATGAATATTCTTTTCCCTTAGCTTGGTTTTCAATGTACACTCATGAATTTAGTCTCAGGCTTTTTAATAGAATTCTCAATACAGTCAAACATCTCTAGTAATCCGTCTTTCTTGGAGTCATCTCTTCCAGAACCTTCCATGTTCCTGTTCAAATCTAGACTGTTTGCTCTCTAGGCCTGCTTTTTAATAGTCATTCTGGGATTTATTTTTCCTTCCTTACCATGGGAATTCCCTTTGTCTCCTCTGTTGATCCTCTCTTTGGATCCCATGTCTGTCTCCATTTGGTGGTTTATATCACCCTTAAATGACAGCTTGCCTTGGTATGGAATTTTAGGTTAGAAATTATTTTTCCTCAAATATCTGAAGGCATAGCTCCAGTGTTGGCAGTGAGAAATCTAAGGCCATTGTGATTCCTAAGCCTTTGTGTGTGACTTGTTTTGTCTCTGAAAGCTTTAAGAATCTTCTGTTTACCTGTTATGTTCCTTGGTAGATCTTTTTGGTCTGGAGAGTGGGGTCTTTCAGTTCTGAGAAACTTTATTGTTTCTTTATACATTTTAAAATTTATTTTGGTTTTGTTTTATTTCTACGATTTCTCCGTTCTAGCCTCCTTGAGTCCTGGTGGCCCAATCGTTAAGTGCTTGGCTGCTAACTGAAAGTTCGATGCTTTGAACCCACCAGCCGCTCTGTGGGGAGAAAAGACCAGTCAATCTGCTCCTGTAAAGATTACAGGCTAGGAAACCCTATGAAGCAGTTCTACTCAGCCCTATAGGGTTACTATGAGTCGACAGCACATAACAACAAAGCCTTCTTGAACTATTATTCAGATGTTGGACCGCCTAGAATGTTTTTCTGATTTTCTTTTCTTCTATTTTTTTCTGTTTATCTTTTTGTTCCGATTTTTTTGAGACAGGGCTTCCACTTTATCTTCTAGTCCTTACACTGGATTTTTATTTCTGCCATCATGTCTTTTATTTGTAAATGCTTATTCTCAGTATTCCTTTTTAGAATGTTTTGTTTCATAGAGGCAGTACATTAAAAATTGTTTATTATTCTTTATATCTGTGTCCATTTCTGCCTCCACATGTGTGTTATGTAGACATTCTCTTTGTTTCCTCTGTTTCTTTTCTTTTTCACTATTTCCTACTTTGGTCTTTGTCTTTGATGTTAGAGACTTTTCTCTAAATGCTGATTAGGCTATCTGTTCACAATCGTGAGTAGACTAATTGGAAACGCCCTGTATTTATGGGCAAAGTTTAAGTGATGAGTTTCACCATTAGGAAATAGGGCGTGGGCCCTGCCACTTTGAGAGGGCACTACCGGAAGTTGTAAAGTAATTCTTTCCCTTGGGCCTGTCAGAAATTCCAGAGAGGAATTTCCCATCTCCTGCCTGGGAGGTGGAGGGGTTGGGAGTGGTATGGTAAATGCCTGGCTGCCAGTGTTCTGGGAAGGTGGGGTGAGGTAGAGGACGGTTGAGGGGGGTAGATCTTGGGTGTAACTGCTTCTTCTACAGACTTGAAGCCAATCCTGTTTTCTGTCCCATTAGGACTCAGACGTTCAGAGATACTGGTAATTCCTACCTCTTTCTCCTCTTCCCTTACCATACACAAACAATTAGGTTTCAGTTTTCTGAGCTTTGATAAATTAGATACCACGTCTCCATTTGCTTCCTTTCCACTTGGCAAAATTATGTTGCCGCTTCTAGTCGGCTGTTACCTCCTGTCATTCATTCAACGAATTTAAGGATTTAGGATGAGTGAAGCACTGCAGTGGTGGACAAACAAAATCCCTGCTCTCCTCGAGCTCATTTTCTCCAGGGCTATGTAGCCACTGTGCTCGTGTATGCTCTCCTTGGAGCAGAGTTTCCCAATGGCCCTCCTTAACTGATAGTTACCTTGGTTTTCACTTCTCCGTGAAGTCAGCAGTTATAGCTGCTGTTTTCTTTGATTTGAATGTGTTGCTGTTTCTGTTCTTATTATTGTTAGAGGGTTTCTTCCATAAGTAGAAGGAAGAAATGGGAATGAGGGAGGGCAAGTTTTTCCGTAGTAACTGTACAAGCGTTGGAAGAGGTGGAAAAGAAAAATGTGTTGAAAGGGAGCTGAGGAAGGGGGATTTGCATGGGAGGTGTATTGAAAGCAGGAAGAAGGAGTGCCCGGAGAGCGTCTGTGAGTTGGAATCGACTCTAGTGTACACAGCAACAGCGGAGGGTGTCTGCGTCCTCAGGTGGCTGGGAAGAGAGAGGGAGCGGTTGCTCTCCGGTGGGGATAGTAGTGAAGAGGAGACCCTGTAATGTGGAGAGGTTTATAGTTGAGCAATGACTGCCTGTATAAGATTTATCTTCTTTGAAATGCCATGGAGCTGATTCTGTTTGACACCACAGCTTTTGCTATGTAGGAAGAAATCACCAATTTAAAATAAACATGAGCAGAATAGCAAATATTCTTGCCACTCATTTTTTAAAAGCGTAAATAATAGAAATGAAATCCAAAGGTCCACAGCCTCTCCTTACCACGACATTCAAAACTACACGTTTAAAGCTATTGCTTTGTTGTCTATCACCCTTGTTAGTGTGAAAATTAAAATTGAAGTCATTGGATTTCTCTGTCATTTGGTTTGGAAAAAAATTAAATCAGTGGGCTGAATTTATTTATTAAACTTCATTTTTATTTGAAATAACATTTGTGTTGATTGCTAACTACTGCTGAAAAAGATGTTGATTTTGATATTAATGGGCGTGTAGCAATCCTATATGAAAATTCATTTTGCAGCTATGTCACAAATAGAGACTTCCTTTTTTTTTTTACCCAAAGTATTTGATATCAGGTTGTTAAGAAGTCTTTAAGTATGTTATTAAATCACCTTTCTGATGTACCTTTAAAATTTATCTGGGAAAATGTCAGTGTCAATGAATCCCTCCTTTAAAATATGTAGGCAGTATTATCTAAGTAGAGTAAATTAGGAATGGTCTGTTTCCAATGTAACCAGTTCATTAAAGCACCAGAGATGGTATTTATATTATACTGTATGAGAACAAGAAATAACTTCCCAAAACATCAAATGTTAACACAGTTTTATATAACTGAAGTGATAAGCCTGGATATAGTTTCTTCTACAAATATTTAATTATTTTTTTAAACAAGATTAGCGTTTAGGAAGTTTTGATAATCCTTGTGAAATAACATGTTAAGAAGCTTATCGAACAAAAACTGGATGTCTATCAGTAATACGAGAGGAACATATTATTACACACCTAACTGATTTAGTCTGTTTTTCTTCAGAAAGGAACCCCATACCCTTTAGCTATCACCCTTATCTTCACCTTCCTCCAGCCCTAAGCAACCACTGATTTACTTTCTGTCACTATATATTTACCTGTTTTGGGCATTTCATATAAGTAGACTCTCATAATATGTGACCTTTTGTGACTGACTTCTTTCACTGAACCTAATGTTTATGAGGTTCGTCTACGTTGTAGCGTGTATCAGTGTTTCACTCCTTTTTATGGCAGAATATTATTCTGTTGCATGGATATACCACATTTTGTTTATCCCTTCATCGGTTGATAGACATTTGGGTTGTTTCTATCTTTTGGCTATTATGAATAATGCTGGAATGAACATTTGCGTACAAGTTTTTGGGAGGGACGTATGTTTTCATTTCTCTTGGGCATGTTCTTAGGAGTGGAATTGCTGAGTCAGATGGTAACTGTGTTTAACTTATGAAGTGCCTGCCTGTTTTCCAGAGTTGCTTCACCATTTTACATTCCCATCTGGAGTGTTTGAAGGTTCTAATTTATCTCTTTGCTCACACTTGTTATTATATGACTTTTTATTATAGCCCTTCTCGTGGGTGTAAAGTGATATCTCATTGTGGTTTTGATTTGCATTTCCTTAATGGCTAATGGTGTTGTGTATCTCTCCGTGTATTGACTATTTGTGTATCTTCTTTTGAGAAATGTCTGTTCAAGTCCTTTGTTCGTTTTTCATTGGGTTGTTTGTGTTTTCCTTGTTGAGTTCTAAGTGTTCTTTCTATATTATCAGAAGTATAATTTGCAAATATTTTCTCTCATTTTGTGCATTGCCTTTTCACTTTCTTGATGCTGTCCTTTGAAGCACAAACATTTTTAATTTTTGTTGCTTGTGTTTTTGATGTCAAATCCAGGGTCATGAAGATTTACACTTACGTTTTCTTTAAGAGTTTCGTTGCTTTAGCTCTTAGCTTTGAGTCTTTGATCCATTTTGAGTTAATTTTTATTTTGTGTTGTTAGGTAAGGATCCAACTTCATTCTTGTGCGTGTGAATATCCAGTTGTCCCGGCATCATTTGTTGAAAAGACTGTTCATTCCCCCACTGAGTGATCTTGGTGCCCTCGTTGAAAATCTGTTCACGATAAACATATGGGTTTATTTTTGGACTGTTGGTTCTGTTCCAACGATCTATATGTCGATCCTTATGCCAATACCTCATTGTCTTGATTACTATAGCTTTGTAGTAAGTTTTGAAATCAGAAGTGTGAATCCTCCAACTTCCCCCCCACCCCCCCGCAAGATTATTTTGGTTATTCTGGGTTCCTTGAGTTTCCATGTGAATTTTAGGATCAGCTTGCCAGTTTCTCCAAAGAAGTCAGCTACTATTCTGGTGGAGATTGCTTTGAATCTGTAGCTCAATTTGGGTGATATTGCCACTTTAACAATATTACGTCTTTCTGTGGATGAACATGGAATGTCTTTCCATTTAGTAACATCTTTAATTTCTTTTAACAATGTTTTATAGGTTTCAGAATATGTTTTGCACTTCCTTTGTTAATTTTATTCCTAAGTGTTTTGTTTTATGTTGATGTTATTGTTAATGGAATTATTTTAACTTCATTTTCAGATTGTTGCAGGTGTTGTAAAAAATACAGTTGATTTTTGTATATTGATCTGTATCTTGCAACCTTGCTGAACTCTTATTATTGCTAATAGTTTTTTTTAGTGGATTCCTTAGGATTTTCTTTACACAAGATCATGTCATCAGCGAATAGAGATAGCTTTACTTCTTCCTTTCCAGTCTAGATGTCTTTTATTTCATTTTCCTGCTTAATTGCCCTGGCTAGAACTTCAAAAAGAAGTGATGAGAGCAGACATCCTTGCCTTGTTCCTGATCTTAGGGGGAAACATCCAGTTTTTCACCCTTCAATATGTTAGCTGTGAGTTTTTCATACAAAAACCAAAAACCTGTTGCCATCAAGTCGATTCTGACTCGTAGCGACCCTAGAGGACAGAGTAGAACTGCCCTGTAGTGTTTCCAGGGAGCAGCTCGTGCATTCCAACTGCCGACCTTTTGGCTAGCAGCCAAGTGCTTAACCACTGTGCCACCAGGACTCCATCGGGTTGAGGAAGTTCCCTTCTATTCCTAGTTTGTTGAGTGTTTTTATCATGAAAGGATGTCATGTTTTGTCAAATGTTTTTTCTGTGTCTATTGAGATAATCATGTGATCTTTATTTTTTATTCTATTGATATTATATATTCCATTAATAGATTTTCGGGTGTTAAACCAACCTTGCATCTGTGGGATAGATTCCACTTGGTCATGGACTATGAATTTATGTTGCTTATATTAATATATGTAATGCTATTGAGTCACTCATGCTATTGAGTCACTCATGCATTCCCAGATTGAAGCAGACTTAGTCATGGCATTTTATTTTCTACTTGGACTGTTGAGCCTGTTGTATTCATGTTTTGTTTATTAATTTTTTATATATATTTCCAAATTAGGAATAGCCTGTAGTTAGCCTGTGGTTTTACATTTTGTATATTATTTTTGAAATACTTTGGTATCAGATTTATGACAGTTTTATGAAAAATTATGCTTCCAGTATTATAGAATGAAGTTTTAAAGTATTTATTCATAAAACTACCTGAATATAGTGCCCTTCAGTGGGAAGTATTATTAGATAACTTTCAAACTTTTTTCCGAAGTTAGTATTTTATTCATCTATTTATTTATGGCTGATTTTGTAACTAATATTGTCTTAGAAATACCATCTATTTCATCAGTAATTTCTGGTTTATTAAGGTAGAATTGTATATAAAATTACTTAATCACTTTAATTTCCGTTAGATCTGTGACTATGTCATTGTTAAACTCTCTTTTTTCTAGTTAATTACAAGAATTATTAATTTTATGTTGTCAAAGTTTATAACATTTGTGTAATGTTCTATCACTTTAATTAAGTCTTCCTTGTTTTATCAAATTGGTTTTAAGAATTGGAGTCTAATAAACAACATTTATAATAAGTACTCATATATAAATATTATTCACTGTAAAACCAAGCCATTGTGCCTGGGGCCTGGAGAGAAGGCAGGTGACCTGCTGCTGTAAGCTGAGGGTGGTCCAGACTTCAATATGAAGATTTCCTTCTGCTTTCCTCCTAATTTCCTTTGCTGCTTCTGGGTCATACTCAGATGTCACTGTTTCTTGTGCTCACATCACCCTTTCTTGAATTCCTTTTTCAGTTGCTGGAGTGTTTTCATGGGGCAGGGAGTACAGGACGTGTGTGTGTATAAAACATATTCCTCCCCCTCCCCATATAGGGAACAAGGGTGGTAATCTTTCAAAGTTAGTGTCTAAAACTGTCTTACTGTGTCCACAGTGCCTTAGCAGCTTGACTGAGTATGGAATTCTAGGGTCCAAATCTTTCTCTCTTGAAGGAGATACTGCTCCATAATTATGGAGCTGATGAGGTGGGAGGTGGGTGGTCGGTAGCTCTAATATCTTTTTCCTGTCTTTCTGAGGATACTAATTAAAATTTTTAAAAATGTCTTCTGCTCTTGATTCATCTCTTTCCTCTGGGGTCAGTTTCTTGTTCACCTTGGAGTTTTCCTTCTAATGATTTTCCTTAATCTTCGTTTCCATTCTGATGTTCATTATTTAGAAAACTTCCCCCAAAATAATATAGAATTACTAGTTGTCCCTACTGAATGGTGATATTTTTGAGTTTTGTTAGATCCTCACTTGATCAGATTTTATAGTTTTTCTTTTCCAATAGCATTTTGATAACAATTGGTTTATAATATAAATAGAACTTTATTTAATATTAAGAAAAGAACTTTTTAAAACATATATGCCCTTCTGAATTAATATCTATTTCATAATACCACCTGTATCATTTTTTCTGTTGTTGATTTTTTTCCCTGCTGCAGTGACTCTTGTTGATAATATTATTAAGTAAGTAAAATACTTCATTTATTATCTGAGGAAAATATTCTCCAGTAAAATGAACTTTAAAGATTTTTAAAAAATGAAGTTTGGTGTGGAGAACATTAACTGTTATTTTTCGTCTTCCTGCCCTGTTATCCAGCACCTCATTTGTGAAAGGAAGCCTTTTAGGTAAACATTTAGCAAAAGTAGAGTCCAAAGTGCTGCTGTGTCAGTATCCATCAGGGTCAGGATAGATACGTATGTAGATCATGCTGGATGCTGAAACCATTAGTCATGACAGCTTTGCAGGGCTTGTACTAAAGTTTACCAGCTCATAAAACTGTTTTATGACCCAGAAGGAATGCCAGCAATAAAACACACGAACTCATAACAAATAAACTGGGCATGTAGCTGATTTTCGTGCTGCAATATGCTTCCAGTGAGAAAAACACTGCTGCGTGCTTTGGGACAAGAGTGTGGCAATTTGGATTCAGTCTTCCTGTTTTGAGTATTTGTAAAAGAAAACTCATTTTTCAAAACTGTCTAGACCACTATCCATGTCACACTCTCAACTATCCTCCATTTGAATTTCAGTAATGAAATAATGTGGGATGATCCCATGTATGCAAATGTTACTGTTCCTTTTTTGGAATACCTGGAACTTTTCATATTTTGATATTCTTTATTTGCATAATCGATATTAGTAAACAATAGCAACAGGCAATATTTCCTGTTCAGAATTTTAAATTTTTTATTATAGGAAATTTCCAAGCATAGAGAGGATAGACTAATGAACCCTGATTTCAGTTGTCAGCTTCAACAGTTATCAACTCACAGCCAGTCTTACTTCATTTTTATCTTCCATTTACCCAAGAAGGATTATTTTGAGGCAAATCCCAGACATCATTCATAAAAATTTCAGTTTGTATTTCAAAAAGATAGACACTCTCTTGAAAAACATAGCCATAATAACATTATAACATTGGGAAAAAAACAGAAAGTCCTTAGTTTCTTTAAATATTTAGTTATTGTTTAAATTTTTTTTGCAGTTAATTTGTTCTATAGGATACAAAACAAAGTCTGTACTTGGCATTTGGATTCTACGTCTGTTAATTCTCTTTTCATCTATAGATTCCCTCCCCTTGTTTTCCCCATTTGCAATTTAATTGGTAAAGAAACCGGGCTCTTTGTCCTGTCCTGCTCACAATATTTAAACTTACTTCTGGTATTTTCATAGCTGAACAAGGTTGGCGTTTGACAAGTCATTGCTACACAGAATGTCTAGGGCTTTTGGTTTTAGCGTCTAGATATGTGAAGACTGTTCTAACGAGGAAACTAAGGTCACTGTCAGCGTTCTCTCCTCAGCGTGGTTTGTGTGGATTAGGGCGGGGAAGAGATCTGAGACCAAGTAGGAGGGATGACTTGTCTACTATAGAGGATATGGTTGCTTGGAACCAGGGGGAGATGAGAACCTGGGTCCCAGATATCATCTGAGACATAACAGAGAGGAAGGAGAAGTTAAAGAAATGTGAATGTGTTGCACCAGTCCTTGGTGTCAAAACAAGCCACCACTGCTCGAAGTAAACAAGGACACGATCCTAGCCACTGTATCGCTATTGGTTGTATGTGCTTGTTAAGCCTTGATTACTCACAGGTAACTGGAGAGAAAACATTTTAGCTTTTAGCATTTATTTTACCACTAAAAATATATGACAGGTTATATATATGTGTGTGTGTATGTATAAAATAGTGGTGACCAGGGACACTTTCCCCCACTTGTCCGTCAGTTTGTCGTGCTGTGGGGGCTTGCATGTTGCTGTGATGCTGGAAGAAAGAAAAGACCAAAATGGATGTCAGAAGAGACTCTGAAACTTGCCCTTGAACATCGGGTAGCTAAAGCGAAGGGAAGAAATGATGAAGTAAAAGAGCTGAACAGAAGATTTCAAAGGGCGGCTCCAGAAGACAAAGTAAAGTATTATAATGACATGTGCAAAGACCTGGAGGTAGAAAACCAAAAGAGAAGAACATGCTCAGCATTTCTCAAGCTGAAAAAACTGAAGAAAAAATTCAAGCCTCGAGTTGCAGTAGTGAAGGTTTCTATGGGGAAAATATTGAACGACACAGGAGGCATCAAAAGAAGGTGGAAGGAATACACAGAGTCATACCAGAAAGAATTGATTGACGTTCAGCCATTTCAGGGGATAGCATATGATCAGGAACCAACGGTACTGAAGGAGGAAGTTCAAGCTGCACTGAAGGTATTGGTGAAAAACAAGGCTCCAGGAATTGACAGAATTTCAATTGAGATGTTTCAACAAACGGATGTAGTGCTGAAAGTGTTCACTCGTCTACAGCAAGAAATTTGGAAGACAGCTACCTGGCCAACCAACTGGAAGGGATCCATATTTATGCCTGTTCCCAAGAAAGCTGATCCAACTGAATGCAGAAATTATCTAACAATATCATTAATATCACACGTAAGTAAAATTTTGCTTAAGATCATTCAAAGCAGCTGCAGCAGTATATTGACAGGGAACTGCAAGAAATTCAAGCTGGATTCAGAAGAGAATGTGGAACCAGGGCTGTCATTGCTGATGCCAGTTGGATCCTGGCAGAAAGCAGAGAATACCAGAAAGGTGATTGCTTTTGTTTTACTGACTATGCGAAGACATTCTTCTGTGAGAATCATAACAAATTAAGGATAACATTGCAAAGAATGGGAATTCTTGAACACTTAATTGTGCTCATGAGGAACCTGTACATAGATCAGGAGGCAATTGTTCGACTAGAACAAGGGGATACTTTGTGGTTTACAAATCAAGAGAGGTATGCATCAGGGTTGTATCCTTTCATCATACTTGATCTGTATGCTGAGCAAATAATCTGAGAAGCTGAACCGTATGAAGAAGAATGTGGCATCAGACTTGGTGGAAGACTCATTAATAACCTGCAGTATTCACATAACATAACCTTGCTTGCTCCAAGTGAAGAGGACTTGAAGCACTTACTGATGAAGATCAAAGACCACAGCCTTCAGTATGGATTACACCACAACATAAAGAAAACGAAAATCCTCGCAACTGGACCAATAAGCAACATCATAAGTGGAAAAAAGATTGAAGTTGTCAAGGATTTCATTTTACTGCATCCACAATCAACACCCATGGAAGCAGCAGTCAAGAAATCAAAAGACACATTGCATTGGGCGTATCTGCTGCAAAAGACCTCTTTAAAGTGTTGAAAAGCAAAGATGTCACCTTGAAGACTAAGGTGCGCCTGACTCAAGCCATGGTGTTTTCATTTGCCTCAGATGCATGTGAAAGCTGGACAGTGAATAAGGAAGACCAAAGAAGGATTGATGCCTTTGAGTTGTGGTGTTGGCGAAGAATATCGAATGTACCATGGACTGCCAGAAGAACGAACAGTCAGTCTTGGAAGAAGTGCAAACAGAATGCTCCTTGGAAGCAAGGATGGCGAGACTACGTCTCACATACTTTGGACATGTTGTCAGGAGGGATCAGTCCCTAGAGAAGGACATCATGCTTGGTAATGTAGAGGGTCAGTGAAAAAGAGGATGATCCTCAACGAGATGGATTGACACGGTGGCTACAACACTGGGCTTAAGCGTAACAACGATTATGAGGATGGCGCAGGACTGGGCAGTGTTTGTTCTGTTGTGCATGGGGTCGCTGTGAGTCGGTACCGACTTGACGGCATCTAACAACAACAACAACAACAACAGGGACACTTTGGAATTCACATTAATGAGGACCAAATTTTTAAAATGCGGTCTTAATGATAAGTAAACTTAAGAGTAAACTTTTTGGTTTTTTAATCGAACTGAATCAGTTCATACTTGTCCATCTCTGTGTGAGAGTGATTCTGTGCTCTGGTACACCCAGATTTTTACTTTTTTAAAAATCCAGCTCTTAAAAGTAAAACGGGTTGGGCATTCTACTGGCAAATAAAACCACACAAGGGCTGGCTGTGCTTTGGAAACGCTGGGAAAATGAGGCCAGCTTCCTGGTGAAAGCATTGTGGGAAACACTAAGTGTGGGTGTGCAAATTATTACAGTCCTCTCAAGATCGTGGAGATGTTCTGGAAAAGTGCAGTTTTTGTAATCAAATAAGGTTTGCAGTAGAAATCTTTTAATTTTGCTGAAGCATTTGTTTAAGGAGAATACAATTTTAAAAGCCCTTTAGCTTCTGACAGGGAATGCAGGTTTCACCAAAGCTGGGTGTCCTCCTTTGAAATGTTAAACATTTGCCAACCTTCAGTAAACTGGAATTGATTATTTGGAAAGCTCTTTTCATTTTCCTAGATTCCGGGCATCCAGTGGGCAGGGTAGTGGTTTCAGCTGACCAGTGGCTGTTTGAAGCCAGGGTAGTTGTTGGAAAAATTTCTGACATAAAACAGCCTTCCTTCCTGTTTATTTACTAATTAATTTGTTTGTTTTGGGCATGGTGAACTAAAGATGTCATTATGTGCTGTTGAGTTGATTCCGACCCATAGCGACCCCATGTGACAGAGTAGAACTGCCGCATAGGGTTTTCTAGGCTATAATCTTTTTTTTTTTAGGTGAGAGTTTACAGCTCAAGTTAATTTATCAAAAATTTATACACATATTGTTTTATAACATTAGCTGCAATCCCCAAAATGTGACAGCACACTCCGTGTTTCCACCCTGGGTTTCCTGTGTCCATTGAATCAGTTCCTGTCCCTTCCTGCCTTTTCATCCTGCTTTGGGACAGGAGCTGCACATTCAGTCTCTTATATCTGATTGAACTAAGAGGCACATTCCTTACGTGTATTATTTTTTTGTTTTATAGTTCTGTCTAATCTTTGAAGAGTGGGCTTCAGGAATGGTTTCAGTTCTGGGTTAACAGTGTGTCTGGTAGCCATAGTTTTGGGGGTTCTTCCAGTCTGTCTCAGACTACTAAGTCTGGTCTTTTTATGTGAGTTTGAGTTCTGTACTACATTTTTCTCTTGCTCTGTCCCAGACTCTCTGTTGTGTTTCCTGTCAGGGTGGTCATTGATGGTAGCTGGGCACCATCTAGTTCTTCTGATCTCATGTTGGTAGACTCTTTGGTTTTTTTGGTCCTTTAGTCCTTTGGGCTAGTATTTTGTTTGTGTCTTTGGTTTTCTTCATTCTCCTTTGCTCCAAGTGGGATTGGACCAATTGATGTATCTTACGTGGCTGCTCGCAAGCTTTTAAGATCCCAGACGCCACTCACCAAAGTGGGATGTAGAACATTTTTCAGACTGCAGTGTTTACAGGAGCAGATTGCTGCGTCTTTCTCCCCTGGAACTGGAGCCACTGGGTGGTTTCGAACCACCAACCTTTTGCTTAGCAGCGGAGCACTTAATCAGGAGGACGTTTACTCTCTTTCTCTAATTGATGTCTGGACTGCTTTCCTTTGTATTTCACCTCCTTTATGCTGATGTTTCTGTATTATTGAAAAATATCAAGCACAGAAGCTTTGTTTTCTTATTTTAAAAGATGTATCTCAGAAATGCATAGGTTCAGTTGGATAATGAGACATAGCATTTAATGTAGATAGTATAGCTCCCAGTCTGCACAAAGCTAATTGCTGATGCTCAAGTGATGGCATTTAAAATGAGCAAAGCCATTTTTATCGCAACCAAGATTATTTCTGTTCCCTCAAACAACTTGTTAATCCTCTTTTTTTGGTGAACTAGATTCTTCTGTATGTTCATAAGCATTTTGAAAAGGCACCATTTCCACTTCAGACTCGTTAACCAGAAAGATGCTTCGGTAATTTAGCGGTGAACTGAGAAGCACAGCACCTTGGAGGCTGAAATGGGTGCCAGGCAGGCGAGGCTGAGGGCTGGGCTGCTCCACGTCTCTGCTCCCACTTTGGTGCATCCCCCTGAGGGCAGATGCTGGGTGACTTTCTCTGGCTCAGAAGCAGTCTCCCTGAAGGCCGGTTCAGTACTGGTTGCTGAATGGATTGCTGGTCTGACTCTCCTCTTCTTGCTCACAGTCATGTCAGGTCACCCGGGGCTGTAGTCTAGTGTTCCTTTGTGGCCTCAGGTGTCTGTCCATAAGGTTCATGTAATTTTTTGGTTCATGTAATTTTTTGACAGGAGCAGTTTTTTCCTTCCAGAGACATTGGTTCCTAATGTAAAAATACAGAGCTAATCATGAAATGCCATAAAAGCTTGCGGGAATTTTGGATAAGTGAGAATTACCCATAAAAATGTTTACTTTTTAACCTATCATTTTTCTGTGCCACCGTATTCCTAGTGTATTGGACCTCCAGTCCAGAGAGAGTGCCAGGTAGGACTTGGATAAATCACTGTTTGGCTCTGAGCAGTGGTTATAAACACCGGTGACCGTGGTTTACATGCTGAAGGTTTAGGAGCTTAAATAGACTCTGTTAATCTCCTCAGGACTTACATTAGAATTAAAAAGAAAAAATCCCTGGCAGAAAGTTGTTTTTTTGTCACTAATGTTTTTCAGTTGAATGAAGTTTAAAAATGAGCAACAGCCCCGTTAAACGAGATTTCCACTTCCTTGTACTCAGCTGGAGTAGTATGCTCCATGTGTATGTACCGGTCATGAGCAGGTGTGATGGAGGGGTCGATGGCGGTGGAAAAGCCTTCTTGGAAGCAGTGGACTTTGTTTGAGTTAAACAAGGTCACTGCGGAGGGGCCTGTGAGGTCGGAGCTCCAACTTCCTCGGTGTCCTCAGGCCTGGCGGGAGTGGTGTTTGTGGAGAAAACGGATGCAGGCAAGGACCAGGGCAGCCCACAGGGAAGTGGTGGATGTTTCAGGTCAGCTCACAGCGACGTGCAGGAAGGGCCTGTGCCCAGGAGAGTTCCAGGCGTGGGGCGGAGGGTCAGGGAGCTTTCTTGTACCTGTTGTGCTCCAGCTGGGCACCAGGCCCTGTGCCGCCTGCAGAACATGCCCTGCATTCCTGACAGGGGCTTAGCTGTTGCTTCTGTGGGCAGGGGACTCTGGGAAGCCCAGTCAGGTTTCCTGTGATGGGTGTGTCATATCATACGCATACAACAGCTCCTACTTCGTGACATGTTCTAAGGGCCCACAGTGTGCTCATTGTTTGCAGACATTGTCTCATTTAATCGCTAGGATTACACCTAATTTACAGATGAGGAAACTCAGTTTAAGCTCTTGCTGGATTCTAGCAAAGTCTAACTGAAGTGCCTGCTGTCAACCACTGTGCCTCTTGCTTCATTCCAGCAGTGTCTTTGGATAGCTTTAATCTCTTTTGAATGAATGAATCATGCACCTGAGCAGGCTTTGTCGTGCTCCCTGTCTCCTCCTCCCCCCAGTAGTAAGCCCTGTTGTGACTCATATCACAGGTTCATTGTGCCTGGTTTTATTATTTTTCAAGTGTATAATTCAGTGGTTTTTAATATTGCAGAAACGGCTTGGAGGCAGTGCCTGACCACCTCCAACCCCACAAGGGGGAAGGAGAGCCAAGATCAACCGCGCAAGGCTGACTCCCATGAGATGGAGGCCAGACAAGCCTCCTCTCTCTGCCATCTTTACTAATTCTGACACCAGCCATCCCTAGCAGAGCACTCTCTGCTTCTCTGCTGGGTTCGATAATTCATTGCAGTGGCCACACAGAATTCACAGACCATACTCACAATTACAGGATTTATTAGGGAAGTAACCGGTTACAAGTCAGGATCAGGAACACTCAGGATACAGTTCTTCCGTCAGGATAGACTCTTCCCTGGTCCTAGGCCTCTCCTCAAAGGCACTTAGCTTTCTGTCTGTCTGTCTGTCTCTCTCTCTTCCCCTCTCTGTCCCTCTCTCTCTCCCTCCCTCTCTTTCTCCCTCTTTCTTTCTTTCTCTCTCTCCCCTCAGCGCAGGGATCCCGAGTCCAAAGGACATGCTCTCTGCTCTCTGTTCCTGGCTGTTCTTCCATGGTGGTGGTAGGCTCCTCCTCTCTGCTCTGGAATTGGCTCTTTTTTAAGCAAAATTAACCAATCCCCTTGGTGGGCCACAATTATCTTATCACACAGTCCTGCCCAGTCACGTGGGAGGGAGTTACAAGATCATGGCTAGAAAGGCCACACACAAAAGTAATTAATTGCACCACAAGTATATTCACAGAGTTGTGAAGATGTATGTGAATTTGAGGCTTCTGTTTTGTTTGCTTATTTATCCAACCAAACCAAGCCCATTGAGACCCTATAGAGCAGAGTAGAACTACCCTATAGGGTTTCCAAGGCTATAAATCTTTATGGAAGCAGACAGCCGTATCTTTCTCCTACTTAGCCAGCTGGTGGATTTGAACCACTGACCTCTCGGTTCGCAGCCGAGTGCTTGATCAGCGCGCCACCAGGGCTCCCTGCCATTAGCAATAAGAGTGATTGAATATTTTATCAAATGCTTGGGGTGTAAGAGAGGTTAAAGGCAAATTTAGAGAATTAAGCACTGTCAAGATTCTGTCTCGTCATGTCTCTTAAACAGGACCGTGTTATAATTGGAATTAATTGTAATGTTTAGAAGGCGGGTAGACTTTATACTTGGCTACTGAAAATTTCCCCAGTTACTGGTTACTGAAATTTAGTTGCCTTCCTTTGAATTTTATGAGTCTGCATTGATGCTTTGCAAACTTCTTACTTTCCCGTTTCCTCCGTTCCTAGTTACTCTCCCCACGCTGTTCTTAGTTGCATCTTCCTTAGATGCTAGTTTATCGGTGTCCTGTCTTATATGTCCCTTTGACCACTGTCTTCTAGAAATGTGTAAGCAAGTCTATTTTTTCAGTATCCTTTCTTATATGTCCCTTGACCACTGTCTTCTGGAAATGTGAGCAGATCTCAGACTCGGGGGCCAAGCACCAGGAAGAGTCTTTGGCTTCACTGTGCTCTAGACTCTGGTGGCTAAAGCTTGGGGCTCCTGCCCTTCCTTCCATGTCAGTTCTCTGGATCACTCATGCAGATAAGCACACGGCCTCTGTGAGGAAGAGATGCAGACACTTCCCTTGCTCACCCTGTGCACATCCTCCTTCCTGCCCTGGCAGATCACATCCCCTTTAGAAATCGGGAGGCGGCGTCCCCTCCATGTGTAATTGGGAGGACCCACACTTCATGCTGGGCGGGGGTGAAGGAATTCCTTCTTTATGTCTCATCCAGCTCTGGCATAACACTTAGGCTCATTTCCTGTGCTGTTTTCCCTGGTGACGGAGCAGAAGCAGAGTCTGAGCAGGACTGTGCTGGCCCCAAGGATATCCCTCCATAAGTTGTGATCACGTGGCCTGCACCCTGCACGCTGGCTCCTTTATACCTGATCTGCTGGGTGGAAATGACGTGCAACTGTAGATACCCTATGATGGTATACTGCTTTTTGTGTTCACAGTAACCACATAGACTGCTCAGGGCAGCATTGACCAGTTGCTAAGATTCATGGAGATCTAGTTTACAGAATTAGTGTGGGAACTAGAAAACCATCGCTTGAGTGTGGCCATCAGACTGTACTGTTGAGCTAGCAGAGGCCATGTGCTATTGTCAGATGATCTCACACATTTCAGCTTGGCATGCTAAGCCTGTATGTCATCAAAACCTGTGTACACTATCCCAGTGGTTGGCTTAAGAAACAGTATGAATATATATACACATACATTTTCTTTAACAAAACCAAAATTTTTACCCAAAATTCAGTAGAGAAAGATCAGGAAAAACTGAAGAAAAATCAGTGAGTTAAAATCACTCATTCCTACAAAGAAAATAAATTTAGGTGTATTTGTGTGCTTGCTGCCTTTGTGATGTGGAAATGAACGGCCTATCCCAGGTAGTATGGGTCCGCACATGGGACCCTCATGGGGTGAGTGCCCCCATCACTGGAGAGACACCGTGTGGTCGCTGGTCACCGGGCGCAGGCTTGGGGTAGTGAGTGCTGTTAGCGCTTGTTTTAAGGAGATGGCTATTCTGTCTGTTGCTAATTGAAGCCTGGGGTGTTCGTTTTGTAAACCGAGAATTGAATTTTATGGTTTCTTGTTAGTATCTCAGCCAGAGAAAGTGACTTTTGTTTAGAACCTCTGCGATCTGTCCCCATGCTTGGGTGGTGTCTTAGTCATCTAGTGCCGCTATAACAGAAATACCACAAGAGGATGGCTTTAACAAAGAGAAATTTATTCTCTCACAGTCTAGGAGGCTAGAAGTCCGAATCAGGGTGCCAGCTCCAGGAGAAGGCTTTTTCTCTCTGTCAGCTCTGGAGGAAGGTCCTTGTCATCAATATTCCCCTGGACTAGGAGCTTCTCAGTTCAGGGACCGCAGGTCCAAAGCATGTGGTATTCTCCTGGCTCTTATTTCTTGGTGGTATGAGGTCCCCTTGTCCCTCTGCTCGCTTCTGTCTTTTGTATCTCAAAGGTGAGTGGCCTAAAACATAATCCGATCGTGTAGATTGAGTCCTCCCTCATTAACATAACTGCCGCTAATCCCATCGCATTAACATCATAGCAGTAGGATTTATAACATACAGGAAAATCACATCAGATGACAAAATGGTGGACAATCACACAGTACTGGGAATCATGGCCTAGCCAAGTTGATACATATTTTTGAGGGACATAATTCAATCCATGACAGGTTAGTATCTGTCAGTGTGATGTGAGCACAGGTTAGGAATGGACCGTTCTTACCTCTAGCAAGGTTAAGGGGGTGTTTTATAAAACATTTAGTGAAAATGATTTCTAGCATCTAATCCATAGATTTTTTTAACAGTCACTCTCTTCACAGTTGTTTGTTCTCATATCTCTTACCCTCTCTTCTTCCATTCTCAAACTCATCTAATCAGATTTTTGTCCCCTACCACTGCCTCCACACTGCGGCTTTTGTCAAGGCCACCTGTGGTCATCACATCGCAAAAGCCTGTTGTTAATTCCCAGCACTCATCCACCTTCCAACATGCACGTCCTGGTTTTCTCCCAACCTTGCTGGTGGTTCCTTTTCTTCCCCTCAACCTCAGAGTGTCAAAGTTCCTTCTCAGCTCAATGCCAAGGGCTCCAGATGTACAACTCCAGCCCAGGCTTCTGCAGGACCCAGACTCATGCATCTGCTTCCCCCTGATACCGTCACCCACAGATGGGCTCCCTCCCTGCCTGCCCCATCTCAGTGTGGGCACATCCATCCTCCAGCAGCTCAGACTAGCGCCTGGGCTGCCTCTCTCACTGCATATCCAGTCCAGTGGGGAATCCTGGTGGCCCTGCCTCCAGGTGGAGTCTGCCAGAATCTGACTATTTCTTTCTTTTTAACAGCTTTATTGAAATAAAAGTCACATACCGGAAAATTGCCCTACAGCTTGTTTTTTAAGACTTAATGGCTCTTAGCTTGCTTGTCCAAGTAGTATATTCACAGTGTGTTTCTTTGTCCCCACCCTCTGCTAAACTGAGAGGGCTCAAAAGGCAGGGAGGGTGTCTTGGATAGGGTGGTTTATATGAATTTAGATTCGAAGCCTGTACTTCTCAGATCTTGCAGGGCATGCTGGAAGTGGACAAGGAGGCAGGACCCCTCCTACTGGGCTGAGAAATGACTCCAGGATGGTGACCTGCCCTCACGAAGATTACTTCACAATGGTGACCGTGCCTCTCAAAGGTTACCTCATGAAGGTTACCTCGCTATGGTGACCTGTCCTCACGAAGGTTATCTCGCGATGGTGACCTGGCCTCACAAAGGTTACCTCGCGATGGTGACCTGGCCTCTAGAAGCTTACCTTGCGATGGTGACCTGGTCTCATGAAGGTTACCTTATGATGATGACCTGGCCTCACGAAGGTTACCTTATGAAGGTGACCTGGCCCCGTGAAGGTTATCTCATGAAGGTGAATTAGCAGTTAGCAGGTACCTGAAATCAGCAGTGGTTCGATGTCACATAGGTCTGACATAAGCCTCAGCCTTCTGTCCACTCCCATAGCTGGGCTTTTTGGAGTTCATCCTAAGGGCCTTCCAAACAATAATTTGATTTCTTAAAGTGAAATTTCTTCAGACACTCAGAAATCGTTGCATTTGAAGAGTGATGTAGGTAAAGGAGGGTGTAGAAGACTGTGATTTGGAGAAAAACTACAAAGATGAGTAAAAGGTCCTATAAAATTGAACAATGTTGGAAGGAAGAGGAAGCTATGATTGTTCCAGTCGGGAAGGAGAGGCAATTCACCAAATCCTTTTACTCTGTGATTGGGGATCTTCTTCATCACTAAAAACTTAAGCAAAAGAAAAACAGACAAGTTGCCATTATTAAATTACAGTTTTTCTTGCTGAGTTAAATTTTAGAATGGGGTACATTAGAGAGTAACAAAAACTTGAACTTTTTTTTCTCTCATATCTGTCTTGGCCACGTAGTCCCTAAAAGCAAGAAGGTGGCTTAGATGACCTCTTAGGATCCTCAGTCTTGCATGTTTGGAAAGATTTTCCAGAAATGGCCTTCTGACAAGTCCTTAGCACTTTGTAAACAGATAATAGTACCACATTTTTCTTCTACTCTGTTATTGAAGGTTTTGCAGAAAGGCGAGACCCAGGTCACATTACATCTTCCAGAGCTCTGACCCCAGGGCTCCAGGCAGAGGGGACGCAGTACCCTGAGTAGACGTAGATTATTGACATTGCTTTAGCTTTGGGTTCCAGAAGCTTTACTACTTTCTCTCTATGTGCTCAAACAGATTTCTCACTTTCTGATCCATGGTTTTCTCTTACCTATAAAATGGGGGTAATTGTGCTGACGTGGCTGGGTGAGTGGGTAGCAGTAACCAGTGCCACTCTGTGGCCACTCAAATGGTGTGGGTGTTTTTAGTGGCATTTGTACTAGGTAGGACATGCTCTAAATTGGCGTGTTATTGTTTCAGATTCATGCTCCGCTTAAACTTAACCCTGGACTTGTCTTATTAAAATGACATCGAACAAAATGAAATATCATTAAAACTTTCATATTAGAAATCTGCTGATTGCAGGAAGAAAAATATGTTTTTCAAAAGTTTTTTGCCTGGTTTTCTCCCAAAGCAGTATGATAACATATCTTACTGTATTTCTCTCAAACCTGTCTTCAGTTAGTTTTTTTGCCAATACCTTCTCTGTGACGATGAGCCTTTGAACAAGTCTGGAAGTCGATGAAGTTTAAAGCCCTGGCCTTGTGGATGCCTATCACAGTGTCTGCCTGAGGCAGAAATTTCACTTTGATTGACCTGTTGTGTCTTAAATTTATAAAGAAATTCTTAAACTGGGCGTGACACGGAAGTGACTTCCCTGATGATGAAGCTGGATGGACCAGATGAAGATGAGTCCTGGGGTGGAGCCTGTCAGGTGGGGAGTGAGGGGACTTGGAAGGAGCCAATCCAGCCTGGAGTTGGTGCTCAGTGGAGGTGTGAGCCCGGCTGTGATGTTGAATGAGACGGCTCCCGTCCTGGTATTGACTCAGGGCACCCTCCCTACTTGGCTTCCCCACCCAGCTTCTCGGATTTTTACTGACTGTGCCTTACTTGTCTTCTGAATCAGAACATTAGTAAAGGGCTTCCTTCTTAATCCTCTAAAATCTTAAACTGCATTAAGTTAAAATGTAACGTGTGTTCATTTTACATCATTCTAGCCCCTGAGCACCAGCATTATGTGGAAGAGTTCAGATGCAAAGAACTTCACTGGGGAGTTAGTAGGGCTTCTGGGAAGATTCACTCTCCTCTAGGTGGTGATTCTTGGTGAGGAGGACTTGTGACCGACCCCTAGCAGGAGAGCATTCTGTCATTTAAGAAAGTGTTTTAGTGTGTCATTTAAACACATTTTTAAAGCCTTTATGGTAGATATTAATCTTCTGTAGGTCTATCAGCAATCTGAACTGTAAGAAGAAAGGCAAGCCATTTGGAACTGTAAACTCATTCTAAGGAGGTGCTTGTGGAAAAGGCTTTCATTTTCCGTCACGTGCTGGATGCAAGCCTGACTCAGCTTCTGCCCTGAATGAGGTTCTCAGGGCCTGTGTCCTGGATGCTTAGCAGGAGTTGAACGTATGCTCTGCCCACCTTATTGTTTTGCCCGTGACCACATGCCCTGCTCCTTGGGGTGCTGTTCAGGGGCTTCTCCCCCTGTAAGAGGAGTCGATAGCACTTCAGCGTGCAGGTGCTCTGGAGATGTCACCTCCAGAGCTACCCCATTACTGGGCCTGACCAGTAGCTGCTACAGAGCTGTTGTTCTGGGCAGCGGCAGGAGTCGATCCTACTGTCTCTGTGGGGACCAGACCAGTCGTTGGCAGCTGCAAGGATGGAGAACCAGGTGGTGGAGTGGGGTTGACTGTTCATTTGGGAGGTAGGACATCTGTCCCTCTTGTCCTTTGCACGTCACTGGGCCTTTGGGACCCTTGTTTCCTCACTGGTAAAATGGATTCATTGGACTGGATAATCTGTATGACCATTTCCATTTCCAGATGTATTGGTTGTGGACCACAGAGCAGCTGAGACCTCAGCAGTAGAGAGCAGAGCAACAGGGATGAGCTGTGCGGTTCACGGAGAGAGGGGCAGAAGTGGGACTGCCTGTGTCTGCTTCCTATCTATGCTTCCTGTGTGTCCTTCCTGTGTCTGCTTCCCATCT
>NW_004443981.1:9085701-9092810 GCF_000243295.1 Trichechus manatus latirostris
CTTCCTGTGTCTGCTTCCTATCTGTGCTTCCTGTGTCTGCTTCCCATCTGCTTCCTAGTTCTGCCTCCCGTGTCTGCTTCCCGTCTGCTTCCTGTGTCTACTTCCATCTGTTTGTGGTATCTGTTTCCCATCTGCTTCCTATGTCTGTTTTCCTGTGTCTACTTCCTGTCTGTTTTCTGTGTCTGCTTCTTGTCTGCTTCTATGGTTTGCCACCCTGTGACGCAGCCATCACTGTCCCCCCTTGGGTACGTCTCATTTCTTCTCTTAATATATAAGCCAGAGAAGAAGGGGTAAGGGTGGGGCCATTCGTTTCTCATTTCACAATGATTTTCTCTCATTTCAGGCAGAGGTCCTCCCCACTGTCCCCACTTCTTCTGGCAAAGCATTTCCTGTTTAAAGAGAATGGTGGGCTCCACTTTTTCCTTACAGTTTGGATCTTAGCAGTATAGATTTGGGGGCTGTACTCATAATTTGCTGACAGTGGTTGATTCATTAATTTGTTGCCTTTTAGGACATCAAGCGAAGTTCTATAGGAAAGTCTTGGGTTATGGAAGAATGAAGAGTTCAGGAGAAAATTTCTTCTAATAACAAAAGTTTAGCTACCAAGGGACAAAACTTTATTCAGCTTTTTTTGGTAGAAAATATCCCAAGATATTAAATATATTCTTACCTTACAAAAATACAGACCCTCTCTGGAGCTCAGGTAACCTTTCTCAACGACTCACGGTTGTGACGTCGGTTGGTGTCAGTTGGTCCTTTGGCAGCAGTAATTGCTGAGCTCTTGCTGTGGAGCCAGGTGCTTGGGAGCAGTGGGTACCACGGTGAGGCTGACCCTGCCTTCCTGGGCCCTGCAGTCTAGCAGGGAAGACACTGGCGGACAGGTACAGGTGTGAGGCAGGGCGTGACAGGGCTGCAGGGGGTCTTGTTGGAGGAAAGGCTTGGCTCCTGATGTAGCTGGTGCTGGCTGTAGGGTGGGGTGAATGTGTCCCAGGCAAGGGATCTGCTTCTGAAGACCCAGACATGAGCAGCTAAAAGAAGTGTTGGTGGCTCGAATGAGGGGAGCAAGTGGGTGAGAAAGATGAGGCTGGAAGGCGGGAAGGTGGTGCAAGGAGACCAGGACTGTAGAACAGCAAGAGGTGACGATGGCCCCAGGGACAAGAAAGGTGGCTACATGACTGATGAGCCTGTGTCAGCAAGTGGTCTGAGAGGGTCCCCAGACGCTCTTGCTGAATGGGCAACTAAAGGTATGCCGAGTGCAGGACTCCATGTGGATGAACCCCACGGGTGCCGGCTGCTCGGCCTGGCCCAGCTTCTCTGAGCTTTCTGAGGCTGCCGGCCGTCTGTGGACTCAGCATGTTGGAGCCCAGGCTGGCACATGGCAGGTCCTCAGTGCATGGTTGTTGACCTGGTGGCCTTTAGTGTTTGTTGATGGAATGTGAGGGAAGGGTCCTTTTACTCTTCCTAAAATTTATAATAAGATGCTGGGATGGCCTTCAAGTTCATTATCACCGTGAGCATCAAGCATCATTTCAACATCACAGCAGATCAGTTTCACCAGGCCATGCATTCCTAATGTCTGGCTTCCTTCCAAGAGAACCTGAGTATAAATGATATGTAAAGTGAATCTGTATTGGTGTTTGGTTGTTGTAGTTTTGCTTATTAGCATGCTAAATGTTTTAAGAGTGTGTGACAAGCTATGTCACACCCCACAGATAGAATTCATAAAATTTTGTCTGTAAAGTTTTATATTTCAAAGAGCACCCGAGCTGTACATGAAGTCAGTGAAGTGATAACAGCAGGCTGAAAAATGGTGTAGAAAATGCGATCGCCTTGCTTCCTCCCAGTAAGCACTATCTACAGTTGCCTCGAATAGATGGGTCACCCCCATCCCCACCCCAGAAGCTGGGGGTTCCGAACTGATCGTTTATTGCAAATACAAAACTGCAGTAGAATCTTGTAAGAAAAAACATCCGGTCTCTTCCCAAACGTAAGTGCTGTAGCAGTCACTGGTATATTTGGTTCCATTTCCCCAGCCATCACGTCCTTCCCACACCAGCCGACTTGTCTCCAGGTCTTTCCCACACCTGTAAATGGCACCCCGTTCGTCACGTTCCCAAGGCTACAAACCTAGCAGTCACCCTTGAATCTCTTCTTTCCTTTACCCCCACATCACTGCCCATCAGCAAGTCCTGTGGATTCTACTTCCAAAGCCTGTCCTGAGTGCAGCCTCTTCCTCCTCCTCCCCACTGCCACCATCACTGTCATTCCAAGCCACCATTGTCACCTCCTGCCTGGGTGCAGACTCCTCTGCTCTCCTCACCTCCAGACTTGCCCTCTGCAGTCTGCTGTCCAAATTGCGACAGATGAACTTTTAAAGAAGCGTTTTTTTAAGAAAAAGGCTTGAAACAGTCTCACACTTACAGGGAAGTTAACAAATAACTACAGAGAACTCTCCTCACCCCTCAACTATTTGAGATATGGCTGCTTGCGGGATACTCCGTTGTCCTGAATACTGAGTATGAATTTCCTTCCAACAGGGATATTCTGTGTAACCACACACAGCCATCAGGTTCAGGAACTTAACAGTAGTACATCACTGCCCTCTAATCTCCACACCGCATTGGAGAGGTACCGATTTTCTGGTACTTTCCTTTGTAGTCAAGGATCCGGTCCCAGGATTAGGTCCAGAGCCACCTCGCTGCATTTCCTTGCCACGTCTGTTTGGTCCCTTCAGCCTCCTCTGTCTTTCCTTGACTTTCACAACCTTGACAGTTTGAAAGATCACAGGCCAGTTGTTTTGTAGAGTGTTCATGTTGGTGTTACGTGATGTTCTTCCTGATCAGATTCAGGTTGTGCATCTTTGGCAGGAAAATCACAGACATGATGCTGTGCTTCCCTCCCAACGTCCTGTCGCATGGCTGCCATTTCACTTTGTCACATTTCTGGTAACGTTCATCTGCCAGACATCACTGTGACCTCATTCCTTTTCCTTTGTAGTTGATAAGTCTTTTGTATGGAGCTATAGACATATCCCATTTCTTAACAGATTTTTAATTTACTATTTTATTTATTTATTTATTCATACCAGAATGGACTCCTGGTCTCCTATTTTATTTAATGGGTTAAAATCTGTTACTGGAGTCCCTGGGGGGTGCAAATGGTTAACGCACTTGGCTGCTAACCGAAAGGTTGGAGGTTGGAGTCTACCCAGAGGTGCCTTGGAAGAAAGACCTGGCAATCTGTCTCCCAAAGGTCACAGCTGTGAAAAGCCTATGGAACACAGTTCTACTCTGCAACACAAAGGGTTGCCATGAGTCAGAATTGACTCAAGGGCAACTTTTTTTTTTTAAATCTGTTACTGTTGTTATTTATTTTGGTATGTCATCATTCTTTGAGCATGTCCTTACTAGGAATATATGTAGGTGCACACACATTTATGTCATGTGGCCCCTTTCCTTGGCCTGCTTGGGCTCTGTCACCCTGGGCTAGGCCAGTGCACTCCCCATGGCATGGCGGCCCTCCTTACCTGCTTGAGGTGTTGACTCCCCATACAGGCCATAGGTATCTTTCCTCTCCCCACTGTGTTCTGACACCCCTGTACTGGGCCACCTTCCCACACGAGAGCCCTCTTCCTCAGTTTGCCTAGGCTCTGACACTCCAAACAGGGCTACTACCCAACCTCCACCTTGCTCAGGCTCTGAAACCCCTGCCTGGGATGCTTTTGGTGGACCTTCGCGGCCACCCGTCACTTTTGAGTACATAGCTAGGGATGGAATTGCCGGATCATAAGGGTGGTGCCCAACTGTTTTCCACAGTGATTGTACCATTTTGAGACTCCCACCAGCAGGTGAGCAAAGATGTCACCTTAAAGACTAGGGTGCCCCTGACCCAAGCAATGGTGTTTTCAATTGCCTCATATGCATGCAAAAGCTGGACGATGAATAAGGAAGACCAAAGAAGAATCAATGCCTTTGAATTATGGTGTTGGTGAAGAACGTTGAATATACCGTGACTGCCGGAAGAACGAACAGATCTGTCTTGGAAGAAGTACAGCCAGATAGCTTCTTGGAAGCAAGGGTGGCGAGACTTTGTCTCACATACTTTGGACATGTTATCAGGAGGGATCAGTCCCTGGGAAAGGATATCATGCTTGGTAAAAAGTACAGGGTCATTGAAAAAGAGGAAGACCCTCAACGAGATGGATTGACACAGTGGCTGCAACAATGCGTTCAAGCAAAACAATGATCATAAGGATGGCGCAAGACCGGACAGTGTTTCGTTCTTTTGTACGTAGGGTTGCTGTCAGTTGGAACTGACTTGACGGTACTAACAACAGCAATGCTGCCACCAGCAAAGTACGATCGTTCCGTTACTTCACATCCTCACCACATCCTCACCAATGCAGCATTTGATACTGTCAGTCTTTTTTAATATTAGTCTTTTTAGAGGGTTTGAAGTGGTATCTCATTGTAGTTTTGTGTTTTCCTGATAGGTAATGATATTAAGTGCCTTTTTATGTGCTTGTTGGTCATTCATGTATCTTTGTTCAGGTTGTTTACTAATTTTTAATAGGTTATTTGACTTTTTTTAATAATTTAATTTTTTTGTCGTTGAGAATATACACAGCAGAACACACTCCAGTTAAACAATTTCTGCACGTACAGTTCAGTGACATTGATTACATTCTTCGAGTTGTGCCACCATTCTCGCCCTCTTTTTCCAAGTTGTTCTTCCCCCATTAACATAAACTCAGTGCCCCCTACATGCCCTCTACGTTTCCTGTCTAATCTTTTGAGTTTCTGTTGTCCATTTAATCCCGTATAGATCATTCTTAAAAGGGCACAGTGCTCGAGGCAGACATTCTTTACTAGTTAAGCTTGAACTATTTGGTTTTGAGAAGACTTGGGGGGATATTTTCGGTTTAAGGGTTTTTTTTTTTTGGTGATTCATTTTTGTATTGTGATGAAAACATACATACCAAAACATTCCCACACCAAAAGGTAGTGACTTCCACGGTTACAGTTTAGTGGCATTGATTACCTTTGTCATGTTGTGCCACCAATATATTTTCCAAAATATTCCACCACCATTAAAATAAACTCAGTGCCCCTCAAACAAAAATTCCCCCTTTCCTCTTCCCTCCCAACCCTGGTACCAGTAATAATCTTTAATTTCTATATATTTGTTTATTTCATATAAATGAGGTCATACAAGTCTAAGTTTAAAGATTATCTCAGGGCATTAGTTTCAAAGGTTCATTCAGCTTCCAGGCTTCAGAAAGTCTGGATTCCGTAAGAATTTGAAATTTTATTCTACATTTTCCCCCTTTTGATCGGGATTCTTCTATAGAATATTTGATCAGAATATTCAGTAATGGTAACTGGTCACCATTCAGTTCTTCTGGTCTCATAGCAGAGGATACAGCTGTTCATGGAGGCAGTTAGTCGCACATTCTATTTCTTCCTCTTGTCCCTGACTCTCCTTCCTTTGTTGCTCCAGGGAAATAGAGACCAGTTGTACCTTGGATGGCCGCTTGCAAACTTTTAAGACCCCAGGCACTATGCAGCAAACTAGGAGATAGAACGGAAGCACTAAACATGGTATTAGGCCAATTAACTGGGAGGTCCCATGAAATTATGACCCTAAACTTCCAAACAAAAGAACCCAACCCCATAAGGTGTTTGGTTGTACATAAGGACCCTCAGCCCTTTTCATGTTTTTAATGGGTCTTGATACCATTTATCAGCTCGTCTTGCAGTTAATGCTTTTTTGTCCTGTGTAAGAAATCTTTGTCTATCCCAAGATTGATGTGTGAATTATTAAGCTGCTGTCTTTCTGCCCCAGAACCACCCTTCTGTGTCTCTGCTTTGTCAGTTCCTTCTCCTGGGGCTGAGTCTCTGGGTTTCTGCTTTGCCAGCTGCTCCCTGCTAGTCCCAGCCAAGAGGGGGCTCTAGAGGGAGCTTGCACAGTTGGAGGAGGGAGAAGGCACCTTCCCACCTGCTTCTGTTCCTTTGATGTCACCCCCATCAACCCTTCTCCATCCTGGTAGCGAAAGTTCCTTCTAGTGGCGAGCAGCCAAGTCAGTTTGGCGTATTCCCAACACTTGCAGATCCAACTTCAGTGCTCTTTCCTCCAAGCCCCCAGCATCAGCTGGCTTGTGCCCCCTCCTCAGATATCTCGGCCTAGCCCATGGGGCCCACCTTAGAGACACTACTAGTCACAGCACCCCATCCTCAGATGTCTGAGGTCCAGCCTTACAGGACCCTTCCCGCAAGATTCTAAGTGTTAGTAATTCCAGCTCTTCATTTTGTCCCCCTCATTCCAGGGGTAGTACTTGCTGCTTGTATCTGCTCTCTCTATGATAAGTTGGTTCTCCCTTTTGCTTTTTTAGTTACCTACGTAACTATTCCTTATATTAAATTTTCTGTGTTCAGATAACTGGTGTGGCTTTTGTCTCCTGACTTTACCCTGACCTGTATAGTTGTAAAGCCATTCTTTGATACCTAAACCTGATAAGTGCATTAAAAGATTACACACCAATATCACTCACGAACATAGTTGCAACAAAATATTAGTAAATTAAATCCAGCTATATATAAAAAGAATAATGCATCATGACCAAGCAGTCTTATCCCAGGAATGCAAGATTGGTTCAACATTAGAAAATCTATAAATTTAATTCACCATATTAACAGAATAAAGGAGAAAAATCATGTGATGATTTCAATAGATGCAGGAAAAGTTTTTGACAAAACTCGATATCCATTTATAATTTAAAAAACAAAAAACTCTAACTTAGAAAAAAACAAAAAACTTCCTCAGTCTAATAAAGGACATCTATGAAAAACTTACAGCAAACATCATACTTAATGGTGAACTCTTGAATTTTTCCCCCCTAAGATCAGGAATGGTTTTATCACTTCTGTTCACTGGAGGTTCTAGCCATTCCAACAAAACAAGAAAAAGAAAAGGCATTGTCTTAGTCATCTAGTGCTGCTACAACAGAAATACCACAAGTGGATGGTTTTAATGAAGAGAAGTTTATTTCCTCATAGTCAAAAGTAGGCTAAAAGTCCAAATTCAAGGTGTCAGCTCCAGGGGAAGGCTTT